>NC_072435.2:79800000-80127500 GCF_028878055.3 Symphalangus syndactylus | reverse complement strand
AGATCCTGCATTAAAGTTCTTTAAGTTTAAGGTTTATTAAGTTCTTTAGTGCAAGCTGGCTCCTGGAGGATCTGGCTGCTCCCAACCTTTTGAAGGAACTAGCTGCTTCCAACAGTTCCCTCAACTGTGATCCCTAGGGCCTGGTCACTCTACCTTTTTGTCAGTTGCATGAATTCACTAAATTAGATCCCACCTTAGATCTTTCTCATTTGTTGCTCCCTCTGCCTGGAATGTTCAATCTCACTTACTTTCTTCATTCAAGTATCGCCTTAAATGTCACTTCCTCAGAGCAACCTTTCTCAACCAACCTACCCCAAGCTGTTAACCATTCAGTCTTTCTGATGTACTTCTGTTTGCTTTTCCTCAAAGTGCTCTTCACTAACTGAAAGTATTTTTATATGGTTGCTTATTTGTTATCCGTTTCCACAATCTCTTTTTCCTGAGTATAGGGATCCTGACTATTTTGCCCACAACTGTATCTCCTGTGCTCAGAGAATTGTTTCTATCATAGTAGAGAGGCAGGCAATAAGTACTTTTGTTGTAAATGGTATTGAAATATTATTTATGTGGGTGCATTGTGGGAGGTTTGAAATTGTTAGAGATAAAGCTCATGAGGGTTACAATCTGCAGGAAATTATGGGCGCTATAAAAGAGTGGGCTTGGTCAGGCACAGTGGCTCACTCCTGTAATCCCAGCACTTTGAGAGGCTGAGGTGGGTGGATCACCTGAGGTCAGTAGTTCCAGACATGCCTGGTCAACATGGTGAAACCCCATCTCTACTAATAATACAAAAAAGAAAAAAAAATAGCCAGGTGTGGTGTTGGGCACCTGTAGTGCCAGCTACCTGGGAGGCTGAGGCAGGAGAATTGCTTGAACCTGGGAGGCAGAGGTTGCAGTGAGCTGAGATCCCACCATTGCACTCCAGCCTGGGCAACAAGAGTGAAACTATATCTCAAAAAAAAAAGAAAAAAAAAGAAAAGAAAAAGCGAGTGGGCTTTTTCCAAAAACAATGGCCAATTTGCTACAACGTTTGAATCAGGGGAGTGATATTTTTCCAGCCTGCATTTTAGAAAAATCAGTAGTTTCAGAAAAAATAGTAACAACGGAAGTATGGTAATAGTAATAGCAGTAATTAAATAATAATAATAGTAGTAGTTGTAGTAAACAGCTATTTGCAGTAAAGACAAGTTATAATAAAAGTAGCAATTCCCCAATGCAACCTCACTATGCACCAAGTTCTAGGACATACACTTTATGTGTATATTATGTATATATTACACATGCAATATACATATAGTATTTAGTAGTCACAATAGTAATTGTTTAATCTTCATAACCACCCTATGTAGTAGGTACTATTATAGTTCTTATTTTATGTGTGAGAAATCCAGTAACTCGTTTGGCAAAGACAATCCCATCTGGGGCCATAGGAGGGTAAATGTTACATGGTGATAAAATAGCTGAAATCTGCCAAGAACAGGATTTCTATTGTAGAGCAGGTGGAACTCAGGGGGAACTTCCACAATAATATTAATAGCTTTTATCCAATCACATATACTTTAATCCAATCATAGATCTAAGATTTGGTATGTTTGAATAGCTTCAAATCAGTAAGCAAGAAAGTGGAATGAATACTTTGACACAGGTTTTTTCACCTCTAAGATTTATGCTTTTTAAATTTTATTTTGGTATGTGTATGTCTTTTGGACTAAATTGTATTCTCTCAAAATTTATACAAAGAAGCCTGACTCCCAGTACCTCAGACTATGATTGTATTTGGAGACAGGACTTTATAAGAGGTAATTAAGTTAAAATAAGGTTGTTAGGCTGGATCCCAATTCAATCTTATTGGAGACTGGAAAGAAGAGTAGAATAGGATTTACAGAGTGACACTAGAAAGGTATGCACACAGAGAAAAGCCCCTAACGTGAGAAAATGGCCATCTGCAAGCCAAGGAGAGAGAAACTAAACCCACCAACACCTCGATCTTGGAATTCTGGCCTCCAGAACTATCAGAAAATAAATTTCTGTTCTTTAAACCACTCTGTCTGTGGTATTTTGTAATGACAGCCCTAGCAAATGAATACAGTCTATGTTATTTTGCCTTATCAAACTTATAAAATCAGCTAATCTTTTCAAATTTACTTAATATTTTATATGGGACAAAATTAATGCTATTTTATTTTAATGAAATATTTCTTTTAGAACCCAAATACTTTCTAAGTTGAATGGTATTTCTGTCTTTAGGTCTTTGAGGAATCACCACACTGTCTTCCACAGTGGCTGAACTAATTTGCACCCCCACCAACAGTATATAAGCATTCCTTTTTCTCCACAACCTCTGCAGAATCTGTTATTTTTTGACTTTTCAGTAATAACCATTCTGACTGGTGTTAATATAATATCTCATTGCGGTTTTGATTTGCATTTCTCTAAAGTTTATGATGTTGAGCTTTTTTTCATATGATTGTTGGTCGCATGTATGTCTTCTTTTGAAAAGTGTCTGTTTATGTGGTTTCCCCACTTTTTTATGGAGTTGTTTGTTTGTTTCCTGTAAATTTTAATCCTATTACTGGGTATAAACCCAAAGGAATAGAAATCATTCTATTATAAAGACATGTGCACGTGCATGTTCGTTGTAGCACTATTCAACCTAAATAGTGGAATCACTATTTGGAATCAACCTAAATGTCCATCAATAATAGACTGGATTGAAAAAATGTGGTACATATACAGCATGGAATGCTATGCAGCCATAAAAATGAATGAGATGATGTTCTTTGCAGGGACATGGATAGAGCTGGGGGCATTATCCTTAGCAAACTAACCCAGGAACATAAAGCCAAATACCACATATTCTCACTTGTAAGTAGGAGCTAAATTGTGAGAACACATGGACACATAGTGGGGAACAACACACACTGGGGCCTACTGGAGGGTGGAGGGTGGGAGGAGTGAGAGGATCAGGAAAAATAACAAGGCTTAATACCTGAGTGATGAAATAATCTGTACAACAATTACCCATAACACAATTTTACCTATGTAACAAATCTGCACTTGTATCCCTGAACTTAAAATAAAAGTTAAAAAAAGAACCCAAGTACTGTCAAAGTACATATAAGGTATCCTCCTACCCATGCTTCTCAGCCTGGATTCCTATAGATTTGTCATTAGATTACATTTCTGTAACCTGTAGAATGTTCAACTGTGCATTCTAAGCAACTACAGCAGTGTGGCACACCTATAATAGCTGCTGAATAATAAAATCCACAACATAAGGGCAAATTAGAATATTTTTCTAAATAAAATAAAATCAAATATTATCTCAGGCACAACCTAGACATCTGCAAAAGAGTATAGATTAATATATTTTTTAAGAGGAAAGTACTCATAGGTATCATTTATTTTGCTCCCTTGCCTTTGCCGTTATTGCGTTGACTTGAAGTTTTGCTTTGTGAGACTAAAAATCTCCATCTTATTCAGTGAGGCATAATTGCTTCTTGCAGTTAAGATTAATTACCTATTTAATATCTGGGAAGATGAACCCCCGCTGCCAAGTTTTATGATTTCTTCCTCTTCTGTAACATCATATGCTCCTCTGGGGTTGTGGGTAATTAAGCCCTTAACTAACTGCCTTATTATAACTTATTTCAATGAATGTTTTGTTTTTCTTTCCCTTTAAATCAAAGTTTTCTTACTGGTATTTTTTTTTCCTAGGGGCGTATGAGTGTGCGTGTGTGTGCGTGTGCGTGTGTGTGTGTGTGTGTGTGCAGGCACCCCTGCACATTGGCATCAGAAGGATTGTTATCTTTCCTTTTTGGGCAAAACAGCTCTAGTCTGCTATGGTCTAGATAGCTGCTTTTTGTTCTCCAGTTGTGCTAGCCAGCTAAAATGGAATTTCCTCTGAGCATAGAGGTATGTGGCCCACCCTTAGTCCGTGACTGAATTCCAAATGCCACCCATCTGATACGCATCTCTCTGTGTCTTTCCATTTAGGAAACTCATAAATTTATTCAACCGCCATCAAAGAGATAACACAGATTGAGCTCTTCTGTACCAGGCAACATGCTAGGACTTGGGTATACAAAGATAAATGAGATATGGCTTCTGAGCTTAAGCAGTTCATAGTAGTTAGCAAAACAGATGAACAAATAAAAAACTATTCCGTACAGTCCCTAAATAACTTTAATGTGCTATAACTTTTCAATGATGAATGTACACACCTACCCTGCTCCATTTCCTTATTACTTCCTTAATCTTATTTACTTATTGTTATTATTCTCTTATTTACTTACTCTTCTTGCACTTTAAATGTAAAGGAACATGCGAAGATTCTTATAAAGCATATTCCTCAGTCTCCCAGAAGTTTCCGAGGGGGATTGAATCTCTGAAGTAATCAATTATTTTGATCAGGAGATTGCTTTTCTGAAGTAGCATCAATTATATAATAATGCAGATTCCTGGACTTTGAAAGAAATGTGGTATCACTCAGTCTTTCATTCTACTGATTAGTTTGAGCAGCAACAATGGAAAGTATTTGTCTGGAAAAAAAAAGAATAAAAAAGGGTCATTCTTTTTATCACAATCTATTGAGTAATGACGTAGCTAAGGAAAACCTAAAATATTCTATGATTTGACTTGTATTCCCAAGGTAATAAATTCTGGCTTTCTAAAATAACAGATTTCTGCTGACCTTGACACATTTTGACTCTCACATCTTATGTCTATTTTAAGGCATAATCAACTTTTATTGTCTTTTTCTCTACCACCTGCACTCCCCATATAAATAACCCAGTGTAGATTCTTTCATATTTTTCATTTTCATCAATATCACATATATGGCTATGCATAAATTCTATATATGAGTGTGTATAAATTGCATATGTGTATACACCTTGAGACAAGGTATACACATATACATATGTACATGTATACAATTTTCATGTGTGTGTATATATACATACACATGATTCATGCACACACACATATACATAATGAACATGGTATACATACACATATACACACACACACATATATATACATATAATTTATACACACCCATATATATGCATGGGATTGTGAACCCCCAATATCTGAGACAGGTCTCAGTCAATTTAGGAAGTTTATTTTGCCAAAGTTAAGGACCAGTGCCCATGACACAGCCTCGGTTGATGACATGCGACGAAGGTAGTCAGAGCACAGCTTGATTTTGTACATTTTAGGGAGACATGAGACATCAATCAACATATGTAAGATGAACATGGGTTCGGTCTGGAAAGGTGGGACAACTCAAAGCAAAGGCAGGACAACTTGAAGCAAGGAGGGGGCTTCCAGGTCATAGGTAGATTAGAGACAAATATTTGCATTCTTTTGAGTTTCTGATTAGCCTTTCCATAGGAGGCAATCAGATATGCATTTATCTCAGTGAGCAGAGGGATGACTTTGAATGGAATGGGAGACAGGTTTGCCCTAAGCAGTTCCCAGCTTGACTTTTCCCTTTAGCTTAGTGATTCTGTGGCCCCAAGATTTATTTTCCTTTTACGGAATTTATTGATCTTTAGTTTTCATATGAAATCATAATATTTTTACCATATGGAAACTTTTCCAAGCCAACTTGTATAGTTATAATTTATTCCTTTTAATAGCTTTTTATTTTCCATGTTATTAATATACAATAATTTATTTCACTATTCCTCTATCAATGGATGTCAAAATTGGTTTGATCCTTTATCATTTTTTTGTGCTTTTCATTGCGTTTTTGTTCCACATCAAATAACTCATACAACTCAACAACAACAAAAATAATCTCATTAAAAAGTGAGCAAAGGACATGAATTGGCATTTTTTCAAAAGAAGACATAGAAATGGCCAAAAAGCATATGGGAAAATGCTTAACATCACCAATCATGTGAGAAATGCAAGTTAAAACCACAGTGAGAAATTGTCTTTACACCAGTCAAAATGGTAACTATTAAAAAGGCAAAAAATAACAAATGGTGGCAAGGATGCAGAGAAAAAGGGAATGCTTATACGCTGTTGGTTGGAATTATATAAATTAACAAAAGATTGTAATAAATTAATATGACCTCTATGGAAAATCTCTTATGGACATTTCTCAAAGAATTAAAGATAAAACTACCATTTGACACAGCAATTACACTACTTGGTATCTATCCAAAGGAAAAGAAATCATTATATCAACAGGACACCTGCACTCCTGTGTTTTTCACAGCATTATTCACAATAGCAAAGACTTGGGATCAATCTAAGTATCCATCAATGGATGATTGGATTAAAAAAGTTTTATATATCTATATATATGTATATAATTTTTTTATTATAACATCACATATATATGATGAACACTATTTAGCCATAAACAAGAGTGAAATCATGTATTTTACAGCAGCATGGATGAAACTGGAGGCCATTACCTTAAGTGTAGCAAGTCAGACACAGAAAGACAAATATTACTTGTTCTCATATATTAGTGGGAGCTAAAAAATGGGTACACATGGGTGTAGATTGTGGAATGATATTCAATAGAAACTTGGAAGGGTGGCTGGGGTTGGAGAGGAGTGGATGATGAGAGATTACTTAATGTGTACAATGTATTTATTTGGGTGATAAATACCCTAAAAGCCCTGACATCACCACTACACAATCTATCCATGTAACAACATAAATTTATACAAATAATTCAAAATAACCAATCACCAGCATGGTTTGAGTAAATATTGAGCAAGTTGAGAACTTTTATTTTCACTATCAAGCAAGGTGGATCCTGTAATGTTTGCCACCAATCACACACTAGACTTCAGGACATTTTCTGTAGTATCACACAAAAATTTTTAGGAAAGCTTTTAAAACAGAGTTCAACAAGAAGAGGAGCCAGAGATCCTCAGTCCTCATTATCACCCACAGAAATTCCTGCCAGGGATAGAGCAGCTTATTGGATACACACTCAGTGCATAAATGTTCCAAGAAAGGAATCCTATTCACTGTTGTAGATTTGTCAGTGGAGAAATAAATATTCTAGCTTGTTCCAGATAAGGCAAATATTTCTTGTCAGATATTTACATTGGTTTGGAGAAAGCCAATTGCCCAGCACCTAGAAACCCTGAAGTTTATTTTGCTGGTGGTCGAAGGTAGCTACTAGTCCTGTGGGAAGCAGAGTTTTGGTGCAGGCATCAACTCACTGGTAACCAGAGTGAGGGCCCTAAATAATTTTTGAAAAGCTTTGTTTGTTGCCCCACAGTTAGCTTCTTCCCAACATGCCATCCATCCATAGGTATTATTATTATTCTTTAAAACCTTTGCAAGTGGTTCAGATGTGATGGCTCATGCCTCTAATCCCATCATTTTGGGATGCCAACCTGGGACCATCACTTGAGCTCAGGAGTTTGAGACTGTCCTGGGCAACATAGCAAGACCTTGTCTCCTCTAATAAAAGTAAATTTAAAAAAAAGAAAAAAAAATAGCCAGACATGTGGCATGTTCCTGTAGTCACAGCTACTCCAATGGCTGAGGTGGGAGGATTGTTTGAGCCCAGGAGATTGAGGCTGCTGTGAGCTATGACCAGGCCACTGCAGTCTAGCCTGGGCAACAGAGTGAGACCCTCTCTCAACAACAACAACAACAAAACCCACAAAACAAAAATAGCCTTTTGCCAGTCAGATGCAGTCAGATGAGTATGAAGATGTCCTGTTATCTTTTGCTATATAACAAACTATCCCCAAATTTAGTGGCTTAAAATAATGACAATGTTTGTTAAGGAATGTGCAGTGTGGATAGGACTCTACTGGAGATAGCTCATTATTCAACTTCAGTTGGGCTTGCTCAAAGGCTGTGGGCTGGACATCCAAAGGCTTACTAACTCATATGTCTGGCAAGTTGATGGTGGTTGTTGGCTGAGATTTCACCCGGGGTAGTGCCTAGAACACATACATCTGAGTTTTTCAAGGGCTGTTTGGCTTCCTCATGGTATGATGGCTGAGTTCCAAGGGCAAACATTCCAGGAAATAAATCTCAGAACTCCATGAGAGTCACTTAGCATCACTTCTACCTCATTATAGTCATTAGAAGTCAGTCAATAAGGCTGGTTTATATTCATGAAGAATTGGACTCCCCCTTTAATTGGGGTGAATTTCAACAGAATCCATGTGATAAAACCACCACAATAGAAATAACTCATTGTTTCTTCAATTTTAATTTTTTGGAACCACTTATTTTCAGCATCTTGTTTTCTTATATATTAGTTTTTTATTGCATATTACAAATTACCACAAATTTTACAGCTTAAAACAACACTCATAGATTCTCTAAATTTGAAGTTCAGGCATGGCTTCTAACTGTGTGTGTGTGTGTGTGTGTGTGTATATACATATATATATATAAATTGTTTCTATACATATAGAGAGAATTTATATATTATATAAATTCTCTATTTTTGTACATTAATTTTTATATAATTTTTTTAATTCATAAAAATGTTTTAAATTTTTATTCAGTTTAAAAAGTTGGGCTGATGAAACATTTATCTACATCTGTTTTGTCCAATAGCAACATAAATTTAAATTTATATTAATTGACTTAAATTATAAAATTATATAAATTTAATTAATGTATTCATGTTGATTAAAATTAAATAAAATTAAAAAGTTAGTTCTTCAGTTTCCCTGAACACTTTTAAGTGTCAGCAGACATAGGAGCTACAGTAATGGGCAGTAGAGATATAAAATATTTCTAGTATCACATAAAGTTCTATTGGACAGTGCTGGTCTAAACTCTTTTAAAAAGTCATTTAGATGTTTTAACTTTTTCTGTATATGCTTTGTTATATATTCATTAATTTTATATTTTCTTTATTGATTCCTTCTTTCTGGTTTATTTGGTTTATTTTGTGTCATCTTTCTGATGTGTTTTGTAAGCTAAGAACTACCTTCCTTCCTTGCTCCCTCCTTCTTTGCTTTTTTCTTTCTTTCCTTCTTTCATTTCTTCCTTCTTTTCTTTTTTTCATTCTGTTATTTATTATTAAAGACATTTAAGGATATACTTTTTTGTTTCAATTTTGCCAATTCTTAAAAGTTTTGACAGGGCATGGTGGCTAATGCCAGAATTCCAGCACTTTGGGAGGCCGAGGCAGGTGGATCATTTGAGGTCAGGAGTTGGAGACCAGCCTGGCCGACATAGTGAAACCCTGTCTCTACTAAAAATACAAAAATTAGTTGGATGTGGTGGCACGCACCTGTAATCATGTTGTGATTTGATCTGTTAAGCAGAAGGGGTTATGTGAGCAGACCCTGAAAAAGACAAACATTGACTAGTAAGACGTCTGTATCATTTGATAGTTCCACATACTCCTGAACAAGGGGTTATATGTGATTATTTTACAAGAGGTGCTAGCTGCTTCTCTAGGCCTAGAATCTTCAGGGACGTTGAACCCTCAAGGTTTTTCACTTGGTCTATCTGGTGTTCCCATCCCAAGGCTCGGGATCCAATTCCTTTCATAACTGGACCCTGAGTCCCTTTTATTTATTATTTAATTAATTAATTTATTTTTTTGAGACAGGATATCATTATGTTGCCCAGGCTGGTCTTGAACTCCTGGCTTCAGCCTCTCAAGCAGCTGGGATTGCAGCTCATGGTGTGAGCCACTGTACCTGGTTGGACCTCAAATTTCATGTAAGAGATTTGCTAATGTGAGTAATCAAACTACTACATTTTACTACATTTTATTCTTTAGATAAAGTTCTATACCTGTTCCTCAATATGGTAAGCCTTCTTGTTACAGAAAATAACGATGTTTTCAAGTTTTGCTAAGGAAGCCTCTCACTCTCACATTTTTATTTTAATTACTGGAATTAATGCTTGATTACCTGAGTCTCCCATTCAAAGTACCAGTGCTGTCCACCAAGAACTATCTAGTTTCTCAATTAATATGCTTAAAATTATATTTAAAAAATTAAGTTAAATTAAAATAAATAAAAAATAAAAACATAAAATTATATTTAAAAATTTAAAGTATAGAGCCATATTTCTTAAAGGCCGGAGATATTATACCAAAAATCCAATGCCATGCACCCCTTTCCAAATGTAGTTTAGCCTAATTCATTGTAGGTGAAAGCATTAACAATTGCAGTCTCACAGCCTGCCAGTGACTATCAATTTTCCGCCTACCATCAGAGATGAGGCCCTCACTCCAGCTGGTCACCAGATGTTTAAGTCCAGAACCTCATTCTTAAATTTGCTTCTCTGGGGTCCCTCCTTAGTTCAGTTCCCTAGAAGTGAAGCCCTAGACATGGATTCAGGAATAAGTGATTTATTGAGTGAATTATCTTCAAGAAAATCCTGAAGGAAATTAGGGAAGCAGAGTAGCAGAGAGAAAAAAGCTGAGCAAGAATGTAGACTATCCTTGCTCTGATACATAGAGGAATGAGGGGCCTTTCTGAAGAGTAAATTACACCCCAGAGTTGTACCAACTTAAGGCTTAGGGACAGTATTTGGTATCTTTTTATTAGTCAGCAAATATTTGTCAGTAAATGGTATAACCATCCATGTGTTTATGGGCAAGTTGACTTCCTTCAACCAAAGGGCAGTTGTTTTGAGGTCACAGTTATAAGCTGCTAGCTGTGGTACTCACAGCATGGTAATCTGGTAAAGGGGATATGAGTGGAGCACCAAGAATTTCTACCACATATGTGGAGTGTAGTTAAGAAACACAAGCATCCATAATCTGTGACAGCTGAAGAATTAAGACATGAATTGTGTCATAAAAGGTCATTAACAAAATTTTTAACATTTTCTTGTAAGACGTTTTATTACATGTTATGACAGTTTTTGACTTTATTATATTTTGAAGGCCCACTACACGTTACGAACTTACACAGAGCTACAAAAGAAACATAAGCCATAATGCTGCTCTGATCGACTTTACAAGAGGTTGTCAACATTTCAAGACACCATGTAAATTCCAAGATAACTTTTATTATAATTACCATTGAATGCCAAGGAACACAAAAATCAATAAAATATTATTTTGTTTAACAAAACACCTCAATCACTCAGAAGTAAACACTTAAAAACATTTTTGGATATTTTTTAATCAGTAAAACTGTATAAATATCTCTGTTTTTTGAAGATTCAATTTGAGTTCCTTAGTATAATCTATCACCACAGTAATTACAGAAAGGGAAAAGTGAGACTGGATTTTTTGGTTATGATCTGGTTATAGATTTGGGAAGGAATGGCAATCTTTGCAGTTTTAGTCTAAACAAATAATGATCACGTCACTAATATACAATGTCGCTTTCCCTTATTATAGCAGTTACTGTTGAGTTTTTTTCAGCTAAGCTTACTCAGCAGTGGCTAGCCACAAATATTGAGTGTTGGATGGCAATTTTTTTCTATTTAAATTCTCTTTGGATGAGGGAGAGGCCAACCAGATTTCAGTTAGGAATTTATTTTTGATCAAGAGCTAGTCTCATAACAAATATTTTATATATATATATATATATATATAGCAATAAAGTGGCCAATGTCACACATGGTGAAGATTAGGAGTAGAAAACATGAACTGAAAGCTCTATTTATTCCCTAGCTAGTCATCATTTAGAGATCTATTTATAAATCATATCAAGATTATATATACCCAACATGAGTAGTAATGCACTTATGTAAAAGTGGGAAACCCTTCATACAGCCAGATTTTCATGGCACTTTCAAAAGAAGAGCCTAAGAAATAGCACACAATGGCACAAAAACACATTCTCCATGCTCTTCAAATGCTTTTACCCTTTCTTTAAATCAATAGAGCTATTTATTATGCTGATATCTTTAAGAAATCAGTTTCCAAAGTTTATTTCTCAGCATAACATTTCACAAGTTGCAAGAGTTGTTTTTGTTCAGTGAACTGTTTTCAAGATCAAAAACGTTCAGGAAATGCTGGCTTACACAAAATTAAGTGGATTATATTAACTACAGAACCTCTGAGAAAGTTTAATATTCTCATAAGCACTATGAACCTCTAATTGAAAAAAAAAATTAGCTATTGGACCACGGAATCGATTTTTCTTGGAACGCATCATGTGACAAAGCACATCATGTTCTGAAAAGCATTTTTGAGAGAAGCTGTTTTAAGGCAAATTCTATAAACACTTGTAAAATATTGCTCTAACTTTATAGACAATAGCCTCAAATAACTTGGAGATATAGCTTTCATATACGATGTGTGTCAGTCAGAGTCTGATCAGGGAGACCACATAGTGATTTGAACAGGAATATTTTTAATTAAACTTTTAAACTATAATGTGTATTAGAATAATGAGGGATGGGGTGGTAAAACATAAAGAGAACTCTAAAAGTCATGGAAATAGCAGTTACAAGGATTAACCAGTACCCCTTCACTGAGATAGAGCACATGTAGGGGAAGATGCCCTGCCTTCCATCCTACCAGGACGAAAAGCTATACCTTGTCGGAAAGGGCATGGCCATTTCTCACTGAATGGTAAAGAAGTCACTAGATGAAGCATTAGTGGAACTTGCTGGAAATCTTTCCTCTGAAACTTGCTGGAAATCCATTCTCTAGGGTGCAGAAGAAAGCTGATCACAAAAAAAGGTGTTTCATGGAAAAGTATTATAAAACAGCCTAAGAAGTTTCTGGGGGACGCTGCTGGCTGCTGAGTACTGCTGGAGGGCATGCCCTGCAGGAAATGAACTGAAGAAGTTGCACAAGCACTGAAGGAGCCTGATACTGGAGAAGCTGTGTGTGCTGCAAGAGCTGGACACTGAAGAAACTGACAAGCCAGCCACATCACTATTGCTAAGTGCTGGAGAAACCAAGTGTGCTACATTTACCTGCTAAGTAAGCACAACTGAACCAGGAAGGGAAGCAGAAGCCTTTTCTCCAGCAATGCCTTTCTAGCACCAGCTATTGGCAAAGCTTACTGCCAGCTGACAAAAGAAAAACATGTATAAGGTGTCAGATCCATTTTTGCAGAGTAGACAACGAAGAACAGATTTCATGGGGAGAGGCATTATATTAATAATTGTCAGATAACATTATAAATATTTAGAAGAAAATACACTTCTATGTTCTTTTGTTACTATTTTCTGTTTACTCCCATTGTAATTCTATAGATACTAGGACTTGCCCCCTCTCCCATATAGATAATATTTTTTAATGAATAATAAGAACATGTATTTATTTCTAATAATTAGAAATAAATAAGAATATTTAGGTCATTTTTTTCAGAAAAAAATTCTTAAAGTGTTGCTTCTAGATCCAAGGTAAACCAGATGTGAGTGATTTTGACTTCTAACTTCAGAATATCAATTTGGCTGCCATTAACAATAAACTATTAGGTTGGTGCAAAAGTAATTACAGTTTTTGCTATGACTTTCAACAGCAAAACCCACAATTAATTTTGCACCAGCCTATTATTAGTAGTCACATAAATAAATAAATGCTGATTTTTCTCATATGACAAAATGCCTAAGGTAAGCAGCTGGAAGTAATAGTTTGGTGTTTCATCACATCAGAGCAGACGTATCAGTGATTTTCTTGGCCTTTTAATCAGTACATGGCTCCAGGAATCAATTCTGTAAATGAGGTAGAAAGAAGAAATAATGTATGTCAGCAGATAGGTCTGACTCTTTTAAAAGGAAAGTAAAAATATTTTGTAGAAGGCCACAGTGGACTCATCAACCAGAACTATGTCATACAGACACTCATAGCCAGGATCCTGGTTGGGAAAGCAATTTACAAACTACATCAGTCTCTACAATGGAGGCTACAGGGGGAACGGGGTTTTGGGATTTTTGTTCAGTGAGTCAGTGAGTTGTAAGTTCTTCACAATAACTTCTTGAGGGTTTAAATGTATTGCTAAAATAGCCAGTAATTTACAGGACACAGAAGAAATGAAATGGAGGAGTTTGTTAGGTACACTAATAGCTCCTCTTCACTTCTCTTCAAGATGCCCGTGTCCTAGTCTTTGGAACCTGTGATTATGTTAGGTGGCATGGTAAAGAGAATAAAGATTGGAGATGAAATTAATTGCTTCTCTGTTGACTTTAAAATAGAGAGACTATCCTGGATTTTTCCAGTAGGTCCAGTGTAATCACAAGAATCTTCATCAGTGGAAGAGAGGGGCAGAAGAGGAAACTGGATGATGATGGATTTATGAAAGGATGTTGCTGGAGATGCAGTGTCACTGGTATTGAAGATGAGAAAGGGGCCATAGCCAAGGAATGCAGTTAGACTTTAGAAACTAGAAAATGCAAGGAAATACACTATCCCCTAGTGATATTAGAATGAAATACAGCTCTGCTGACACCTTGATTTTAGTTCAATGAGACTGTGTTGGGCTTCCTCCCTCTAGAACTGTAAGATAACAAGGACTTGTCATTTTTAAATCATCAGGTATGTGACAATTTGTTACAAAAGCAATACAATACCAAAGTATGGAGAAACACAACGTAGATACAACAATGGGATGGACTGAATGTTTTTAATCTCTCATTCACATAATAGACACTTCTTTGTGATGTTTTCCAGAAAAAAAATTATTATATAGCAGATGTATTCAAAGTTTAGATATAGCCAACTGAAATTCAGGAACTATATTAAGTCCATTAATAACTTTTTATTTTTTATTGGAGAACCAAAGTAAAGGTGTGAGAACATCACTGAATAAATAAGACATAAAAGTCACATTTGATCCAAAGATATATAAATATTTATTGTCTTTTTCTTGGTTTTTAAAAAATCTCATTGTAACAATCTCCTACTAATTTTTAGCATAGAGATTGTTACGTTCCAAATGTTTAAAGAAGAAAGATGAATAGTAATGATAATTTTTATAAGTTTTTTCCAGCTCCCCTTTCGTCTTTTGAAAAACTGAAATTCAGTGGCAGATGTACTTACCATGCAGCTGTGTACATGATTTTATAAGCAAGTTCTTTTCCAGATGCTGAGTACCTTTAATGTTATAAATAATTAAGAATAATATTTGCAGTCTCTGAGACCTTCTGAACTGTCAATATTAATCAACACACTCTTATTATAACTTCATATTGTGCTGTTTTTTTTCTTACATTGAGTAGGCCTGAAAGTAAATTTGTAATAAAAATATTTTAAATTAAAAATAAATACCACACTCCCATTTGGGAGCACTATACATCTTAAGAAAACCTTTTAAAAATAGAGCATTTATCACCATAGACTAGGTTTAACTAGGTTTTGTCATTTTTCCTTTCACAGAATATATATCTTCTCCCTTCCCAAATTAGTTCATTCTTAATATAGTATAGATAATGCTCAGGCTTTAGATACATTCTAACATGAGTTAAATTCCCTGCTCTACTTTTTATTTTCAGGTGCATTTTGGCAGGCCATATGCCTCTCCAAATATCCGTTTTCTCATTTATAAAATGGGTATTACATTACATAATGTGTAGGATCTGGAGTTTTTGCACAGCAGAAACTTAATTGTAGTACTTATTAAGAATATTTGTGTTTACAGGCGAAACAAAAAAAATACACCAAATTGGTGGTTTAATACATATATATTCGTAATGAAATACTCGTTTCTAACAGAATGCTTTCAATATACGAGCAATTAACTTAGGGAGTGTATATTTTAATTGATAATGGTCTCTTTTTATTTAAATGAATGAAGAAATGCTGTAGGGTAAGTATAGACTTTATTGAATTTCCAGATTACCCAACTTGGTGGCTGAAATATATAGTACATACACCTCGGAGTACACAGTTGAAAACTGAATTCAAAGAAAAGTTTTCTTAGCTAACATGAAAAGGTAAAAAGGTAAGGCAAAGATGGAAACAAAGATGCAAATTTAGAATATATAATGTGTGCTTTGGTTTACACACACACACTCTGTTACAGAAATGTGTAACCAAATTAAACCAAATCAAACAAAACCGCTTTTCAGACGGCATGGTCATTGGCTTTGGACTTCTACATTCTTGTCAAGGACACTGGACTATGGAATCAAGTTCAATTCCACATATAGTTTTAATATGCGGCTGTGATTCTTTAAAAAAATTATACTACTATTACTATTAATAATAATTACAATTATAATAGTGGCACCCTATATTTTCGCATGATTGTAACATACCTAGCTATGTTTTAAGTGGTTTAGATTTATTATTAACTCATTTAAATTTCAAAACAATACCACTTAGGTACATACTTTTTTGTTTGTTCGTTTGTTTGTTTCGAGACAGAATCCCGCTCTTTTGCCCAGGCTGAAGTAGAGTGGTGCGATCTTGACTCACTGCAATCTCAGCCTCCCAGACTCAAGTGATTCTCATGCCTCAGCTTCCTTAGTAGCTGGGACTACAGATGTGCGACACTGCACTGGCTAATTTTTGTATTTTTAGTAGCATAGGGGTTTCTCCATGTTGGTCAGGCTGGTTTTGAACTGGCCTCAAGTGATACGCCTGCCTCAGCCTCTCAAAGTGCTGGGATGAGCCACTGCGCCTGGCCTGGTATATACCATTATTATCATCTCCATTACACAGATGAAGAAAGTGGCTTGATGAGGAAAATAATTTGCCTACCACAACATAGTTAGTACAGTTAGTAGGAGAAGAGGTCAGATATAATAATGTATGTTAGCACATAATTCATATTTATTATTCAGTTATATGAATGGTTGGATTAGGGGACAATATGAGCGAAGTATTAAATGCAAAGTGTTTACATATTTTAGCTCTAATATCTTATATAACCCCTCATGTAATTAATAACATATGAGCTGAAATTTGTATGAACACAGTTTCTAAAAGTCTGGTAATATTTCTATTACAAAACAAATGTCCTCATCAGTTTTATAATTCTGTCACAGAGAACCAGCATAAACTGATTTCCACCACATATGTTTTTTAATCACGGAACTATGCCAAGATAATTAAAAATGTTTATTTTCTTACATCACTCCTAAAATCTCTCAAAGAAATATGGGTGGCCAAGGGTTTATGTCCAAGGATGTCCACTGCGGCATTATTTACAGTGGTGAAAACATTCTAGTACATTTTTAAGAGAGAATGAGAAGTTTTAAAACAATTTATGCAGCACAAACCCAGTGAAGTACAACAGATCACATTTGTGAATGTTAAAATATAAGTGCAAATAAATTTGCACCAAAATATATATTTTTAATTATACTTTGAGTTCTAGGGTACATGTGCACAACATGCAGGCTCGTTACATAGGTATACATGTGCCATGCTGGCCTGCTGCACTCATCAATCCATCATTTACATTAGGTATATCTCCCAGTGCTATCCCTCCCCACGTCCCCCATTGCACAACAGGCCCCAGTGTGTGATGTTCCCCACCCTGTATTTACACCAAAATCTTAATACTGGTTCTTTTAGGTTTTGAGCTAGTTTTCATTTTCCCTTGGAAAAAATATTATTTTGAAAGTTTATTTTTGTGAGTACTTGATTTGTAAAGAAGACTTTTCATGCATCAACTTTTTTCTTCTATTCTGATTTGCTAGCAGAATTTTCATCTATTTATGATGTTTATAAGATGAGCTTCCTAGAACAATTATGTATATGCCAAAATAGAGGTTTAGCACAAATTTTTTCAGAGTGCAACATTCATGTGAGCCTTACAAATGGTGAAATGAGTTTGCAATAATCAAGCTATATCTTTCTTAATAATATTATTATTAATAGTCCATACAACTAAAATTATAGTTTAAGTAAGTAGATGCTTCTCAAAGATATTTGACCATAAAATATTCCCTCAAAAATTTTTCATATCATCATTTTCCAGGGAACGTGAAATATGTTGCTGAGATCCTTAACACATGTTTATCAAAGATACGTTGATATTTAAAATTAATTTTTATGTAAGTTTATGGCAATTAGGTGTCTCTATTAAAATGTTATTAATTACTGTAGAATTTTTGCTTATTAATGAATGACTTTTTAATGATAATTGTTAGACGTTTGTATTCTCAAATTTCCTTTTGCTCTCAACTTTTGCTTTGTTTTCTGCAGACATATAAATATTTTTGTGATCCCACTTTGTCCTAGAAATAAAGTATTGGAAATATTTTTATAAAACCTACCGAGTAAAATAAATTGTTAAATAAGTGATTTACTTCACAATATTTAATAATAATCTGTGAAATAAATGGTGTTGTGGGGTGTGTTTTATAACACACCTACTTCACACATCCACATATGTTTATGAGTGGCTGGCTGATCTTACTCTTGCTGAGGCTGGTATTGTAATTATTTAAAATGGGCTTTCATTGGAGTGAAAACAAGAATATAAAAGGGAAAAACTATTTCCTGAAATGGAATCACCAAATTAAAGCCATAGATTTCTGCTCCATGCATGCCAAATTTTATATCCCGATGTGTCGGGTTGATACTGAGTGATTTTCCTTATGGGGTCAAATCTCTAAGGGATACTTCCACAATTAAAGAAAAAAGGCTTTCCTGAGTAACACCCATTTAAAAAAGTAAAGTCTTCCATACCCTTCTGATTTGAAACTTTTTTATTTCCAGTGTTTGAACTGAATATGTGTAATTCTTAATTGAATGCTATTTGTATTTAGTATCTTTTAAAAAATCTGTATATACTTGCAGAAAATTACGTGCCATTACATAAAATAAATATGCATTTTTCGTATCTCACTTCACTTTTAAAGAGAAAAAAAATCCAGTTTTACTATTAACCTAATGTGAACTCTTCACTACAGAACACATTTTTATTTGTTTTTACTTTATTTCAGAAAAAAATCCAAATTTGAAATAAAACAGGTGGATGATCTTTCCTTCTTCAAGTCTTGCATAGCTTTTCGGGTTTTAACAGGCTCATTCAAAACTTATTTCATTATACATGAGGAAGCACCTATGCTTGACTTTAGTATTTAATATTTAATTAGAGCCCTGACAACTAAAATATTGACTGTTACATGCAAGCTTTTAGATTTTTGTCTGGCAGAAAAGATAACCCCAAATGTTACAGATTTATGGCCTTTTAGAACATTTACCAGGTTGTATCTATTAGCAAATGTATTTCATTCAATTCTGTTGACTGACTACATGAACCCTTGGTTTTCAAATTCTCTTTTTAATCAAACTTTTCATCTTATTGGTTACTTCATGAATTATTAAACTGAACAGAATCTTTGACAGGTATTCATTTTAATCATATAAAATGATATTTTAACTATTTTAATGTATATTTTAGCAGCTTTTTACTTATTAATTTTTCAAAAGTTAACCCATTATTGAGTTTTTTTCCTAGCTCCTAGCATTCCAAGTTTTGATAAAATTATCTATCTTTATGAGTGGTGACTATAAAGTAAGACTCTTTATAAAACTGAATCTATCAGGACTGGAGAGCAAAAATTCTGTCAGAACTATTTGTCAGTCACTCAGTTCCTAGTTCTAATTATGGATTATTTTTAACTCACATCACAACTTGAACATCCCTCTCATTTAATATGTTCACTTCTGAATGAGTTTTGCTTACTACCAAAAATCAAAACAAAATTTCAAATATAACAGAAAACTTTGTCAAGTAATACATTTCTATCTTTGTTTTTCCTCTTACCCAACAAAGTGCCAAAAAAAAAACAACAACCAAAATTCAAATTTAAATTACTGAGAATAGACCACTTGTTAACCCTAAGGAAGGTGGCAAAAACTTACACATTTTCCTTAGAAGCACATATGATCTCTGAGTTTTTGAAGTATGTTCTGTCAGATGGGTGTGGGAAGGAATCTCTGTCATTAATAGTATTATTTTCTTCTGTCATTTCCAGTAATGGCTTTATGATTCTTGGATTCTATTCTGACTTTTTATTGCAGTTCCTTGCTAGCTGATGCCCGGGTTGGTGAAGTTGTTTCTAACTTCGACCTTAGATTTGCCACTACATCATTTTATTTTCCTCAAGCATATTCCTCATTAAAGTGGGCAGATATATTTCACTTCTACTTTTATTAAATTTTTATTAGGCTGCAAAGAAGAGATACACTTTGTAGTGTACTCATTCACTTATTGTAGCCCCTTATGAGATAGCCCATTTGTTTAGGGAAATTAGGCGTAATGCTATATTTTCCTTAATAGTTGGCAAACTTCATGTGAACCCGCCAAGAGAAATAGAGTATAGTAGTTCATAATTTATTTTTTTATTATTATTTTTTTTTATTTTTGAGATGGAGTCTCACTCTGTCGCCCAGGCTGGAGTGCAGTGGTGCAATCTCGGCTCACTGCAACCTCCATCTCTCATGTTCAAGCGATTCTCCTGCCTCTGCCTCCTGAGTAGCTGTAATTACAGGCACTCACCACCACTCCAGGCTAATTTTTGTATTTTTAGTAGAGATGGGGTTTCATCATGTTGGTCAGGCTGGTCTCGACCTCCTGACCTCGTGATCTGCCCATCTTGGCCTCCCAAAGTGCTAGGATTACAGGCGTGAGCCACCGTGCCCAGCCTATAGTCCAGAATTTTTAAGATGTATGAACTTGAAAGGAATTAATACTAAGAACTGAAGGTGTGAAAGCACAAGCATGGAACATCCTTGGTTAAGCTTAGACTGAGGAATAGGTTAACTCTTTGTCAAAGAAGCAGATGGCCTTTACAGAGATCTAGGTTAGCGTGGCCTGATCGCAGCAATGGGGCAACATAGGATGGCTGTTTCAATTCAGTCTCGAAGGAGCAGGTTATAGGAGAAACGTTCAAAACTAAGAGTCTCCTTCTTGGGTCTAAGCTCAAACTAAATCCCTTTTCAGACTGCTGGTTCTTAGGTTCTTTGATAGTTCTAGAGTACAGGGAAATCAAAAGGAAGATAGATTTTCTTCTAACAAAGCATGTGCAAGGCTCAAATGATTAGCTGAAAACAAATTGCACTCTGTAATTCACAAAGATGAACATTTCCAAAATAAAGTCTCATGCTCTGAAGACAACTCTAAAGGTCTGCATTTCTAGTAATAGATATTGCACAATTGGCCAAGGTTTTAAGTGATCAATAGGTACCTTTACACATGACTTCTTCTTCTTTATTTTTTTTTTTTGCTAAAACTCAATTAGTATTTTAAAGTCTCACCTAATTTTTGTATCTGTATTCATTTTTAAATCTATATTTCATCAAAAATCCTCCTGAAATTTCCATGTGTATTTTCTGTTTATTTTGTGTAGTATGGGGCTTAATATGGTAGGATGAGGAGGGGAAAAAAAACAAGAGAAAAGGAGAGTTAAGGGGGAGAGAAGGTGAGTATAAAGGAAGAAAATTCTGGTATCTCAGGGACCATCTCCTAACCTAGAATTTATTATTTATGTCTCAAGTATTAGTTTTTTCATATTTAGATGCCACCATTATTTTCCCTTCTAAGTTATCTCTGGTCCTTCCTTTTTTTTTTTTTTCCTCTCCCCCATTTAAATATAATAGTCCAGAACAGTCCAAAATTTAATATCATAGTCTTAACTGAAAATCACTACTTCAGACTAATCTAAATTCATTTGTAATTAGCACTTAAGTGGGGAAAGAGGGCTTTCTTTCTTTTTTGTAGAAATACTTCCCTTGAATTTGTTGGTGCAATCTAAAGGTAAAGAACCTACATGGAAAATTCTTGACTAGTGAGATAATAGAAACAGAGTTTCAAAAGCTTTGAGGAATTATTTATAAGTGGTTGAAGTCTTATATATAATTAAAGATTCAAATAAAATTTTCAGTAGTGAATAGATGAATAGATTTAGAAACTATGGGCAATGGAAGGTTGTGTGTTTTGCAAATTTGTTTTAGTTCTTTAAAGCTCAGATTCCTTATCTTCAAAAACGGAGAAAGTAAGGCAAACTTGATGAATTTTGGGGGATCAATCAAGATACTCACATATAAAGGAGGATTATTCTGTATGAATTCTTTTGCCCAAATCTGGTTTCCATTAAGATTTTTTCCCTAGGTAGTCTTATCTTTCTTTTGTCTTCTTCTCAGAGCAGTGGAACAATGCCTAATCTCAGTTTGCAAAGATACTATATAGTGAATAAGTATGTTACCTGATTGGAACGGGACAACCAGTTGGAATAAACAATGAAGAAACATTTTATGGGCAAGCTTGATATGTAGAGTTCAAGGATCTTGGCTTGAACTCTGCTGAGGGGAATGGCTCTAAGTTTTGGAAGTACTTTATCAGGCACCAACAACACTGGCTCTGGATTGCCAAAACAGGGAGCTTAAAAGGGAAACAAAGTTAAGATTTGTATATATAAGGGAAAAATCCCTCAATTATAACTGGCAACTGGTGTCTCTATAGTCTGAACTACTAGAAAAAAGTAGTCTTAAATGCCACTTTCTGAAGAAAGACTTGTGCCACTGTGTCTTTAGGTAAGGCATGTGGCTATTTTTATATAGATGAATGTCCTTATGTATAGCAGGTGCCTGGCCTAAATAAAAGAATAAGGCTTTATCATGCAGTAAGCATGCAAGTGTGGTTGAAACAAAGATTCTAAAGAAATACATTTTTATATTTCCATCTCTAAGGCCATAAGGAGGCAGAACAGTTATTTGCTGTATTTTATTTTGTATTTCAGTTATATGAGTGGAAAATTCTAATTGTAGGCCTAAAAGAATGGCAGTAGATTGGTTGCTACTAATTTGGAATTTTCTAGACTAAAACTATAGAAAGATCAATTTTGAACTGTGATGGTAACATAATCAGTCATTTATTTAGTGAGTACTAATTGAGCAACAACTCTGTGCCATGCATTGTTCTAGGCACTTGGCTAAACCAGTATGCATTTAAAAAAAAGAAAAAGAACCAAAAAAACTGGGGGAAAAAGCTATATTTTAGAAAAGCTATATGAAAAAACACACAAGCAGAAAAAGAATGAAGAAAACTTAGAATTGACGTCTTAGCTGCATTAATACTACTCATAGTCAGAGAAAGAAATCTTTGAAAGATTGGGGCAGCTATATGAAATAAAAATCTGGACATTTTTGAGAAAAGAAGACCATAAAAGTGAGTAAAATGTAAGCAGGGAAGGCTTGTTTTGAGAACCAAGGTGACATAATGTTGAAAATTACCCAGATTATGCTTAAGTCTCGAGAAAATGTACTTTAAAATTGTGTGAAATTAGGATTCCTAGGAGAGCCATAGGAAAGATGATATAAAGAGAATTAAAGAGGACAATGATAGCTTGAGTCCAGGACTTGGCTAATATAACGTGTGATCGGATTCTATCTCCTGATAAAGATTATTCAATCAGGAATCTGAAATGGGGCAAGATATTGGAACAGTTGATTCTCTTGGCAGTCGCAGAACTCATGGCTTCAAATTTTTCACTGTGGGGTTCCAACAAAATAGTTTTCTACTGGAAAATATCTGGACCAAAAACCAGTAGAAGGCTGCCTGACCCAAGAAACGGTGCTTGCTCTAGGTGCCTTAGATAAAGACGGGCAAAATTAAATAAGTTTAAGTGTGCAAATGCAGCTGAGCTTCCCTAAGGGGAACAGAGGAAAACTAATGAAAATAAAACACTAGAGTTGTCTCCCACTAGTGTAGATAAAAATGTAACAGAGAAAACCCACTCAAGGACTGAAATAATAAAACACTAATGAAAATATTTCATGATGACTGCGTTAGTCTTCACTGCACTTCTAGAGACACGGATTCACAAGTTTCAACAGCAGCTTCAGTTCTGAATCTGCTGCAGGTGATTCTCTGTGTAAAACAAATGGAAGATGAGGCAGCTTCTTCCTTAGGCAATTATCTTAGTTCTGAGTAATTTAATGGGCACATACATATGCAAAGAATTCATATTCAGTTTGATACTGAAATGCTAAAAACAGGGAGCAAAAGAAAGAAACAGAAGTTAAGATCTGAATAAAAGTGGGAAAACATCTCAAGTAAAAACTGGTGACAGGTGTTTCCATGCTTGCAGAGGTTTCAATGAATTGAGAAAGCAGTAGGGATTGAATGCCACCTTCTGAAGGAAGGTAAGACAGCATCTCCCTCTCCCCAAGTGTCATAATATAGGCTGTGTATGAAAATGAACAATTCATGGTATATTTCTCTGAATGGATAGGTTCACAAATCATAGATGTTTCCCATTGTTATAGACACTTGTTATATGGGATCCTGCTGAGCTGAAGTCAAAGGCGTTCTTTGCCTAACCTCTGTCATTAAATAAGCCTGTGGCAACCCTAATTGTGTTCTGGGAATAATATTTTGTTGTCTAGAGTAAGCACTGCTGGAGATGCAGATTAGCTTGTTTTCTAAATTTGGTGGATGTTGAGGAGTGTAGTGATAATCTTTGTGAAGTTGATTAATTATTTAGACTCGTTAAATATTTGGCTCTTGAAAGACTTGGCATTAAATTCATGTGATGGAACCACAACCATTTTCAGGGAGAGAGAGCACAGACTATAGCTGCTGGAAAGAAGAAGAAACAAAACACAACTCTGCTTGATTTTGAGGAACACTTGCTGAGAGACTAAGCAAAATATAGAATATGGGGAGATACACTTTAACCTTCACTCTCTTTGCATTTACAGGGTAAATAACTTAATATTTGACTTTATTTTCTTTTGACTTTATAACACAAATTAACATAATTTTTTATTTTTTAATTTCCCTTGGGAAGTTGATAAGAAAAGGCATCAGCATTTTATTATTGGAATGTTTTCTTGAGGTTTAAGTTAATGTTGTCATTTTTGTTTCATTGTCTTATAGGCTGTATTGGACAAGGTAATCAGACATAGAATACAAGAAGAATGGAATAAGAAATTTGCTTTTAGTCCTGAGTAAAAATTGACCTTAGGGTGAATGTATTCAATGTAATGTTCTTATTCATTTGAGAACCCTCTTCAGTCTACTTATCTCACCAACAGTGATTGACATTGTAAGGTCACTTCTAAAAGAATGGATCAGAAGATTGTTCTGAGAAACTGCTTATGTCCTCTTCCAAGGTATTGAGTCATAATTCTGGTTGACCATATGTTTAGGCTCAAATGGTTAAGACAACGATATGTTCTTGACGAGAAATGACTCATCCCTTACTACTAGTCTCAATAAAGAGAGATTTTTCCTGAATACCTTTGCCCTCTTGTCTTATTTCTCTTCATGGAAGAAAAATGAGTGAGTTGACATGACTGACATTTCTTGGTTTGGTGTAGTTCATCTTTTAGAAGTTTCTGTATAGAAAAAACTTGCTGTCTTTCAAACTCCTTGTATCTGCATTCTGACCAGTAAGAGTCTATCACTGGGAATGTCTTTTCTGTAAGCACAAATCCTTGGGAGGGTTATTTTAGGGTCCAGATTAGTGATTAGGGAAATGATAAACCCATTTTGACTATCCCAGTATACTAAATCCCAACTAAACTTTGTTAGTTATAATAATGATATCCCTGTATTTGCTAACATTTCTTCTTTTCAGTATTACTATAATGTAGGTAGAGAAGTTGGGTATAAATCGTCATGCTCCCTCAGGAGCCTAATATTTCATATATAACTTATAGAGACCACAGGCCTGCATGCACTCTATTACTTCTCTGTTTGCAAGGTTTTCCCCAGGAAAGTCTAGGTTGTATCTGCCCTGTGTAGCTCTAGTAATGTGTGTATGGGACCCTCTTTCATGACAGACATCCATACTGTAATTAAGGAATTCTAGCCGCCTAATAGATTTTTTTCTGATGACATTGATCTAAAAGGTGCCACTGTCCAGAATCCTCCAGGACACCAGAGGATATGTTTCTCTTCTTTCACTCCTGGTGATAGCCTGAAGGGCCACATGGCTTAGTGTTATTAGTCAGAGTAACATAAATTATCATACAATAAAAACAAATGGAAAATTTCACTTATTTAAAACAACGAAGTTCTTACACATGCTACATGTCTATTGTGGGCAAGCAGTGATATTCTGCTCATCATTTTTATCTATGGATCCAGGCTGATGAAGGATCCATCACAATACGGGCTTCCAGAATTGCAGAGTCAATGAAAAGAACCTTTGTCCTGGCTGTGACACATGTCACTTTCACTTACATTTCCTTAGCAAAGCAAGCCATATGATCATGTTTAAGTTCAATAGGTTAGGGATGTCTAATTCTCTGATAAGGACGATCACCCAGTGTTTTGATGTTCACATTTCTGGGTTCCTCTCATACTTTAATATTGAACTCTGCCACTTTGGAAATATGATCAACATTTTATCATCTTTTTGGCCATATATTTTATTGCAGTAGGGAAAATACACCCTATTTCCTTTTGTGTCACTTTTTTGACCAAAAATAAATGCATTGTGCTCTGAAACTTGACTATAGATGCTTTTAATTTCTGTCACTCTTCTTTTTAGGCTTTCTTGTACAGACTTGACACAGATAACTTTAGAATTTTGTTTTCTGCCATGCAATCTATTTAGGACTGACAATTTAATTTGGAAGTTCAAGATTTATAGGAGAAAAGTTGTATGATTAAACAGTCTGGCTTTTATCTCAAGCTAAAATTAACATTTAGAAAATCTATTATCTTCTTTGTAGAATATCTTCCATAGCTTCCTTTTGCACCATTTTTCATGTTACTAGTTGAAGCTAATAGAAGCTAATATTCAATTGTAGCGAAATATTCAACCTGAAATAATCAGAATATATTAGAGTAGCATAATTAATAAAAATAAAAAGTATCAACAGTTCTTTGAAGAAACTCACCTGCATTAGGCTGCAGTGTGTTTGGAAAACAGTAAAACACATTATGTTTTAATATAATTATTAGAAACATAGGGAAAGTTAGACTCTTATTTCATCTCAATTTCGAAAATTTTTAAATCGCTTTGAAATTCATATGGTTATCTTCACAAAAACTTCAGAATTTATCACTACAGAAAAGAGGTGGAAAATATCGGAAAATTCATTCCTATATAAGCAACAGCACAGCACCATTTGAAAAGACTCACACGAAGGATTTATTCTGAAGAATATGTGTGTCTCTTTTGTGTACTATAATAGTGTCATTCCTCCAACACAAAACTACCAATTTTCTACCACCTTTGTGAAGTGGATAAATGACTGTCTAAGATCAAACAGTTTGAAATTCAAGCCTCTAATTCTAACTCTGAAATGCTAGTGAACTTGCCAGAATTTTTTTTATTTTTCTTTTCTTTTACGTATTTATTTATTTTTGAGACAGGGTCTCACTATCGCCAAGGCTGGAGTGCAATGGCATGTCATAGCTCACTGCCACCTCTAACTTATGGCCTCAAGTGATCCTTCCACCTCAGCCTCCCAAAGTGTCTTCTTTTTCTTTAAATATGCTCGCAGTGGTATTGCAGAGATGAAATGTGCCAATATCCCCTCAAGAATATTTTTTAGAGGCAGGAAATATGAAACACCACATAAATATCAACTAAATAGAAACAGTTTCGAGGTGTAAATCTAGCAAAAACACAGCATTTGAAGCTTAAAATGTCACCTGAAGCTTACTTTTAAGCAATGAAGTTTAAAAATCTTTTGCTGTTTTCTCCCTGAATTTGCTGTGTTTAAAATGCTCTGAAAATTAAAAAAGCTTCCACTGTACAAATTGAAGGGATCTTATGTAAATTATTTGCTACATGTATTTCATCATGTATGAAGTTGTAAGGAAATGTTTCATCACAGGAAATCTGGATTTTTCTGAAAAATGAAGTTTGAAGCCTTTTAAGCAGAAGATTTTTTTTATGACACATCTTAGATTTCAATAAAAAGAAATGACAATTTTCATTATCAGTTGCCAAAGGAACCAAGAGCAATGACTACATAAATCAGGCTTAAATAAATCTGTCTTAAGTAAAGCCCTATAAGATCAGGGATGAATAAAAAACCATTTGTTTAAAATTGTTTCTCTGTGTTCTGTATTGGGTTATATCATCATCCCTTTTGTTATACATGCTTGATGAATTTATTAGAAAAATTATCCACTTGTATTAAGAAAGAAACACTATGATTCATAACACCATTTCAAGGGGAGGCTTCCAATTTAAGGAGTATGAAAGAAAAGAAGACTCTATCTTTAAGAAACTCATTTTCAAATTGAAGAATCATAGATTTTTTACATTGGCCAGAAAAAAATAAAATTTCCATTTGCTAATTTAAATCTAGGGTAGGAGTCATCATGAGAATTAGTCATATAACTTCTTGAACGTTTCCATTAATGCTCAGCTCTATATTTGATGAAGAAGCTTATTTCTCTGCTACACACTCAAATTCCTTGAAAGTTGATGTTTTATGTTGAGCCAAAATGTGTTTTAGTATTATGTTTGCTCTTTTGAACCTAATTTTATCTTCAGGAATAGCATAGAACTAGTCTTTTTGCAATTTTTTAGAGCAATAAAAAATTGTCATTTTTTCATTGTCTATCCCAATAATGGTATAACCCACAACTGGCCAGATGGTCTTGTTAGCCATCAATTCCTTTAATCATCATTATTATATTATATTAAGTTTTTTAAAAGAATTATTCTGGATGTCTTTTCATAATCCTTTTTTTAGATATGAGGTCCAACATTAGACAAGTTTCTTGAATGCCTGCAGAGCACAGCATATTTATGCGTATTTTCAGTATACTCTTATTTCACATTAAGTGACTAAATAAGCATCCAAATATTTTTCATTGAAATCACTGTATCTCTACCTGCTGCCTATGCAGTTGATTTTGAAGCCTGTCAATGTAGTATTTCATTGTTGTACTAAACTTCTTGTTGTTGACTTCAGTCAGGTGACTGCATAAATTCTCAAACCTATCATTTGTTCTATATCCTGTTCATCTTGACTTTCTTCTTTTTTCTGGACATTTAATACTCTTTTTTTCACAAGTTAGTAAAATTAAGAGTCTGGACTGTAAAAAGGAGAACTATTGGTTTATATTAATAATGGTTTAAATCGATCATATTCAGTTTATTTTAAGTATATTATGGTGTTCAAAAGATAAAGGTGGCCCCTTTAACTATCTCTACTTGTCTTGGACTGGGCCGCTAAAAGCTAACAGCTATCAGAAGGGTAAGTTCTAATATCGATGATAAGAGACATTAACCAGAGAGCTGATTGCTTCTCTATTGAGTGAGAACAGATTGTGTAGAGATGGGTAACCTCAAAGACAAGTTGAGCTTAGACAGACTTGATAATCCTATCCAAAGTGATGGCCCACCATGTTAAGGTACTTCTCTGATGATTCAGAGGGAAATCATGGGGAGGAGGCCAAAGAGTTCTGTTCCCACTCTGCCCAGAAAGCTGTTCTCCAGATTTAAAAGAGATGCTTTAGCTCTGATGAAGTGACACGCTTGGATGCAGAACAACAGACTCCAAGTTGTAAATGGCTGGCCTGGGGCCCTGTATGGCAAGGCTCTGGCTCCTTTTAAAGTTAAAGATTTTCTACGGAAGCGTAAGAAAAGCCAAGTTTTTGTCAAACTGTTATTAAAATTAGAGGTGGTATAAGTTGCAACTAGTTCTTTTAGATCCTGTTTCAAATGGTGTCTTTTTATATGTATACGATGCTAAACAGCATTTAATTTACATTGTGTATATTTATGAAACCTCTCTAAAAATCCATATTAAGAATTCAGAAAGCTATGCTTATTAATGAAATCTGGAGTGTGATAATGTTTTAAACCGATCAAGTAACACCACTCTCTAGTGTCAATTAAATTGCAGTGAGTAGTAATATGATTTCTCCAAGGGTATAAGTAATTAAGCAATACAGGTTTATAGAGAACCTAAACATTACCTCTGGGATTAGAAAATTGGCCTGGGGAAGTAGTTTTAAGTCCTATAAATAATTTTAATACAGTTTTCTTCATGAAAAATGTGGAAACCTAATTTTATCCTTCATCTTTCTTCTTTCTCAGGGATACAGAGTATGTATATTCACCACCTCCAAAAGAAAATTGTCTAAGAAATGTGGTACAAGGAACTGGCTTTTGGAATAGTTTGAACTGAAAGAGAAGAGTGATACAGATCATCTGGCCCAATTTTTTTTTTCAGATGAGTGAAAGTGAAGCTGAGAGAAGTACAGTGCCTTGTCCAAGATCTCATAAAACAGATAATTACAAAGGGAGTGTCTAGAATTTCAGTCCAGTAATAGACACAATGAAGAATATGGAAGTTTCTCCAAAATATTTAACAACTCCAAAAACGGCTTGCTGAAACTTCTGAAGTGATTGTGATAAAATATTGAAAGTTGAAACACTTAACTATTTAATAAAATACATTATAAGAGTCCTCTGAAATCTGGAGGTCATTATAGACTCAAACTGCCTAGAGGTTCAAGATACCACGTGACCAAGTCCAGGGTTCTACCAGAATTCAATCCTAGGATTCAATCAATTCCAAGTCATATGGTGTAAACTTTCTTTTAAAAATGTAAATGGCGTGGTTCTTACCACTTGTTACTTATTTTTCCCAATGTGGTATAGAATTAATGAAACTTGTCAATCAATGAAAGATAAGCCAAACATCCAATAAAAGTCAGGCGTGGGAGGGTCAGAGTTAAAGTGACAGGAGCCAGGATGAAAGGAGTTGACACTCCTCAGAAGTTGATTCTTTTTTGAGCTTCCTTGTAGTTTTCTAGACATAATGCTCTGATGAGCATGTGCTTGGATGAACCTAGTCTTCTAGCTTCTTGATTAATCCCAAAGTTTATCTTTTAAAATAATTGAAAAATGTGATTTCAATATTCAAAGCAAATAAAAAAGAAGGAAACACAAAATCTGGCATTTTTTGTTACACCTCTATAGAGATGAGGGTATGTGGCCAGATTCCCACTAACAAGTTATTCTTTTATTGGAAAATGAAGGAATAAATCCACCTAGAGAGTGCTACTAAAAGTGTTGTCCTGATACTTGAAACATTCCCATTGTTACATTATTACAAAAGTAATTGTAGGTTTTTGCCATTATGTTCAGTGGCAAAAACCGCAATTACTTTTTCACCACCCGAACAAAACAGCAAATTCTCTAGCTCCGCCCCAGAACTATTCCAACAGACTTTCTTCTGGTGGCAACCAGAAGCCTATGTTTTAACAGACAGTCCATGAGATTCCTATGCTTCTCATAATTGAGAAGCACTGGTACAGAATACCTGACACTTTTCATCCTCTGTAGAACCATATTTAATTGGACAAGGAGATAAAAACAGGTATAAAATCACGAGTTCTACAGCTGGAAATGATAATTTTATGAAATGAAAAGATCAAATAGCTCTTTTGGGTATATTTCTGATGCCAACACATATGGAAATACAATCTAATATAATTTGAGAAATATTTTTTAAAAGAAGCAGGTAAATTGCAGTATTAATTCATCTTGGAGGGAGTTTTATGGGTATTAGTCTATGTTTAAAGGGTTTTTTTGTTTGTTTGGTAGAATAATTTTTTTAAAAAGATTAGAGAACATTTAGAGATAAGGTAATTTTTAATTACAATTTTTCACATTTAAAAAACAAAAAAAGTTTATTCATATTAATAGAATAACTTATTTTGATTTCTAAGTATGATATCGCGTCTGCCATCTGTTCTAGTTGTATCAGTATACCTGGCAATTTAATTTGATTGTGATTTTTTAAATTTAAACATGGACTTCATATATCCTTCTTTTTCTCTGTAATAGAGTCATAATGTAATTACATTTATGTGAAATAATTTGGAAATGCTTCAACTATACTACCATCTGCTGTGGTATTTTAATTTTGGAAAAAAATCTTGCATCATATAGAATATTTTGCTTTTGGGGTTTCCACAGTGACTACAAATATCTTTTTAAGTACTTGATTAGAATAAACCTTAATATATACATGAAGTTAATATCCATTTGGTATATAGTGAGAATAAAATGCTGTTTCCATTTATTGGTGTATAGTGAGAATAAAATGCTGTTTCCATTTATTGGAAAAATTCTAATAAGAGTAACAATGTCTGCATGGCTATCTGAATGCCTCATTTTAAGGCTGAGGGAGGATGAATGCCGGGTAGGCAGAACTTCGGCTTGTTTTGCATAAGGAAAGTCAATATTTCTATCGCATAAACCTTCAGAAGGATAGCGACTGGATAAGAGAATTATCCCAGTGACTCTAAACTTATACAATGATTATTTCTCTTGGAAGGGAGGTTAGGATCAAGACGAGGGTGATAGTACCTTATCTTTCCTCATTATCACTATGTTAAGTAAGTTGCTGCCCAATCATGAAACGGCTGTTTTAAATCATGTGTACAAGTGATTCATTTAAAAGAATGCTTACAGTTTAACCCCACAAAAGAGTGGGAGAAGCAGTAAAGGGAAGGGAAAAAAGCCAAGAAGTGCTGAGGTTTTTAGTTTTTTTTTTTTTTTTTTTTGAGTTGGAGTCTTGCTCTGTTGCCCAGGCTGGAGTGCAGTGGCGCAATCTCGGCTCACTGCAAGCTCCGCCTCCCGGGTTCACGCCATTCTCCTGCCTCAGCCTCTCTGAGTAGCTGGGACTACAGGCGCCCGCCACCGCGCCCGGCTTATTTTTTTTATACATTTAGTAGAGACAGGGTTTCACCATGGTCTCGATCTCCTGACCTCGTGATCCGCCCGCCTCGGCCTCCCAAAAAGTGCTGAGGTTTTAAGGAGAGTCTCAGCCTGGGCCTGATCCTGCAGGGCATCGCTGGAGTATAAATAATGCCTCAGAGCTTGTCATGTCTGAAATCACAAGACTTGGAATTTCATACTTCTACACTAGTCAGTCATTGGCTAACGGTGGAACAATCAGACCTCAAGGAGTACTTGGTGAAACTCCCAGCACTTCTTGTTGTTTTCATGTCTGGGCAGGCAAATGTGCCTCAGTAGGCCAAGGGAAACCCTCCAAAGAGAGTTGCAAATGCAAGCTCTTAAAAATAAATACACAAAAGCTGGCAGAGGGGCCCAAAGAAAGAGTTAAAGGCATTCAGGTAACCTGGGCAGGGCATCCACAGTCAGATACATGGCTTTACACCTGAATTCTAAAGTATCGTGGCTGTTACACTTAAATTAGTATAGTGTTAAATATAACAGGGCATGTGCACTTCTAATATATATTGAATCCAGTAGAATAAGACTACTAATTTTCACACAGACATTCTAAATACAAAAATATTACACTGGAAATTATTTTAATTAAATAGCTATAACATTTAGATATTGCTAACTTCTTAGCTTTTTATGCTTTAGCAATAAATTGGCCCATGCATTATTTTAAATTTGACACCTTATGAAAGGAAAATATTTGTATCAAATTGAATAATCAAAACTCTATAGTCACACCAGGGATAGTGGCTATGCCTGTAGTCTCAGCTACTGGGAAGGCTGAGGTGGGAGGATTGCTTGAGTCTAGAAGTTTGAGACCAGCCAGGGCAACATAGTAAGATCTTGTTCTTAAATACAAGCAAACAAGAATCCCCCAAATCTCTACAGCTGGAAAGGTTGCTTATACAAGTATAAATTCTAAAACTGAAAAAATACTCTAATAAATGCTATTTAAAATGTAAAACATCTGTAATGGCCAAGGTTATGAGCTTTCAGAATGGAATACAGCCAAAAGAGAAAGAGCTACTGTGACCCAGAGAGTTCTTTTGTAATCATCAAATAAATGTAATGATTTAGAATATACTTTATACTTGGCTTAAATGAAACACCACACATACACACACAGTAGCAAGTTAACCTGAAGGTATCAATTTAACCTTAAAAATTGATATATATATTTATTAGGAATATATATATCATATTAAATTTATAATATTCTATATATGTGAATTATATATAAATATAATTATATAAATTATATTATTACTTAGTATATATACGTGTGTGTATGTGTGTGTGTATATATATATATATATATCTCCTCCTCAGTGGAGGATGTATAATCTAAGATACTGATCTGTTTATTTCACTTAATTGTCAGGGTATCAAATAATGTTTCTATCAATGGATAATAGAATACTAGAAATGAATTATATTATTAGTGTTATCAATTTCTAGATTGTATCTTAAGAAACTGAGGAGTCAGAGACTTTCCAGTATCACCCAAGTAATAGAATCAAACTAGAATCAAATCTAATAACAGCCATATTTTTCAGGTATGGTATACTCTCATCAGTGCTTGTTTGTTAATGCACATTTATAAAGATAGAATTTTAGAAGGTAAACATTTGTTTCCTTTATTTTCAATCCTGCAACTAGAAGTTTAATTCTTAGATTTGTACAGTCAGGAAACTTTATTGGCAGGATTTTTTAAATTAAAAATTTATATTTTTAATATATACATTTAAAAAAAATTTAAATACTTCAAAAAAGCATAACATAAAAATAAGGCTAGGGTCTCAACATAACTTGGTAAAGTTTCCATAGCGGAATATATAATAAATCTGCCTTATTTAAAAAAATTACTGCATAGTATTCAATTGTATGAATGCACCAAAATTTCCTTACTCTGTCAGTAGGGAGATTAAAAGGAAACAAACAACACAGTTATAACAGACTTCTATTTTTGCATGGAATGGAATACTTCTTTGAGTGGACAAAAGCTCCAAGGGACAAAAAGCAGCTAGAAAGAACTAATTTATGAAGTTATCTGATAAATATATCAGAGAGCTGCAGAAGCAATGAAACTGAAGTGGTTAGTATTCCAGAGAGGAGAGAACCACAAAGAGGTTAAGCTGATGATAGTAGCCGCTTTTTCCCTGATGTCATTTTCTATTTATGGATACAAACAAGAAGCTGAGAATTAGTTTCTTCACAAAGAGAAATCATGCTGGAGGGGTGGGGAAACTAGCAGAGATTTTGGCTGTCACATGGGGCTTTCTTCTGTCTCAAAACTTTTGTTAGTTTGTGATGTTGTGTGAAAGTGAGGGGAAAAATCTGGTACTGACTGAAGTTTACAACAATTTTGTGGAGCTAAGGTGACAAACATACCAGACAGGAACCATTATGAGGAGGTATCTAAAGCTTTCAGATGAAAGGAAGAAGAATAAGTCAGAATAAGACTAAACTTTTCCAAAAGTGCAATCCAGCTTTGAGCTAGCTCGGCCTCTGATTATGTTAAGGGGAAATTTTCTCAATTTATTTGCCCAGAAGAGAAAATAATAAGCCTTTTTTTGGGAGAATTTAATATCATCTGGACCTACAAATTTTGTTTTTAATGTACAAAGTGTCTGCTTAAGTCTTTTGCCAGCCTTTTAATGAGGTTATTTATTTTTTGCGTATTGCATTGATTAAGTTCCTTATAGATTCTGAATATTACACTTTTGTTGGAGATTTCTCTCATTCTGCAGGTTGTCTGTTTACTCTGTTCATAGTTTTTTCTTCTGTGTGGAAGCACTTTAGTTTAATTAGGTCCCACTTGCCAGCTTTTGTTTTGTTGCAATTGCTTTAAGAGTTCATCAAAAATTATTTCCCAAGGCCAATGTCCCAAATATTTCATAGGTTTTCTTTTAGGATTCTTATAGTTTGAGGTTATGTATTTAAATCTTTACTCCATCTTGAATTAATTTTTGTATATGGTAAAAGGTAGGGGTCCAATTTAATTCTTCTGCATATTGGCTAGCCAGCTATCCAAGCACCATTTACTGATTAGGGAGTACTTTCCTCATCACTTATTTTTGTCAACTTTGTCAAAGATCAGATGACTACAGGTGTGTGGCTTTATGTCTGTGTTCTCTAGTCCATTCTGTTGGTCTATGTGTCTCTTTTTGTACCAGTACCATGCTATTTTGTTTACCATAGTCTTATAGTATAGTTTGAAATCAGGTAATGTGATGCCTCTGGCTTTGTTCTTTTTGCTTGAGATTTGCTTTGGCAATTTGGGCACTTTTTTGATGCCATATAAATTTTAGAATACTTTTTTTCTGATTCTGTGAAAAATGACATTGGTAGTTTGATAGGAATCTACAAATTGCGTTGAACTTGTAAATTGTTTTGTGCAGTGTGACCATTTTAACACTATTTATTATTCCAATCCATGAGCATAGAATCTTTTTCCATTTGTTTGTGTCATCTGTGATTGACCACAGTGTTTTGTAGTTCTCCTTATGGAGATATTTTACCTCCTTTGTTAGTTGTATTCCTGGGTATGTTTGTTTGTTTACTTATTTATTTTTGTGGTTATTGTAGAAGGGACCTAGTTCTTGATTTGGCTGTCCACTTGAGCTTTATTGGTACATAGTCATACTGCTGATTTTTGTACATTAATTTTGTACACTAAAACGTTACTGAAATTATTGATTAGTTCCAGCAGCCTTTTGGCAGAGTCTTTAGGGATTTCTAGTTATAGAAGCATATTGTCAGTGAAGAGCAATAGTTTGACTTCTTTTTCTATTCGGATGCCTTTTATTTCTTTTTTTGCCTGATTGCTCTGGCTAAGACTTCCTGTACTATGTCGAAGAGGAATGGTGAAAGTGGGTTTTCTCTTTAATAATTTTTTTAAAATAGAGAAAAAACCATTTGTAACTCACAGACCATATGCAAAAATTGGCAATAGTCTTCAACCCCAGGAATAGAAAAATAAATTGTCATGTATTGATACTAGAAAATATGTATAAAGCAGAGGTGGGCGAAGTTTTCTGTCTAGGGTACAGATCGTAAATACGTGTGTACCATATAGTCTCTGTCACACAATTCTACTGTTGCAGTACAAAAATAGCTATAGCTATTGTGTAAAAATAATGAGTAGGATAGTTTCTTTTGCTGTGCAGATCTGGTCATTAGAGAAATGCAAGTCAAAATCACAATGAGATACATCTCACACCAGTTAGAATGGTGATCATTAAAAAACCAGGAAACTTTTTAGTGTGGAGAAAGAGGATGTGGAAAAATAGGAATGCTTTTACACTGTTAGTGGGAGAATAAATTAGTACAACCGTTGTGTAAGATAGTGTGGTGATTTCTCAAGAATCTAGAACGAGAAATACCATTTGGCCCAGCAATCCCATTACTAGGTATATACCCAAAGGATTATAAATCATGCTACTATAAAGACACATGCACATGTATGTTTATTGCAGCACTGTTCACAATAGCAAAGACTTCGAACCAATCCAAATGTCCATCAATGATAGACTGGATAAAGAAAACTTGACACATATACACCATGGAATACTATGCAGCCATAAAAATTGATGAGTTCATGTCCTTTGCAGGGACATGGATGAAGCTGGAAACCAACATTTTCAGCAAACTAACACAAGAACAGAAAACCAAACATCGCATGTTCTCACTCATAAGTGAGAGTCGAATAATGAGAACACATGGACTCAGGGAGGCGAACATCACACACCAGGGCCTGCTGGTGGGTGGGGGACTAGAGGAGGGGTAGCATTAGGAGAAATATCTAATGTAGATGATGGGTTGATGTGTGCAGCAAGCTACCATGGCACATGTATACCTAGGTAACAAACCTACACATTCTGCACATGTACCCCAGTGCTTAAAGTATAATAAAAATAATAAAAAGTAAATAATGAGTAGGAATATGAGAAATTTGTTTGCAAAAATGGACGGTGAGCCAGACTTAACCCATGAGATGTAGTTTGTAGGCCCATGACATAAAAAAGTGGGAAAGAATAGACAAGATGAATAAAAACATTATGCATGAATCTCAAAAACATAGCACTGACCAAAATAAACCAGAACCAAAAATAATATACAGAATGATCCCATTCATATAAAGGCAAAAAACACAACTAATCAATTGTATAGAAATAAAGATAATGGTTTCCTTTGAATGTGAGGGTGGACGACATGACTGAAAGAAGGCTTAGGTTGGCTCCTGAGATGTTGATATTATTCTGTTTCTTGATATCCTTGCTAATTACTCAGGGATATTCACTTTGTAAAGCTTTTGAACTGTACTTTGAATTTGTATATGTTTCTTTATGTATGAAATACCTCAACAAAATGCTTATTGAATACAATAACACCTGTCACTGTAAAAATGTTAGCATCAAGTGTCTCTTATTGAGATGCTAATAGCTGCTATAAAATAAAGGTCTTCCTATTGAGAGACACTGATACTGACATATATTCAAGAGTGACTTAGTGTTAAGGAATCTGATTTGGGAATTTGTGAACTCTATACTCTTATGTAAAACTAATATGCCTCAGAATGTTGGCCAAGACCTTGTGGTTGTTGTCATTTTCCACAAATGTATATACATATACATACATATATACACATACATATATATTTTCAAATTCACCTTTCTCCTTCTTTACAAAATATATGCACATCTCTCACTTATTTGAAATGTTAACCCTAGTATATTGGACCAGTGTATAATATCTCCCCGACACCAAACAATTGATGATTGCAAATATGGATTTAAGTTCCAAATAAATGGCTCTATTAACTGGATTACAATGCTGATTAATGTCTGGTTGTTTCCAAGTTTTGTATGCAAAATATTTGAAGAAAGGCATAATTGTCAGCTGATTAAAAATACCTTCTTCAGTTGATCATTGTGAGTTCACTGATAAACAACTAAGAAGGAACTCAAATAGTTGAGTGACATAACTGTAAAATTTTTGGGGAGTAGAATTATGATAAATTTATTTGCAGAATAAACATTTCTCATCCACTTATTTATGGGAAGGTAGTTATCAATGGTAATTTTCAACATTTCTCATCATAAATAAATAGATGATATTTCTCATCTACTTATGGGAACATTTCTCATCTATTTATTTATGGGAAGGTCATTATCAATGCTAATATTCATCAAAAAATAGGACGGAAATCAATGTTGCATCCAGTCTCAGTCTAGGAATAATTTAGAGTCAATCATGGATACATGAAACAATTGAGAAAAAAAAAACAAAAAAACTTCTTTCATCACACTGAGACAAAATTTTAAGTTATCCAACAAAATGTGATCTATTTATAATGTTTCAGTCAGTAGTATGTCAATATTATTTGTAATAATACTTTAATCCAGAAGAAAATTTGAGCATTTTGGGATCATAGAAAACTGCCAAATTTTAATTTATATTTCTGTGTCAAAGAAGTATGACTGTTAAAATAATTTTAGGTACCAAAACATATTTTAAAATAACATTCTATCAAAGAAATGGATGGGAAATATGAGTTCAAGAGAAAATAACTAGGTAAGAGTTAGGATGTGAAAAAGAACTTTTTCATGCATTTAAAGAATGTATATTACAATAGGAATTAAATGCCTATGGCATTTAGGATCATTCCACTCATTTTCTCTTTATTTCCTAGAAGCATTACAACCAATTTACTTAAAAAAATAAATATTTGTCAAAAGCAGAAATCACTTCCTTTGGTAGTATTAAAATTTACAAAATATTTTAAGCTAAAAGTGTGTAGGGAATTATATAGTTTTACAAATTCCTTTAGGAAGTTCTTATCTAACACAAGTCGAAAGCACCTGCTCTAATAAATTTGGTATTATTCAACTAAATAGAATACATTCTTAACATTTCCTCAGGATTTATTTTTTATTTTAGTTAATTGAATTTCATGCAAAATGTGTAACTTGGAGGTTTGCAAATCCATCTTAAATTACTTTGAGTTTGCTTTTTAATGAAGATTTTGTTATGCAGGTAAGACATTTTTGCTTTTTAGATAAAATTTGAACCTAATGTAATAATTATGTTAAGCTACTAAATAAAAGATTACTGTCTGTTCTCAAACACAGTTGATTTAGTTGTTTCACTCTTAGTGAGCATCCTGATTTTACTCAGACCAAACAGGCAGTCAAGTGGAAGTTGTATCTCTATCGCTAATCTTGCTCAATTCTACTGACTTTATTTATTGGTAGAGATAAAACATACTTAATATATCCCACTTTTGCTTCAGTTTCTGGACCAGATTTTTAATACAGAAGACAATGGAATCCTATAGAGTTAAAAAGCTGGTTCAGGAAGTGTTTCAGGCACTTAGCATTGGTAAAGTAAATGCTCAAGAAAGAATATAAATCACTATTAACATTTCATTTTGAGAGTTAAGGGTTAATTTTTCTAAGGCTAATTCTTCCAAGCTGGCCTCCCAGGCGGGGGTTGAGCTCCCTTCTATTTGCTCCATGGAAACCAGCAGGGCCTGGTACTTAAGGTAATCAATTTTGGATTACTACAAGGCTTGGGAGCCAGCATCCCCTTCTCATTCATCACCCCAAGGGAGGCTGTTTCTTTTTCAACACCTAGTTCATAAGTCACACAACCCATATTTGGGGGTTCTCTCCAGTATCTGTCTTTTGGATCTGCTAGATCTCTAGGTTTAATGGGGAATCTGGACACCCGTTATTGCTTTTGCCTCTGAGCTTTCTCCTGTAAATGCTGTTCCACCAGGCTTAGCGTGTGGATGACCCATGGCTATACGCCTTTGTCCACTCAACACCTATGTACAATTTATATGGTATAAATATATGTGCATGTGCATGAAAGAGAAAAAAGCAGAGAAACAAAAATGATGAATATCCAAATTACAATGCCGATGCCACCACATTATAATTCTTAATATCACAGCCTCACAAATGCATTGGTGAAAATGTCACTTACTGAATTGTTTATTAGGTTTCATAAGATACTGCTTGTAAAGTACGTACAAGAGTGCCCAGTGTTCATTCATTCATTTATGGATATATTGATATATTTATTCATTCACTTCTAATGTTGATGGAGTACCTATAATGAGTCCAGTGATATTCCAAACACAGGGCATTAAGAAAATCTCAATAAATATGAGGTATTATTTCAATAGCAGAATTTTAACTATGTACAGTACTATTATTAAAATTATTTTATTTTTAAGTTTATTATGTTGATGCAAAAGTAACTGAAGTTTTTAACACTAAAAGCAATGGCAAAATATTATGAATATATTATTTATAACCCATTTAAATCCATTTCTATGAATGGTTGTGTATGTGTGTGTATAAGTATGTGTTCTGGTTAGTTTTAATCTTCATTTTACTGCTTGGACGGTTGTCTAATACTGAAGTGCCCTAGTTTGCAGCACACATACATGGGTCATTTATATTCATTTGAAGTATATACTCAGAACCCCATACTCCAGAGGTCTCCAGAGGATGAATGTGAATTCATCCAGCTTATGTAGCATTGTACCTCATAAACAACAGAAGGTGTTTAATTATATGCCTAGCAAATGTCACAAAGCATTTTTTAATGAAATAAGCATTATTTAAATATGGGAATTATAAGGAATACTTGCCTCCATTTAAAGATGGAGTAAGAATCTAGAAAGCTGAATAAAACATATCCTTATAATAATGTACTTGATTTATAATTCCTTCCTGACTAGATTTTTGTCACTTTGCACAAGCTAGATATTTAGCTAAACATTTAGCTGATTCCTGCCGCAGAAATATTATTGCATCTTCTTTCTGCTGTTGGAACACTTAAAAGGACAGAGACTTAGAAAGTCACCACACTTACATAATGGACATTTTTCTGTCTTTACACATATTTGCAGTTGTGATAGCAATTAGCCTAAGGCTTCCTATCATAAGATACTACCTGACATTCGATAACATGTTACTTACTTCTGTTATAGGCTCATTTAGCAAATTAAATCTAAGAATTTTGAATAACAAATTAGCTAATGGTAAATCTATGGTGTTGATGCAAAAATAAAAATAAAGTGTAGTTTTCATATAGTGCTATACACTTGAAAGTTACTTCCAAAACACTTGAAGAAATATACAATATATATGGTTTGTAGTACTATGATCATGCTATGAGATTTTCTATTTGTTCTTTGTAGAAAGAATGGAAGCTTAATCAGCAGTTCTATATTCTGATTTCATAATAGGAAAATTGAATCTTAGCCTAAAATTGTTTTTCTTTAAAATGTAAATATAAAATATGATTTTCCTTTTTTTTCTTATTTTCTGACATTAATGCAACACACGGTTGCTTTAGAAAACTTAGGGTATATAGAGAAATGCAAAGAAATATCTTCAATTACTCCAAATTTCTCAATCCCAAATTTATTAATTTAGAAAAGTATTCTTCTGCAGTAATAACATTAACTATTCTTTAGTCTTTTGCAATAGATATATTCTTCTCTTTTATACCATCCAATCTCTGCAATTTAAAAATAAAACAACGTTAATTCTACTTTCTATACCTTTAAGGAAAGAGAAATTGTGTAAAGTATTCTTAATTTGGAGTCCAAGTGATTATATGTACGGTAGCATTGATTTACAAAGTTAAAGGGTAGAGTAGAAATGGATTTAATTTCAGCAGTTCAACAACAACAACAACAAAAATTAAATATATGCTCAGGCACTGTGTTAGGTGCTATGAGACAAGATGCTAATTATAGCATGGTCATAATTTTCAAAGACCTGAAAGTCTAAAGAAAGTAGACAGCAAAGGCATAAATACTAATATGTAATTCTGTGCAAACTCTGATATAATAAAATGCATACAATAAAATGCATAACTGAGACACAAATGAAAGGAGCAAATTTGAAAGGACATAGATCAGTACATCAGGCAAATGGGGCTTGGGAAACAGTAATAGAGAATTCCAGTGTGATTTTGTAGCATGTGCAAAAACACAGACACATAAAAGGGCTTATTGAGGAATTTAGGAACTTAGCATGGCTGCTGTGTGGATGTGAAGTAGGGTGTGCCCAGACTTGAGGTATATTTTAGGTAAGGTGGGAAATATGAACAAGTGAAGACAGCTGAATGAAAACAATAACAAATGGTTGGAGGTTGTGGCAAATTATAAAGCATCTGATGCATCACAAAAGGGTGAACCAACAAACCTTTTTACAGAAATATGTGTAGAAGTGCGGAACAAGCAAGGTCTGTAAAGCAAGTAAGGTGTGAAATGCATGTAAGAGCGGCAAGAATCTCTTGTGGGTTTTAGAAAGTCCTTATGGTAGTTCTTACCTCAGGCATACAAGCATGAGCCAGCCCCCTTTTTCATAACTTCCTGGCTATACTCTAACTGGGTCTGACAAGAGTGACTTTATCATAGTATCAGCAACTTTGACATTCAACACCATGGCTTCAACCTTCAGTCAGGGTTTCCCAACCTCAGCACTACGGCATTTTTGGGCTTGCCACTTCTCTATTATGGAGGGCTGTCTTGTGCATTGAAGAATATTTAGCAGCCTCCTTAGTGTCTACTTACTAGATTCAAGTAATACCCTTAGCTGCCTTCTCCATTTGTAGTGTTCAAAAGTATCTTCAGACACTGCCAAATGTTCCCTGGGAGGCAGAAATTGCTTCCCAATTGAGAGCCACTACATTTAATAATCACCCAAGTTCCATGTAATGGAGTTATATGATGAGATTTAGACTATAGAGGAAATTCCAGTCGCAGTATAATTAAATGTGTGTAGGTGTGGAGAGGATAGAGAGAAGCTGGAGGCAGATGATCTAGCTTAGAAACTATTACAATAGCTTTCTCTATTCCTATGAATAAGGATACTTTGACAAACAAAATAATAATGTCACCAAAATAAATATTTGACCTTCTATAAAACCCCAACTCACAGAATATTTGTTTATTGCCTTCTATTCTGAATATAAATATCTTGCCAATTACATAATATTATTAATTATATGCTATAGTGCTTAACAACCAGCTCTGGTTTAAGCATTTAATATTTTGTATAATGTCTGTGGCTTTTGTTTTTGTAGATGCAGCTATCCTAAATGTGTTGCTTCCTGTTCTCTGTGAGTAACTGTAAACACTAATGTTTAATTACACTGGAAACAGAATACTGACATTCATAGAAGTGCATCTAAGCTGAGATTGTGGAAATCATAATGAAAGCATATATTATTGCCATCTTGGAGCATTTAGTTCTTTACACCTATTTTTAACAAATACATAGGATCAGCTATGTAAGAAGCACAATGTTGCGCTCTGAAGACATGATAGTGAGCAATAGTGACCTTCTTGCCCTCATGAGCTTGAAGTTCAATGGAAGGATCAAACATTAGTCAAATAACCATACAGTATAAGTGAGACTGTACCCACAGAAAATGCTGTGGAAGACAGAAAGTAGGGAAAACCTTTTAGAATAATTATAGTGATCATATGAAGTTCAGAGTTATAATCACATGTCAGTATTATTGCCCAGAGTGACACCTTTAGGACTACGGCTGTGGCTCAAGAGCATGCTTTCATTTTATGCGAAAATGCATGTAGCCTATATTTGAACTGATTTATTACTCTATAAAAGTGGTATTTATTATTCTACATATTCTTATAAAAACAAGTCTAATCTGCAGCTGACCCTTGAACAACACGGGTTTCAGCTGTGAAGACCCACTTACATGAGGATATTTTTTCAATAAAAGTTACACCAAGTATGCCTGCCTCTCCTGCTTCATCTTCCACCTCCTCCACTTATTCCACCTCTGCCACACAGATATCTCTAGAATACCCTCTCCACTTCCAGGGCATGATTTTTTAAATGGATTAACTTATCTAAAATAAAAAAAACATAATATTCAGCATTATAATTTGACAGCAAGACCAGCCCCTCCTCTTCCTCCTTTTCCTCAGCCTAGTCAACATGAAGATGCCTAGGATGAAGACTTTTATGATGACCCACTTCCACTTAATGAATATAAATGTAGTTTTTAAAAATAATTTTCTTAATAACATATTTTTCTCTAGTTTTTATAAGAATACAGTATATAAAATATATAGCAAACAAAAAATGTCTAATCAACTGCAAATGTTATTTGTAAGGCTTTGAGTCAATGGGAGGCTATTAGTAAGAATTTGGGGGAGTCAAAAGTTATGTGTGGATTTTTGACCGTGTGGAGGTCACCACTCCTAACCTTCATGTTGTTCAAGAGTTAACTGTATATTTAACCTGCTAAAAGGAGTTGTTTTCTGTAAATATAATCTGCAAAACATTAGTAATTAGTTAACTAAATAGCTAGAGACAGGGTTGGGTTTTAATGCTGTTATATAAGAAGAATTTTGCATCAAACAAGACTGAATTATTTCTGCAACTAATACCGAAATTCATGATGCAAAGTTCTGTATGTAACTATTTACCCTCCAACGCTTGGTAAGTAATCACTAATGTTTGCTGAATAAACGAATGATGAATGAATAAAAAAACTTGCTCTATGTCAGGCACTGTGAAATCCAAGGCATTACTTTTAAGAACCTAACAAATGAGGAAGAGAAAGAACTACATTCATAGTAAAATGTATAATACTGCAATGTGTAAGAGTGATACACACAACTTTCCAATATCTTGGATCAGAAAAGATGGCTTCCTATGGAACAGAGCAGAAATATCCAAGAGGTTTTGGAAAGGAGTTAGCGTTTGAATACTTCTTGCAGAGTGAGAAAGTACTTGAAAGGCAGAATTGTGGGAAGGAAAACTACCGGCATAGGAAAAATATGGGGAAATGATGTGGCTAAGAAAACAGGGAAGAGAACCAATGACTTTTAGTGATCTGCAAAAGTGATGTAATTGAAGGCTTTAGGAGAGCCAACTAGTAGTGGCAAGGCAAAAGGACCGCACTTGAGGAACCACCATTCGAAGAGGTGAAGCAAAGTGTTTAAAAGGCCTTTGAAGTAATTTTCCAAGTTTTTATCTGGAGACCCCTTTGCACTCTTGAAAGCATAAGAGTAAAAAAGGGTTTATTATTGAAGAACCCAAATAACTTTTATTTTTATAAGTTATATCTTTTAAGATTAGACATTGAAATACCGCAATTTAAAACTACCAGCAGGGAGTGGTGGCTCACACCTGTAATACCAGCACTTTGAGAGGCTGAGGTAGGCAGATTGGTTGAGGCCAGGAGTTGAGACCAGGCTGGCCAACATGGCAAAACCCCATCTTTACTAAAAATACAAAAATTAGCCAGGCATGATGGTGTCTGCCAGCACCTTGGGAGGCTGAGGCACAACAATTTCTTGAACCTGGAGGCAGAGGTTGCAGTGAGTCAAGATGGAGCCACAGCACTCTAGCCTGGGCAACTGGGCAAGACTGTTTCAGAACAAAAAAAAAAGAAAAGGAAAAAGAGAAAAAGAAGATGAAAAAAACTTATTAATTCATTTAAGAGGAACTATAATAAACCATTGAATTTAACATAAATAACATGCTTTACAAAATATGACTATATTTGTCCAAAACAAAAAACAGTGAGAATATTGGCATTATTTTGCATTTTTGCAAATATAATAGCTGGCTTAATTGAAGACCCTCTGAGTTCACATATATGGTTCTGCATTCAGTCTATTGCTCTATGTTGCTTTGACTAAAGTATATGAAGAAAATCTAGCCTTATACCCATGTATGGTTAGAAAAGGGAAAAGCCTTTTGATGGTCTATTTAGATAATTGTAGACATCCTTCTTTGATTCTAAACCAAAACTTACAAGTGGTAGTTTCTTAAATGATAACAGCAATGTGGAATCTAAAACTGTATCAATCAATGTTTTGCAGTATATTAAAATCCATTATTCTCTGTTATACTTTGAATGTACCTTTTACTTCTGCATTATTTTGTAGCCCTTACATTAGTCTATGGGAAATACTGGTTCAATTTGTTATGCAGATCTTCCAAATTTTGACACATTTTATAATACAATATTAAAATATCATACTTGGTAATATTACCACAAATATCCTCAGAAAAGTATGTGTTGGAAAGCTGTCAAACATATGGTGGTGGATGCAATTTTTCTAAAATCATGATTTTTGCCCAAAAGCTTAAATTTTGTCATTGGCAACAAATACCGTAATTTATTTTTCTGAAAGTGACAGACTCACTTTGTTAATTTTTGAGAAAATATCTGCCAAATATGCAAGCCTGCATAACCATAGTTTCAGTTGCTTTTTCAAGTGCAAATGTTTTTCCATGAAAAGAAAGCTGCTAGTTTAGCTCACCATTCAAACAATGGCAAAAATACTTTGCTTTGAGGCAACCATTGTACTTTCATTATAAGGAAGCGGCATCAGGCTGAATGTTAAAAAGACGCATACTCAAGGGTTAATGTTAAATATAAATTTCTAATTTTTACTGCATCATCGAGGGCATTCTTAAGTGAACCTGATATTTTTTTTTTAGCTGTGAGTGCATAGTAAATATTAGAACCCACTATAGTTTGGTGCCACTGCCTTAATTCATGCTCATTCTTATCAGTGTAATCGCAACACGTGAATAAGATGAAGGCAAAAAAGTCTTATAAAAATAATCTTTATCTTCAAAACCTCCTGAAAGTGTTTCAGAACCCCTCAAGTTTCCACAGACAACGCTATGTGGTCCAGGACTGTGGTAATTAAATAAAGCAGCTACTTACTTGATTTTGTAAATTTTGATTTTATAATTGTTCATGATAAAGCTCAACTTACATTTATTTTTTTTTTTTTTTTTTTTTTTTTTTTTGAGACGGAGTCTCGCTCTGTCACCCAGGCTGGAGTGCAGTGGCGCGATCTCGGCTCACTGCAAGCTCCGCCTCCTGGGTTCACGCCATTCTCCTGCCTCAGCCTCTCCAAGTAGCTGGGACTACAGGCGCCCGCCACCACGCCCGGCTAATTTTTTGTATTTTTAGTAGAGACGGGGTTTCACCGTGGTCTCGATCTCCTGACCTCGTGATCCGCCCGCCTCGGCCTCCCAAAGTGCTGGGATTACAAGAACTTACATTTATTTTGTTGACTTCAAGTAGGCTTTCCAACTCTGACTTACTTTTTTCTACATATAAATGGCTACAATACAATAAGTTATTACTTTTTTTTTTATATTTCTGACCCCAGATATTGATCTTATATGTTAGCAAATATCTCTAGAATACCCTCTCCACTTCCAGGGCATGATTTTTTTAAATGGATTAACCTATCTAAAATAAAAAAAATATATAGTCAGCATTATAATTTGACAGCAAATGTCACAGTCACAAATGAACTCCAAACTCCAAACTCCTTTTTGGCTTATGATATAATGAATCATTATTTCTTAAATAATAAGAAAAATATTGTTACAATAGTTATTTTAACAAAGTGATACAATAATTAAGGGGGGAGGCGAAAATAAGGTAAGTAAGTTCATATTTTAAAAGGCTTTAAGATGGGAGATAAACAGTGTGTACACATAGACATACAGAGTAGAACAATAGATACTGGAGAGCTGGAAGAATAAGAAAGTGGGAGGCGAGTGAATGATGAGAAATTATCTATTGAATACCATGTACACTATCTGGGTGATGCTTTCATTAAAAGCTGCAACTTTACCACTGCACAATATATCCATGCAAGGAAATTGAACTAGTACCACCTAAATCTATTTATAAAAAAGGCTTTAAGTCTCATTCTAAGGCAAAGATCAAGATACAGAAGACTTCACATCGGCTATTGTTTAATTGCAACAGTTTCCATTCTTGTAATCTGCTAGAGGGATATCATAATCTTTCTTATTATAAGTAAGAAGTAAACTGACAAATTATTTATTCTTTAACAAAATACAGTGTTGTTAAAATAATTTAAAAGAGCTATTTTATCCATGTATAATTTCATCACCTTTTGGCATGGAGCTGTTTTTTTTTTTTTTTTTTTTTTCATTTTGCTCGTTTGCTTTTTCTTCATTAAATCAGTGCAGATATCTTACTTCAAAATAATATTGTTTTTCTGTAGGAGAGATAAAGTACAATCTTTCCTAATCCATTGCAAATGTCATTGCTAACACTGTTATAACAAAAGGCAGATAAACAAGACAAAAGTTTTACAGATTCATTTAACCAGTTTTATGTGACACAGGAGGCTTCAGAAAGGAAGATTCAAAGGGATGGGAAAAACTGTATATTTTTATACTTAGGTTCGATGAAGAATTGGATAGTTGTATAGTATGACTGGGCAAAGTTGGTATAATCTAATGGTATTATACTGGGTGTCTTCATCCATTTTTTTGTTGCTATATCAGAATACCACAGACTGGTTAATTTATAAAGATGAGAGGTTTATTTCTTCCATTCTGGAGGTTGGGAAGTCCAAGAAAATAGCACTGACAATCGGGTGAGGGCCTTTGTGCTGCATCACCCCATGGCAGAAAGAAGGGCAAGAGAAGATCCTTGAGAGAGAAAGGGGGGCAAACTCATCCTTTTTATTAGGCGTCCACTTCCACAAGAACTAACCTATTCCCAGGATAAAGCATTAATCCATTCATTGGGACAGAGCCTTCATAAACTAATCACTGCTTAATGATCCCAACTCTCAACACTGTTGCATGGAATCAAGTTTCCAACACGTACATTTTGGGGGGCAAATTCAAACCATAGCACCAGGGGTGGGGGAGTAAGTTCTGTCTATTCAGATTCTTCTTGGCCTCTGGGTATAGGGCCAGGCTCCTCTGAAATGAGAGTCTTATTACCTATTATCGGGAGAGATAAGTCAGACAATTATTCTATATTCAGCTGTCCCACAGAAAGTCAGGGGAAGGTCAGAGTATCCTTGCTTCTGCAGTTTTCTCAGTTACCAAGATGCCTTATTATGGGGTACCATATTCTGAGACCCAACACTTCTAATCTAGCTATCAATGCAAAACAGTCAGTCAAGCACAGATAAATTAGAATGCAGTTGCCGACACTGGAAAAATTGAGTAGTAAAATAGTAAATTAGTATTTCAGGAATAATTGCAAGGCCATCTACTACTTGATCATTATGTATAAAAAGGTTTGTAATGTGTGGCTTTTCTTAACTCACTAAATATAGAGAATAGAATGCAATTTAAAAAATGGCAAAGCTTAACCCTTTCTGTTTGACTTCCCAAAAATAAAATATTTATTTTAGAAATGTTTTAATATAATTTCAGGTTCCATTATAATCTATTTTAAGATTATGAAGATTATTGTAACTCTCTGTATTTTCAAGAATATTTTAATTTTGTGCAGTTTTTTATACACTATTTTGCTTGTCATGAATTTCAGTTAAAATTATTAAGCATTTAATAAACACCTATTTTGTGTCAGGCTCTTTGTTAAAAATATGGATTCATTGTTTGAAGAAATGTAAAATTAAGAGAAAAAAACAACTGAGAATTACTAAATACACTTATACTTTAGGATACAGTCCATGTAGATTTATATACAGATCATTTGATATTTACAAGCTATCCATCTACAGAAATTCTAGATCAGATACTTAATTTCAGAATCTTAGCAGGAGATATTACAATTATATATATATGTGTCTGTATATATATATGTGTGTGTGTGTATATATATATTTATATATATATGCATTTTTTTCTTTTTTGATGAAACTACATTTCACTTGTGATTTTCAGGAAGAAAAGCTAGATTATGAGCCAGAACTAATTTAGTCTTCACTTACATTCCTTATTAGCTTTGTGATCTTCTATAACATTGCCCTGTATCCTAAAGTATAATTGTATGTAGTAATTCTCAGTTGTTTGTTTTTCCTCTTAATTTTACATTTCTTTAAACAATGAGTTAATCTTTTTAACAAAAAGCCTGGCACAAAATAGGTGTTTATTAAATGCTTAATAATTTTAACTGAAATCACAGCAAATAGAATAGTGTATAAAAAGCTGCACAAAATTATCCCTTGGATAAGGCTTGTTTCAACATGGTAATATTCCTTCCTATCAGAGAGATCTATACAGAGAGGCTTTAGTTATATCTATATTGTTATATATATAAAATGAAATAAAATATGGCAAAATGCTAGGATGTAACAGCTTTGTAGTAGTGGTATGTGTTTGTTAATCATTCTACTCTCCAGGCTTTTCTCTGTGTTTAAAATACATCATCACACATTATATATTTTCTTGAATATAGATATGTGACATTTGCCTAATTTATTAGATCCCAGGTTTTTCTGTCTCTGAAATATCACATGGAAATAATATTCTATGGTATACAATTTGGTGAACACGTTAACACAAAATGATTAAAAATTTTTAAAGAAAATTGCCAAGCACTATTTTATGTCCAATTTAGGTTAAATGGTGATACCTTATAGCATAACTAATTGCCATAGTTTGCATTCTTTGTATATTATCAGCAGCCTAGGATTGAGCACCTTAAAATAATGAAAGGAAGGTTACTATTTGTGATGTATTACATTAGTTACCAAAAGGGACTTTGAACTTCCCCCAAGAAATTGCTAGTCAGTAATAAAAATTTATTTTTCTACAATATGCCTTAAATTGAAGCTTGAAGACTTTAAATAAAAAGCAGACTTCAGTAATTTAATTTTAATGAATAGTTTGAATTTGTATCCAATGAGATGTTTGTAATGATAGGGTATAATTGACTTGGATTTGGCACACAAAATGTCATGTTCTGTGCCATGGCCAAAGGAAGTCAGATGGCTAAATACAACATCGACAGGATGGGAAAGTATACTCTTCCCACAAGAAGTTACTGCTGGACACATGGCAATTGGCAAGAATATTTAATCCTTTTACAGGGAGGAAGAATAAATAGTTAGAAACAAAAAATAGAAACCATGGTAATCCTCTCTGTGGTACAAAAATATTTACTTTTTTTGCATGCAAAATTTACTCAGTCTTTCCTGAGGAACACACCCCAAAATCTCATCCAATCATGGCATTAGGCTTGATGTGCAGGATGTCATTATAATCTCTACCTGAGATTTGATGTGGGCTTCTCTTACATTAGAGCCCAGTGAACTAAGACAAAGCTATTTTTTTCTTCTACTTCCACAACATGTAACGAGAAAATGGGAAGCAAGTATGTAATTACTATCTGCAATAAGCATACTAGTGTCCAGCATGTAAAGAGAAAGAATGGGATGTGAGGCACATAGCAGTCTCTGGTCATAATTATTCTGAAGTCCTGTAAGTCAAATGTTGTGAAGGATGTTGTCTTTAAGGTAGGGAAATATTCCTGAATTAGTCCTCAATTCTGTGATTAGTTTCTTTATGGGGTTTGGGTTTCCTCTCTGGGAGGACTTTTCTTACCCATATCTGAAAAGAACACTGGGGAATATGCCATTCTTGAGAGTTGGTTAGTGTTCTCAGTCTGCTTCTTCTATCAATATTTGCAGTACTAAAGGTTTTTTTCTACCTCTTAATCCATGCATGAATTGGTGGTACGACTCTGAAATTCTTTTTTCCTTTATGTACCAATATTCACACCCACAGTTTGTTGGAGAAATGTCTTTTTCTCTAGACTGAATATAATAATAAAAATCTATCTCAGCTGCCTCTACTGGGTAAGAAGAGTCAGCTCCTTGAGATCACCCACAATCTGTAGGAAATGTCCTTCTCTACTGTCAGCTGGGATTTATTCTGCTATTAGTAAAAGAAGTAATTATTTCCTGTTCCCCAGCTGGGGAATCTTCCCACTTCTTTACTATAGATTTCCAAACTATAGGAGGCAAGACATTAATGCTTTTTTTTTTTTAACTTAACATACAGTTGGTAAGTCACTGTTCTTTGTGTAAAGGACCTATCATTTAAGATAAAATTTTGCTTTCACAACTATAAAATTAGTCGTAAACTATGGTAGAGGAAAGGGATTTGCTTCTGAGGTGGTTATAATAAACAGAAACTTTTAGGAGAATAAAAAGGCATGGTTGGCATTACTGATGGTAGGGATTCACATTAGATAAGACTAAAAAAGGCTCAAGAAAGGATAATATAATAGTAAAGTAGGGAAAAGGAAGAGATTGAACATTTCGGTGAAGATAAAGACCCATTTCAGTTGGAGTGAGAGAATGGGAGAGATTGGGATGATAGTTGGTGGTAGTTAGAGTGAGAGTTTTGGAACTCACACAACCAAACAGTTTTCTGTAGAAAGAGTAAAAGATTTGGGGCCATGTCTTAAGTCTTTTTATTTAATTTTATCTGAAATATAAGATATCTAAAAGATGTTATTTTATGTACATTTTCTCAAGAAATCCTTGGCATGCATAGTATCTGTTACATGTAAAAACTGAGAGAGAAAAAATATCAATATTAATTTCACATAGAATTCTAGAAATAAAAATTTAAAAAAAAATTTAATGTTTTATGTTGTAATAGGAAAAAGGGACTACTAATAATGCAATTTTCAGTACCAAGATTGTCTGCTAAAAATATGTTGTTTCAATTTGAATTAAAGTGAGACATAGAAACCTACTGTTATCATTCCTTTCTAAATAAAGCACTATTGCACCAAAGTCAGCACTGGTAGAAACAAGGGGTGAATGACTGATTAAATTCTTAACCAGAGAGAATTACATGTATCAAGAAGTGTGACTTTCCTTGGAATTTGGACTTTAACCTAGTCAAATCTTAATTTACATAGCTGAGCATTATTGTGGAAATATATTGTCCACAATTTATTGAGACCAATACAAAGGATTTTCTAAAAACATATCTCCATATAATTAAATTATCACTGTGGAACTTCTAAAGAATTGTAATTGCTTCTGCACAACACAGGGGTCAAAAACAGCAATGAGATTGATGGTAAAATAAAATTGACACTCTCTTGGTGAGAAAATCTCTATGCAATGCGTAGTTCTTTTGCAGAATATCACTTGAATGAATGCATTGGAAAATTTGGAAATGTATGGTCCTAAATGAGCCCTATAATCTGGAGTTTTATGTAGAATATTCCACCTACATTGAGATATTTATTCATTTTTTCAAAAGGCACTGTGATAGGGATTGGGAATACAAGGATAAAACAGCAATATTCTTGCCTGACCTTTTGAAAACCGAAGCACTGCCTTCATAGATAAAATTCTCAGGAGTTCTTATGCTCAAATCATTTTTTCTTGTCGGCTTCAAAGCTAGAAAGGCTACCTGACATGGGAGAAGTGGGTTTTTATTAATCAAGTGCTTCAACTGTCTTCCTGAAGGTTAAATAAAAATATAGAACTTATTGAAATGCATTGAGAAAGCTCACTTTATTGCCTGGTCTACTTTAAAGACAGTAGGTCTGATGTGAACATCTTTCAGAAAAATGTTACTGATTAAAAATTTTAATTGAAAATCTGAAAATACAGACATGCTATGTGGACTCCCTGGTGATTGAAGAGTGATTGATGGTATTTTCTATAGTATTGTTAAATATATGGTTTTAAAATTACATTCTAAAAGAATATTTTTATAATTTTACTGAGTCTAAGATGTCATAAATAATAAATACACCTTTAATTTATGTGTAATTTAAAAAGATAGGACCAAATAATGACAGAGAGTCACTGGTTAAAAAAATCCTCATTTCCAATATCGTAAAATGGAAAAATTAATATTGAAATCAATAAAATAGAATACACAAACGCACATGTATTTTTCTTTCTTTTTAAAAAGATAATTATAGATACAATTCAGCTATTAGAAATAACATAGACAGATCCCATGTACTCTTGGCCTAGTTTCCCACAATGGTTACTATCTTGTAAAACTACAGTATGATATCCCATGTGAGAAATTGACATTGATAAAACCCACTGATATTATTTAAATTTCTCCAGTTTTACATGCACTCACCAATGTGCATGCATGTAGGTGTATTTATATTTTACACTATAAAAATGCTTAAGCATCTATTTGTGTATCCACCACCACACTCAAAATTTATAATAATTCAATTACCACATGGCTACTTTGTGTTGCCCTGTTACGTGGCTTCCTTCCCACACTTAAACCCCAGCCCTGAACCCTGGCAACCACTAATTTGTGCTTCATTTCTGTAACTTCTTCACTTCAAGAATATTAAATAAATGGAGTTATATCGTATATAATCTTTTGGCATTGGCTTTTTGTTTTGTTTTGTTTTCACTAGGCATAATTCCCTGGAGATTCATCCAAGTTATAGCATGTTCCAATAGTTGATCAATAGTCAATAGTTGGTTCCCTTTCACTGGTGAGTAGTATCCCATGGTATAAATAATCACCTATTGAAAGATATCTGGATTGTTTCCATTTCTGGGCTATGACAATCAAAGCTGCTCTGAAGACTCAAGTACAGATGAATATAATTTTTGGGTAACATAAGTTGTCATTTCTTTGGGATAAATGTCCAAGAGTATAATTTCTTGGTCTTATGGTAATTTGTTTAGTTTTTATCTTCTGATTAGTTTTTATCTTATGTTTTGTTTAATCTCACTTTTAGTTTTATAAGAAGCTTTTAAACTGTTTTTCCAGAGTAGTTTTACCCTATTACAACCCACATTCTTGCCAGCATTTTGTGTTATTGCTATTTTTAAGAAAAATTTTAGTCGTTCTCTAGGCATGAGGTGATTCTTGTGTTAATTTGCATTTTCCAAATGGCTAATGATGTTGAACATTTTCATGTGCTTACTTGCTATTTGTACATTCTGTTCAGTGAAATAGTATGTCTTTTGTCATTTTCTAGTTGCATTGTTTGTTTTTTTTACGTTGGCCTTTGACAGTTCGTTACATAGTCTAGATACTAGTTCTTCTTTGGATATGTGGTTGCAATATTTTCTTCTTCTGTATAGCTTGCCTCCTCATCCTCTTCACAAGATATTTTACAAAGCAAAACCTTTATATTTTGATGAAGTCCTACTTATCAGTTTGTCCTTTAATGGATTATTCTTTTTTTGTCAACTGTAAGAGCTCTCTGCCTAGCACTAGATCTCAAGGATTTCCTTCTTTATTTTCCCTAAAAACTTTGTGGTTTACATTTTACATTTATGTCTGTGATCTAAATTAAGTTTATTTATTTATTTATTTCTACTTATGGATGGCCAATTGCTCTAGTACCATTTATTGAAAATGGTTTCACTGAATGGCTTTCACAACTCTGTTGAAAATTATTATTTGAGCATGAGTGTATATTTTTAAGCTTCAAAATATCACTATTTTTTTGGTCAGGCCTCAGTGCCATTCCATACTTCTGACAAAAATTGAGCAACTTAATTTGTAAATTACTTAATCTATTTGTGTTTCACTTTCATTTTCTATAAAAATAAAGGCTTAGATTTTATACTTTCTACATTTTTAACGTTTATACAAGTGAGACTAAAAATTTTGCAAATTTGAATAATGCATACACTCTTGTGACACAAGATTACATTCTCTATATAAATAAGAAAAATCTCATAGCTCTAGCCATGAGAGAAAGCCACATGAAGATTTCAAACTAAGCATAACTGAAAGGAAGGCATTTACTTCTTAGAAATGAGTAAGGTACTGACACAATTTTACATATCCTAAATAAATGTCCATTTTCCCAAGCAATAGCTATTAATCAGAGCAATGTGATACCAATAAATGGCCACCCGTGGCAAAGTCTCTAGGTTCTTTCAGAGAAAAATTTAAGCTTCAATTTTATGTTCCTTTCCCAGAGTTGGCAAACTATAACTTGTGTGATAAATTTGGCCCAATACCTGTTTTATAAAACAAGTTTTATTAAAATGTTATCATGCATATTTGCTTACACATTACCTACGACTCATTTCATGTTACACAGGCAGATATAAGAGACCACTTAGCTTGCAAAGCCGAAAACCTTTATTGTCTGTATATTTATGTAAAAAGTTTGGCCGGGCGCGGTGGCTCACGCTTGTAATCCCAGCACTTTGGGAGGCCGAAGCGGGTGGATCACGAGGTCAGGAGATCGAGACCACGGTGAAACCCCGTCTCTACTAAAAATACAAAAAATTAGCGGGGCTTAGTGGCGGGCGCCTGTAATCCCAGCTACTCGGAGAGGCTGAGGCAGGAGAATGGCGTGAACCCGGCAGGCGGAGCTTGCAGTGAGCGAGATTGCGCCACTGCACTCCAGCCTGGACGACAGAGCGAGACTCCGTCTCAAAAAAAAAAAAAAAAAAAAAAAAAAAAGTTTGTCAGCTTTCCGGTTTATTGGAGGAGACATGTTTAGTTTCTGGGAGACATTAAAGTACACTCATTTAGAGAAGGAGGAGGCTACTAAATTTGAAAAGAATATTGATGTAAACTTGTACACATGTAGGGAATACCTAACTTCTGGAAAGGTGTGGTCCAAGTTTCATTTGAATGCCATTTAGTGAACATATTCAATGACTCATAAAATGACTTCCTCACCTAGTAGGGCAAAATGAGTTTGGGGCCATCAGACCATCTATACAGCATTTAATATATGCTATATATATATATATATATATATATATATGTATATATACACACACACACACATATACACACACATACATATATGATGTGCATTTTGAAGTGAGTTATAGAAGTTTTGGATAAAGCACTTTATCCACTCTACCATTAATCTGTCTTTTTTATGTAATCAGAAAAATATTGTTATTTTAAGCTTTTTAAAAATCCATCCCTTCAAGCATTTATCCTTGTGTTAAAAACAATACAATTACACTCTTCACGTTATTTTAAAATGTACGATGAAGTTATTATTGACCATAGTCACCCTATTTTACTATCAAACAGTAGGACTTATTCTTTCTTCTTTTTTTTTTCTGGACTCATTAACCAACCCTGCCTACCCACCAGCCACCCAGTACCCAACCCAGTCTCTGGCAACCATCCTTCTACTCTTTGTCCATGAGTTCAATTGTTTTGATTTTTACATCCCACAAATAAGTGAGAACATGCGATGTGTGTATGTCAAGTTAGATAAACCAGGTACAGAAAGACAAACATAATCTATCTTTTAATTGGTGTATATACATCATTTATATTTAAGGTAATTATAAGTATTATTGAATTATTAATATTGATGTTAGGGATTAAAATCTGGTATTGCATTATTCATTCTCTGTATCTGATGATTCTCACTCCTCTGTTTCTCTTGTCCTATCACTTGGTGGATTATTTGAATACACTTTAAGATTCCATTTTGATTTATTTATAGTGTGCTTGAATATATCACTTTGTTTAGTTTTCTCAGTGGTTGCTCTGTTGGTTATATACATAACTTATCACAGTTAACTCATGTTGACATTTTGCATAGCCTTGAAATAAAGTACAGAAGACTTGCTTCCATTTTGGTCCCTTTACCCTCCCTGTTTTAAGTGTAATTGTCCCGAGTATTTCCTCTTCGTATCTTGAGCCCCACATCACATAATGTTATAACTTTCCTTCAGTCATCAAATATGATTAAGACTCATGAGAAGCAAATAGTCTATATTTTCATACTTTTAAACAATTCAAATATTCTTCATTTCTTTTTGAAGTTATATAATTTCATTTTTCTTTTGAGAACACACTTTAACCAATTTTTGAGGATAGATTTGCTAGCAAGAAATTGCGTATTTTTTCCATCTGAGAATATCTTCATTTTCCCACCTCCATGACACTTATGAAGGACATTTTCACCATTAAAATTATGGCCCAATAAATATTTCTGATTCTCTTCCTTCCTTAGAGAATGATTTGTATCTTTCATCTCACCTCAACCCTGGATACCCTTCTATTTTTCATTGTCTTAATTTTTTAAAATGTGATTGCTTATTAAAATATGTGATAAAGGATGTAAGAATTTAAGTCAGGAGATTCGGAGGGCAGAGTAGATATTTTAAAGATAAATATCTTTGACTTATTTTTTATACTTTTATGTTTATTAAAATAATCAGAATTACATACATATTCTTATCCATATTATATTTGAATTAACCATACAATACTATCAAAGCAAAGCTTGCCCCAGACAAGATTAAACAGGAAAGGAAGATGTTATTGAGGACTATTGAAACAGAAGAGAGACCAGAATGCAGTCTGAACTCAACTCTGTGGAAACAAACGGTGGAAGGGTGGGGGGCAGTTTAACAGTGAGCTAGTAGAACAGTACCAGGGGATGACACTAGGATGGAGGTTGGTCAATGGATTGTGTCAATCACACAGAGTTTATTTCTGGGCTTGAACTTTTTTTTCTGTAATTAGTCCATCTGTGTTTGCTAATGGAGACCCAGGGAAGTTAGGCTTCTACTCTCTCATAGTACATAGGGGCATCATCATTCTTGATGATTACATTTCAAAGGGATGGGCCCCAGGTCATTGAGATAGACATTTCTGTGTTGTAAATATGGCCAAAATCCTTTAAAAAAAACACACAAATAGGCCGGACACAGTGGCTCATGTGTATAATCCCAGCATTTTGGGGGGCCAAGGCGGGTGGATTACCTGAAGTCGGTAGTTCGAGAGCAGCCTGGCCAGCATGGTAAAACCTCTCCTCTACTAAAAATACAAAATTCAGCTGGGTGTGGTGGCACAAGCCTGTAATCCCAGTTATTTGGGAGGCTGAGGCAGGAGAATCGAGCCTGGGAGGCAGAGGTTGCAGTGAGCAGAGATCGTGCCACTGAACTCCAGCCTAGGCAACAGAGTGTCTCTGTCACACACAAACACACACACACACACACACACACGCAAACAAGATACACATATCTCACAAAGGGAAGAGAAATAGTTTATAATGACATTTTGCTAAAGTAAACGATCTAAGACAAGGGAGATTAGGGTCATAGAGTCAAGAAAAAGCCTGTCTGAAGCTTAGTCAAGCTGAAAGAAAAGTTAAGACCACCTCGGTAAATACACATATTCACACATATATATATGGATATATTTATTATATATATGTAATATATATAATATATCTACACATTCAGTTATATATACACACATATGTATTCATATATATGCATTTACATACATGCATATTCACTTAGGCATATATAAAGACACACAGATAAATTACACACACACACACACACACGCATATATATATATTTACATGAGTATTTACTATAAAATTGTTTGCAATGATCAAAATTGGAAGCAACACCAAAACTATCAAGGTAGATACTGCAAGTTAAATTTTGGTTCTCCCATATTATTTAATACTTTGCACGCATTAAAAATAATGGCTTAGATTCGTACGCAATGATCATGGATATACTAGATGTATTATTACATTAAAAATGTGATGATGAAATAATGAGAAATTAGAAAAACAAAAGTTTAAAATAAAAACTAGGTCACAAATCATATATAGTAAATTACTATATTTTGTAGAAAAGATAGTTTGTTTGCATACCTGGGTTAAAACCAAACGATTAACTTTTCATAGGATTTTGTATGTCATATTTTCCTATACAGGGTTAGTCAGAGCCATTTTCCTTTCTGTTCTGCATGTTACATGTGGCATTTAAAAATTAAGTATTACCATAGAATACTATGCAGCAATAAAAAAAATACAAGATCATGTCCTTTGCAGGGACATGGATGGAGCTGGGGGTATTTTCCTTAGGAAACTATTACAGAAACAGAAAACTAAATACCCAATGTTCTCACTTAAAAGTAGGAGCTAAATGATGAGAACACACGGACACATGGAGAGGAGCAACACATACTGGGACCTTTGGGAGGGTTGGGGTGGGAAGAAGGAGAGGATCAAGAAAAATAACTAATGGGTTCTAGGCTTAATACCTGGGTGATGAAATGATCTCTACAACAAACCCCCATGACACAAGTCTACCTATATAACAAACCTGAACATGTATCCCTGAACTTAAAATAAAGTTAAAAAACATTAAGTATTTAAAATGGTATCTAAATATTGACATTTGCACTAAAGTACATTATGTGCTTAACTATTCGTCATATCTTATCCACAAAATTAAGTTTGGAATCACCATGTATTTGACTACTTGTCCTGCATCTATCATATGAACATAAGTCCTAGTAATTAGTTTCTTTGACTCTTGTTGATTGATCTTGGCAATTTATATTTAAACAAACTATATTTAGTATTGATAATTAATAGTGCATCTTCAAGTTAAAGCAATTTTCAGAATTGTTTTGATCATGGCTATTTTCAAATTATATTGATATTTAATAGTATTTTAAAATCAAATATTTCCAAAACTAAGCACCAATTTTAACATAATCATAAAATAAACATAATTATATGAGAAAGAATGTGTGTTTAAATATAAAGGAATATATGAAACTAAAAGGTGATGTAGGACACTTGAAAGAAAGCTGATTTATAAGAAATGTGAAAATGTTACCTTGCTCAGAAAGACCTTACTTTCAAGCCAAATATTGAAGATCCATTCACTCAAATGCATATTCTTCCCTGATTTTAAATATAGCAATTCCCTTCCTAAAGCTTTGACTGGAAAATAAAATTTGTAAAGAACCATTCTTTAGTTATGGGAAAGCTAAAGCAATTGTTGAATTTGCTGAATTACTCAATTACTCCAAAAAAGTCCTGTAGGGATAGCCAAGGGTGACGATAATAAATGAAATTGATCTAATCTTGCAATATGAAAAAAAAAAAATTCTTGGGGTGAAACACTTGTTTCACAGAGGAATCTTCAGGGAAATAGCTGGCAAAACCATCCTTTTTTTCATGGAAAGGAAATTATTAACATGACATATAAGAGAAAGCATAGACATTTTAAATCCTAAAGCAAAGCTTGTCCATTGGAGCCTCACAATAATACTAGTTTCAAGGGAGGTGGCAAGCATCCTGAAAAATGAAAATGCCACAGCCCTCGGCTCAGTTATATATGTACATTCTTGGCCAGATCCTTTTAGTTCTTCTCATGTAGTAAGGTAAAATTTAATTTACTTCTATCAGGTACAGCCTTCAAGACTTTGATCTTCTTTAAAGGCTGTCACTAATAAATGGCACTGTGACTTTCATTCATAAGGAAAGCTACTATGTGGAACCTTGCAGTACGGGATCCAATGATGAAGTATATCTCCACAGTACTTTACAGCTTTCAAAGTTTGTTTATATATATTTGGTTTGTTGAATAGCTTAGCAACCTCAGCAACTATTACAACAACTGCAATATTTCTTTATTTTGCCACCTACTCCTCTCTTTCATGACAGCAGCTGTCTATAGCTATAGAAAAATAGAAAACCATGCTATCCTGCCTTATCTCACTTTAAATTCATGACCAGGGATCTCAAGTGGGTCCTTAGCACAGCCAGGCAATTTTACTGTATTTCCCTAGTGAATATACTTTCCTACCTTTTAACGTAACTATTTCACATTTTTTCTTCTCCTCACTCTCAGCTGGTAATGCTTCTCATTCACTGAGATAAGAGACGCAATGAGAATAGAATTTCTAAAAATCCTGTCATTCTGCTTGAGTTTGTACTCACATATTTTTTCTTCCCTTCAATTACGATGAATGAGCCATTCCTGCCCTCAGGCCAACTCTTCCACTTGTCCATCCATTCTACCCCCTCTCACCTCCTCAAAAATATCACTTCTGATTTCTTTTTGTTTTCTCTTGTATCATCGATTTTTCCTTTCTACTCTTTCCCAGTAGCAAACATATTATGTTAGCTCTCTTCTTAAAATATTTTTTCCTTAACCCCGTACTCCCTTTAGCTAACACCCCAATTCTTTTCACTTACTGACAGCGTTTCAATATTTCCTATTTCATCTCCTCCTATTCTCATACAATCCACTTCGATATTTTTCTGTCACCACATTCCACTAAAACCGCTCTCACTGAGCTGACCAGTAATCTTTACATTATGAAATCCAAGCATCAATTCTCATTCTACATCTTGTTTGTCCGCTAAGCAGCCCTTAATGTGGCTAATACCACTACTTAGAACCTTTTTAATCATTTGAATATGGGATAACAATCACAACTGGTTATCTTACATTACTGATTATTTTTTCTTTGTAGATTACTCCTTCTTTTCCTGACTTCTAAATACTGCAATCCTACAGGGTGATGTCCCCGCATTTCTCTTCTTTATCTACAATTAACCTATTTCGACATTATACAAACTGTATATTTAAATACTATCTTAATACAGATGATTTTGAATTTATATCTTCAGCTGCATTCACTTTCCTGAACTCTAGATTGAAATATTTCAACTGCTTATTTAATAATTTTTACTTGAAATACTAATAGAAACCCCTAATGTTAATATACATAAAATAAACTTCTGCTCATTTCCTCAAAAAAATGCTCATTCCTGTGTATATGGCAAGTTCATTTTTCCATTTTCTTAGGTCACCCTTGATGGCTCCATTTTTAACTTCTTTATGTCCCATTTTTCAACAAATCCTGCTGACTCTGACATTATCTAGAATGTGACAATGCCACCATCATTTCCTCCCAACATTATTGAATCACATTGAACTTTTTTCTCTCTTTCTACACTTTTCTCTCTCTTACCTACTTTCAATAAATCAAATCAAATCACTTCCATGCTCAAAACCACCCAGTGTGTCTCCATTTTACTCCATTGACCCAGGAATTGATCATCTAGGTTCTGGGTAATTCTCTGACCTTGGCTCCTCTGACTCTCTCACCGCCATTTGATTTACTCCAGCCACATTACCCACAGCCTGTAGTCTCTTCTTGACAACAACAAAGATACTTGAATCTTAGATTTCTTTTACCATGTGATTTTGACTCCTCACATTTTAAGGTTTTTACTCAGATGTCCTCTTCTCTCAGAGAGAGGGCTTTCCTGATGTCTCCATTAAATATGATTACTTTTCCACAAATGGCTTTAGTGACTCTCTAGCCCCATATTCTGCTTTTCTTTTTATCTTAATAGTTATTATCCTTAAACAAATCAACAATGCAAGGATTTTTGTCTGTTTTAAATGGCGATTGGCACAAAGAAGTAGTCAATAAATATTTGTTAAATAAATATTATAGATTTTTTGGTACACTTGCTTGATTCTGTCTTCCTAACTATGCATAATGCTCAATAGGCTACCTTTTCCACGAAAGAATGGGCTTTTCTCTGCTTTTTGTTTGTTTGTTTGTTTGTTTCTGAGGTTGTATCCCAGTGATTAGACCAGTGCTTGCCTCCTGGTAAGACTTGATCAATACATGTTAAAAAAAATGAACATGAAAAAAAAGAAATCAAACAATTAAGCCCAGAAAATTTAAGTTGTATGAATTTACATTGCTACGTAAACTAAAACTGACATAAATGCAGATCATTAATTATAATCACTTCAATTTACATTTTCCCATCATCTCTATCATGAACCTCTCATTGTCCATATGCAACTTATCATTCAATGAAACTAGACCAAAAATTATTTCCTGATTATAACAGGAAACCTTGCACCTATTTTGTATGTTATTGCTCTTGGCTTGGATATGCTGCTCTTTCTGACTGCTTGTTAATATTCCATTTATCTTTCAAGACCCAATTCAAATGTCAACTTCTCTTTGAAACCTTTACAGAATTCCCCATGCAGAATTAATTACTCTCTCTTCTGGGATTTCTTAGCTTATTTATCCACTCATTAAACAACTAGTTACTGAATTTTCCAAGCAGCATACTCGAATGTTTAGAAAGGAATGAGTCTTCAGAATATTTTACTGGGCGTGTCCTAAAGTAGGTTTTCTGGGGTAGTGGAATTGCATATTGCTATTGTTTTATATATGTAATACCATAATTTTTATTTATGCAATACCATAATTTTTCTATGTACTACCATACTAGCATAACTTTTCTATGAAGACATTCCATGAATTATCCTATTTGTGGTTGTTGTGGTTCTGAATACAATATTTGGTATGTAGCAGACTCAGAATGTATTTGTAGAAATAAAATATTTGTTAAAATGAAATTAGAATATCTATATTTCAGGACTATATCTAAAGGTACATGCTAAAACTTCTAGGGTTTATTTGTTACACACATTATTCTTGGTTAGAAAGAATACCTATTCATTCCACACTCAAATAAAATGGAGTACAATTTCAGTACATTTTACCTTGTTTGTTCCCTGCTTCTTATCCCTACTGCCTGTTCCTTTAGCTGATACTTCCACTGTGATTAATTTTTAAGCAAATTCCATGCCTATTAACCAGGAGAGACAAACAAAACATGTTTTTGATCTAAGGATTTGGGAGTGTTTCATCTTTGACATATATTTTATTTACTCACTTTTCAAGGTACTCCTTTTATCCCTGCTAGAAGAGCCCAAGAGTTAAGCAATTTGGTATACATTTTAAATATTTATTCCCTTTAGAGCTCCAAGAGGCAACATAAACATGTTGTGTGATCAATAATTTATGAGTTATAATACTCTTCAGAGAGAGGTGTCAAGATTTCCACCCTTATTTGGAGTGCAATTGGGAAATTTCCAATTGTGTAAACATTACTTTCTTATCTAATTTAGCCAATGAATGAATGTAGGCTCATGTTCCCTGCTCTCTGCAGAATTTCTTTTTCCTAGACTGAAAACCAGTTCTCCATAATGGCAGGAGTCTTGATCTTTTCCATGATTACTTAATCTTGCTGATAATCCTTGCACACATCTCTCATAGCTCATCCTTTTGTTTGATGTCAAAACAGGTATAAGATTTTCCTGCTACCATAAGTTCATAATTCAGTGAAAAATGGCAGCCATCAGTGCTAGCAGTTTTAGTCAAGATAATCTGAGATCTCTTAAAGTTTCTTTCACTTTTATAATATATTTTAAATATTACTCTTTTTGAAACTATTAGCGAGGCTACTTCCGGTTTTATGTTTTTTTATGATGACACAATTTTAAAATTATACTCATAGGAATATAGTAGCTTCTTAACTTTAATTCTTTAAAGAAGTTACAAGTAAGCATTCACCCTTAGAGTTCAGTAATTTATATTTTAAAATACAGGTTTGTTTACTCTGAAAAATAAATAAGCACAGTGATAAACAAGTACATTTTTACCTCTTCAAGTATGTGTTTTTGAATTAAATAAGCATCAGAAAATATAATTTGCATTCAAAATTTGTTAAGCTTTTAAAGTATTATAATATTTATATTTGAATTAGCAGATTCAATATGCCATATGACATTTATTTTGGTTAATAAAATAATCAAGTGTGACTGTGCTGTCAATAGACAAGGAGACTTAAAAAAAGTTTCATATGAGTTATTCATTGTATAACCACTCACTGTTCTACGCCCAGATAAAAATCAGCTGAAGAAGTGACAGTGGAGGATGAATTATTACCTTTTTTTGTCAGATGTAGTTAATATAGAAATATAAATGGGGAAATTGTAGAAAACTTCAGATCAGCTTGATTCACCTTAAAATGTAGATATAAAATCAATACTAGGTAGAGCAACAGCTCCTTGAGAAAGTACTGAGGAAATCTTATCAGGCAGCGGTAAACAGTCAAAGTGATAGTTCTGATGTATACAGGATTCATTTGGCACATCACAATGAAGCTGAACCATGCATTTATGGATGTCTTGGTACTGAAGCCATGAATCAGGTATAAAATAACTAAGAGCCATATCTCAATACTTTGCTTTGCACCATTTACTTTTAACCATGAAATTCTTTTTCTGTTGTAATTTTTTTCTTGAGCCATTCTTTCATTGACTAGGACAATTGCAATTTCATTTTTTTTTTTGAAATTAGGATTGCTGATTGTAGCAAATAAAAATATTTCATGGAACGCATTTATATAAAACATTAAATATTATTTATCTGAAGTTTAAATTTGACTGAGCATCCTGTATCTTATCTGACAAGCCTACTTTAAAGAGAAAATAAGAAAATCCTCACTGTAACCCAGTTTCAACCTGAAAATATGAAAGGTCAGATTGGGATGCTGAGAAAAGGCCATTTTCTTTCTGGTTTATTTAGAGTTCTAATCCTCTCAGCTGGAGTTGGACATTGACAGTGGTGTCCAGACTGCTTTAGTTTTGTAGTCTTTTTTTTTTTTTTTTTTTTTAGACGGAGTCATGCTTTGTCGCCCAGGCTGGAGTGCAGTGGTGCAGTCTCGGCTCACTGCAAGCTCCGCCTCCCGGGTTCACACCATTCTCCTGCCTCAGCCTCTCCGAGTAGCTGGGACTACAGGCGCCCGCCACCACGCCTGGCTAATTTTTTTTTGTATTTTTAGTAGAGACGGGGTTTCACCGTGGTCTCGATCTCCTGACCTCGTGATCCGCCCGCCTCGGCCTCCCAAAGTGCTGGGATTACAAGCGTGAGCCACCGTGCCCGGCCTAGTTTTGTAGTCTTTTCAGAATCTTAAAATTCCAGACTCATTAAGTGGGGCATGAACTCCATTTTCTTTCACTCTTGTGCCCCAAACTCCATATTCAGAAAATGAAAAGAAAAATTAATGTGAAAAATAGGCTGAATAATATTCTCAACCTTTTTCAGACACCAAAATACCATGGTGTGAATTTTTCCAAACATGCTGTGGAGCTTGTGTTTTTAGGCAGAAATGAAAGGAGGGTGTTATGCTAGAGAGAATTTTGACTTTGGTCTCAGGAGATGTGCTTTATCTTGGCTTGCATCTTTAACTGAAGCAAATAAAGTCATCTTTTCGAAATTCAGTTTCTTTCTCTTTAAACGAGGGAAAGGTCTTTCCTAAGACAAGCCTTTTTCACATGTAAGAAAGTTTAAGTCCTATTTCTCCCGGTAATTAAAATTTTAATGAAACCATTATTTGTAGAGTTATTTAATTTCTGAAATTCTGTTCTGTATTTTCTTTGTTTCATCATGATACAGATCACCTATGCCCCTTTTAATATTATATTCACAGGATTAAGCACATATCTTGCAATTAGGAAGCATAAAATAAATATATGCCCTAATAGTGAAGAAATACTGAGTATAGAATGATGATGTATAATTGATATCTGGCTTTATATTGATTAAGTTATGGAATATTTTTCCCAAAGTGGTCAGTATCGTGACTTGAATGAAAGCTCTATGACTGCATTTTTTATATGTAGTTCAATGTTTATCTCAGCATTTAGAAGAGGACCTGTCACATGGTAGGCACTCAATAAATACCTCCAGTACAAATTAAGAAGTCTGTAGCACCTCCTTATAGCACCCAAAATGTGAGCCCTCTTTTCTTTAAAATAAAATTCAGTATAAAATGTTGGCTATGGAAAGGAGAAAATATGGTTTTCCTAAATGTGGTGAAACAGTTTTAGTTTTATGAAAAATACAAATCAATTCATCAGGCAAGTTCATATACTATGTAAACAAAATAAAAACTTATTGTTCAATTTTTTTAACCTTTTCAAATTATGAAAGTAATAACAACATATTTAAAAATGTATTTTTGAAACTTTACTTAAAAAGCCTGTCTATGCTTTTTATAAATCGTACTTTAATATTGACATAGTCAATGGTTGAAAGTTTAAAAAGAAAGGCCCAACACTGATTTTCTAATCTTTTTTTTTTTTTATCTGGGAACAATTTTTATGGTGATAATTTTAGAAATGTGTATAACCTAATAAATGTATTATACATACATACACACACATTTTTATATCTAACATACAACTATATTAAATTTATCTAATCTCCTAAATTTACTTCATTTTGTTAGATCTAACTGATGTAACTATCGGGTAGCATGTGAGACCCTAGGAAGAGAGGCATACATGAACAATATAATCCCTGATTTCAAGGACATTCTGGTATACTTTTTTTGAGACAGATCTTTTCCCCGCATAAGTATTTTGTGTAATATTAAGGTATAGATCATCTGAATTTCCCACAACACATCTAGTATAGTGAATTTCAAATTAAATTAAATAACTTATTATTGAGTGACTATTGTGAGACCAGAGAATGCTGTTGGCCAGAATGTATTAATTTGTAAAGTTAGTAATGATGGGCCAAGCGTGGTGGCTCACGCCTATAATCCCAGCATTTTGGGAGGCCAAGGCAGGCGGATCAGCTGAGGTCAGGAGTTCGAGACTAGCCTGGCCAATGTGGTGAAATCCCTTCTCTACTGAAAATACAAAAATTAGCTGAGTGTGGTGGCGGGCACCTGTAGTCCTAGCTACTCAGGAGGCTGAGACAGGATAATTACTTGAACCTAGGAGGCGGACGTTGCAGAGAGGCACTATCGCACCACTGCACTCCATAGCCTGGACAACAGAGCAAGACTCCATCTCAAAAAAGAAAAAAAAGTTAGTAAAGTTAGTAATGATGCTGATTTACTTCAGTAACTCTCCCATTTCAATGGCCTTCCACATTTCCATACCATAATCACAATATCCTCAATAATAAACAATAATTACTGAAGATTTTACCATATAGGCTCCCTTCCAAACAGGTTTTCAGACATCTTATTTAATTCTCACAAGAACTTTATGAAGTAGAGATAGTTATCACTGTGCTTAAATTGAAACACGAAGCACACAGCAACTCACACAGTATGTATGTAATAGAGCTAGGATTCAGAAGCAGATAACAATGGGCAATGATGTATTTTTTTTCCATAATTAACTTCAATCAAGCTATTATTTTAGAGCTCACACACACAGTTTTATGAACATCAAGAACCAACTGTCTATCAACAACTCCTAATTGAACTGTCCAGGCCAGAATTTGTAATTCTTAGTTAATTTATTCTGTAAATATTTATCTAGCACCTACTGTTTACTATTCAGTCTTCTGCACTACCAAAACAGACAAGGATTTTGGCCCCATGAAGCTTATATTTAGGAGGATTAGATGCTGAAAAATAAGTGCACAAGATCATTTCAGAGAAAGTGTTGTATAATAAAGAATTTGGCTGGCCTTTGCCCCATCTCCTGGGAGGTAACTGCTAAATCCTTGGAATTTCCTGGGTAATAGGAAGGCCTGAGCTATTCCTGGTGGGTCCTAATAGTTTGTGGACCCCTAGATAACTTGCACCAGTGAGGAGACTCAAGATGGGCCTGCCCATGCCAAAAAGACTAATGAGATGGTTAAAGTGTTGGACTTTGAGCAACATGATCTCTACTGACCTTGCGGAAGTGAAGAAGGGCTAAAGATTGAATTCTCTTATGTGGCCAAAGACACTATTAATGAATCCTCAACAAATATAATAAAACTCCACCAAACCTGGGTGAGCTTCTTTAGTTCGTAGTATACATTGATGTGCAGAAAGGATGACTCATCTTGAGGTCATGGGGAGAGGAAACCAGTAGTTTTGTTTTGTTTTCTCCTTTTAACCTGGGACCCTCTGAGATCTCATTCAATGCATTTCTTTTGGCTGGTTCTTAGTTGTATCCTTTTTGCTATAATAAAACTGTAGTTGTAAATACGGCACTCTTCTGAGTTTCTGTAATTGATTCTAGTGGATTATCAAACTTGGAATAGTAGTAGGAAGCCCTGAATCAGTTGCCAGTTAGTCTGAAATTGCAGGTGGCCTGAGAAGCCCCAAACTTGAGGCTGGTGTCTAAAGTGATGGCAGTCTTCTGGAGGACTGTGCCTTTAACCTGTGAAGTGTAGCCTAATCCTGAGGAGTTAGCCTCAGAAGTCATTGCAGAAAGGTGTTTTTCATGGCAGTGACACACAGTGATATGAAATGAGATGTCTGGGAGTTTGAATTTAGAATGAGAAATTGAGAAAATGGCTTCCAGGAGTGACATTTTAGCAGAAATTTGCAGAAACAGAAAGATACAGAAACGAGTAATCTGGAGGTAGAAAATTCCAGGCAAGATGAAGCAGCAAATTCAATGCCATAAAAATGTTTAAGGGAAAGACGGAAGCTTAGAGGCTACAGCAAAAGGAAACTGATAAGTGAGAGAGATGAATAGACGATAGATCACTAAAAGCTAGATTTAACAGATGTGGCAGAAGTTGCTTACAATTCACCAAAATCCTTGCTATTTTTTTTTCTTTATGATCACATTACTAGATTATGCTTCCCAGTAGCTCTTGCAGTAAGGAGGGGCCATATGACTGAGGGAAAGCAAGCAGAAGTGATGTGTGTTCTATCTAGTCCAAGACTCCCTTTCCTTCTTGTTGTCTTGACACGAATTACAATTAAGACTTAAGGAATGTTAGAGCCACAAGATGGAAAAAAGCTGCATTCCTGAATCACCACATGGAAGGGAAACATTTACTAATCAAGAAAAGAACAAATTATAATGAACAACAACAACAAAATAAACTTCCACTGTTTAAAGCCATTACAGCAGGGCACCATGGCTCGTGCTTTTAACCCCAGAACTTTGGGAGGCCGAGGTGGGTGGATCACTTGAGGTCAGGAGTTTGAGACCAGCCTGGACAACATGGTGAAATCTCCTGTCTACTAAAAATACAAAAATTAGCCAGATGTGGTGGCGCATACCCGTAATCCCAGCTACTGGGGAGGCCAAGGCAGGAGAGTCACTTGAATCTGGAAGGCAGAGGTTGTAGTGAGCCGAGATCGCACCACAATACTCCAAACTTGGCCAACAGAGTGAAGCTCCGTCTCTCTCTCTCTCTCTCTCTCTCACACACACACACACACACACACACACACACACACACACACAAAGCCATTAGACATTTGAGAGTCTACTCTCATACAGAATCAGATTACCCAGTGTAAATCAGTATGATGGATTATTGCAAACCTTTTAGACACTGGAAAGCTTTTAGGTAAGAGGAGATTTAATATTAAGGGTTGAAAGCAGATTATTCTTAACCAGAATACTTAATAGAAATTTCTAAGCCATAAATATTACTAAGTGTTAGAAATCAAGCCAGTAAGAGAAGAATCAGACTCTAAGTGCAATGGGCAATGAGGCAGCAAAAAAGAAGATATAATCTGAGAGCCATGAGTTTTATCAAAGTTAGAATAAAGAAGGAGCATGAGCACTAAATAAGTCATTGGCAATTGTTACCAGGGATGCTTCAATGTCCTTAGCTTCTTACTTCTGGCTTTTAGCTGTAGAGTTCCTTTATATATTAGACATATTAGGTGTAGTTAAGGCATAGGTTTTGGGTAGACAATAATAATCATTATAATTTATTAAATGTCTAATAAAATTTATCACTAATTTTTAACATATAGAATCTAAAGACAATTTTAATGAAACAAAATACACTGTCTTGAAAGGACTATCTCACGTTAAGATATTGAGATTTGGAAAAGGTGAATTTAAGTAACTTGCTTAATGTTGTTCAGCTATTATACAGTAGATTTTAGATTAGAGTCTAGTTCAACTGACTCCATCAACTTTGTTCTTTCTGCAAAGTAACTGCTTCTTAACACTGACAGTCATCATCAAGAATCCTTTTAGGTGGATTTGATTAATAAGACAAATCCATCTATATGGCTAACTGATCTTGTTGTTTTCATTATATATATATATCTTAGCATCAGCAAAGCATAATCATAGTTTTGTGTCCAGAATTGGTGGGTTCTTGGTCTCACTGACTTCAAGAATGAAGCCGCAGACCCTCGCTGTGAGTGTTACAGTTCTTAAAGGCAGCGTGTCCGGAGTTTGTTCCCTGTGATGTTCAGATATGTTCGGAGTTTCTTCCTTCTGGTGGGTTTGTGGTCTTGCTGGCTCAGGAGTGAAGCTGTAGACCTTCACAGTCAGTGTTACAGCTCTTAAGGCAGCGTGTCTGGAGTTGTTCGTTCCTCCCTGTGGGCTCGTGGTCCCGCTGGCTTCAGGAGTGAAGCTGCAGACCTTCTCGGTGAGTGTTACAGCTCATAAAAGCAGTGTGGACCCAAAGAGTGAGCAGTAGCAAGATTTATTGCAAAGAGCGAAAGAACAAAGCTTCCACAGTGTGGAAGGGGACCCAAGCAGGTTGCCACTGCTGGCTCGGGCAGCCTGCTTTTATTCTCTTATCTGACCCCACCCACATCCTGCTGATTGGTAGAGCTGAGTGGTCTGTTTTGACAGGGCACTGATTGGTGCGTTTACAATCCCTGAGCTAGACACAAAGGTTCCCCACATCCCCACTAGATTAACTAGATAACAGAGTGTCGACACCAAGGTTCTCCAAGGCCCCACCAAAGTAGCTACATACAGTGTCCATTGGTGCATTCACAAACCCTGAGTTAGGCACAGGGTGCTGATTGGTGTGTTTACAAACCTTGAGCTAGATACAGAGTGCCGATTGGTGTATTTACAATCCCTGAGCTAGACATAAAGGTTCTCCAAGGCCCCACCAGAGTAGCTAGATACGAGTGTCCATTGGTGCATTCACAAACCCTGAGCTAGACACAGGGTGCTGATTGGTGTGTTTACAATCCCTGAGCTAGACATAAAGGTTCTCCACGTCCCCACCAGACTCAGGAGCCCAGCTGGTTTCACCCAGGGGATCCTGCACCGGGGCTGCAGGTGGAGCTGCCTGCCAGTCCCCTTGCCATGCACCCACACTCCTCAGCCCTTGGGTGGTCGATGGGACTGGGCGCTGTGCAGCAGAGGGTGGCGCTCGTCGGGGATGCTCGGGCCACACAGGAGCCCATGGATGGGGTGGGAGGCTCAGGCATGGCAGGCTGCAGGTCCCGAGCCCTGCCCCGTGGGAAGGCAGCTAAGGCCTGGTGTGATATCGAGTGCAGCGCCAGTAGGCTGGCACTGCTGGGGGACCCAGTACACCCTCCACAGACGCTGGCCCGGGTGCTAAGCACCTCATTGCCCGGGGCCAGCAGGGCCAGCCGACTGCTCCGAGTATGGGGCCCGCCAAGCCCACTCCCACCCAGAACTCCAGCTGGCCGGCAAGCGCTGCCTGCAGCCCAGGTTCCTGCTGGCGCCTCTCCCTCCACACCTCCCTGCAAGCTGAGGGAGCCGGCTCTGGCCTTGGCCAGCCCAGAAAGGGGCTCCCACAGTGCAGCGGTGGGCTGAAGGGCTCCTCAGGTGCTGCCAAAGTGGGAGCCCAGGCAGAGGAGGTGCCAAGAGTGAGCAAGGGCTGTGAGGACTGCCAGCACGCTGTCACCTCTCAGTTTCATTTCCCTTTCTGCATGATTTCTCTTCTACTTACCTGTCTTTAATTTAATTAAGAACTTCAAGCCTGGGCACAGTGGATCATACCTGTAATCCCAGCACTTTGGGAGGTTGAGGCAGGAGAGTCGGGAGGATTGCTTGAGCCCAGGAGTTTGAGACCAGCCTCAGCAACATAGGGAAAACCCATCCTTACACACACACACACACACACACACACACTCACTCTCTCTCTGTATATATATATATATATTAGTCAGGGTTCCCTAGAAGGACAGAATTAATTTTTTATATATACATATATATGTTTATTAAATATTAACTTAGATGATCACACATCCCACAATTGGCTGCCTGCAAACCTGAGGAACAAGCAGAGCCAGTCTGACTCTCAAAACTGAGAACTTGGAGTCCAGTGTTTGAGGGCAGGAAGCATCCAGCATGGGAGAAAGATGTAGGCTAGGAGGCTAAGCCAGTCTTGTCTTTTCACGTTTTACTGACTGCTTTATATTCACTGGCAGCTGATTCAATTGTGCCCACCAGATTAAGGGTGGGTCTGCCTTCCCCAGACCACGGACTGAAATGTTAATCTCCTTTGGCAATACCCTCACAGACACACCCAGGAACAATAATACTTTGCATCTTTCAATCCAGTCAAGTTGACACTCAGTATTAATCATCACACACACGCACACTCACACACACACACACAAATTAGCTGGGTGTGGTGGCCTGCTCCTCTGGTCCCGACTACTCAGGAGGAAGGGGTGGGAGTATAATTTGGGCCCAGAGGTCAAGACTGCTGTGAGCCGTGATTGTGCCACTGCACTCCAGCCTGGGCTACAGAGATCCTGTCTAAAAACAAAACAGAACAAACAACAACAACAAAAACAAACAAAAACAAAATTCTTCACCAGTGGAAAAAAGGAAGTAGATTGTTATGTGACTCCAGGTCTTTATTTTATATTATATTATGAAAAGTTTTCTGAAGGTGCTCTTCCCACTTTGGTGTAAGAATGGATTCATATTCTCTGACAGTAGGCATAATGCTTTTATTGCTATAATTATGCAAAGCACAAAGTCCAAAGCTAAACTACATTGAATACACAGCAGGCCTATTATTTGCAAGACCACATAAAGAATAGGTTAATTTAAGAGGATGATAGTTTATTATTTTGCATAGGGCCTACAAATAGCTTTTCAGATACTTCAGTGGTGTAAGTATTAAAAAAAAGGCACCACAAAGCAATATCATGTTTCCACTTAGCATTTACTAGTAGTTTAGTTCCTTTTAAGAAGTGATTTCCCAAAATTTATAAAAGAAAACAAAAATTTTATTTAAGCATCTACTTTTTGTTAGATAGTTTTGTAGATTCCTTATTTTATAAAAAAGAAAATACAAACTCAGAGAAAGTAAACTACTTGCTTGAAGTTACAGAAAGTCTGTAAATTGGCAGAAACCAAGATTTATATGCAGATTATTCCCAATATAAAAAACCTATTGTCCTTTTAAAGTTTAGATTCATAGCAAATTTTTCATGCGGGAACTCGGTATTTAACATTTTAAAAAATGAAGGCAAACTATTATTTTTTTCTGGAATGATATTTGAGTAGGTTTCATTCACTTGCCTAGTCATTCAGTAAATACTTATTGTGTGATGGATAATGTACCAGATACTTAGCTACATACAAAGCCTAAAGCAGTGAACACAGAAAACATTCTGGAACCTTATGGAGTTTACATTTTAGGTAGAGGGGACAAATAATAAATTAACAAAATTTATATTACATGAGGAAATGCTTTAAAGTTCTAAATATATAATAACATCGAATCATTTTATAAAGTTCTGTTAAAATTGACTTTTTTGGTGTTCTTGAATGAATATAAAGTTATATGACTATTAATAAAGGATGCTGAATTAATTTCTGGTATATTTATAAGCTTATTTCACCCTTCAGTGGCTTAATGTAGTTGTTATCAGATAATATACAATAACTGTTAAATGACAAAGAAAGTAAATCCTGTAACAATGTTTTGAAAAATGAGATGTTTTAAAGATTCCAGTGAATTTGTTTTGATTACTGAAGGAATGCTCTTGATATGCAAAGAATCACAAATAGTAGCAGCTATTTTTCTTTTATGTTTTAGATACCCTTCTACATGTACAGTTATAGCAGTTCAACTGTTTGGTTAAAATTTAATATTTTTTAAAACCTCCAACTAATGGCACATAAAACTGGGACAATTTTTAACAAAAAGAAAAATGATACTGCACCAAATATCTAAATTGATTCACTAGGAGATGAAGGAAAGCTGTTTGAACATCTGTTTAAAATAGCCCTGAGAACATGGTTCTTGTTGGATTAAATAAAGATATTTCAGTTTGGAAATTATAACTTCTAAACGACAATACATTCTATCGCCCCCATTTCTAACCTGTGCGTGTTTTACAAAGACCAAACCAGATGCAAACAATTTAATGGCATTTAATGAAAACTTTGTGTGGAAACCCACAATGGAGTAATGCTCACTGGTCATTATTCAGGCTTTCCTGGAATTCCATTTATTTTACATTTGCTCCAAAATATAAAAAATATAGTAACCAATATGCCACAATATCACAGTTGCTCAACATGTTGCAATTTCCTCTTTATTTTTTTACCTTTTAGACTAGTTTTTTTTTTCTTGTTTCTTTTTATTTAGGTGAAAGAAAATGGCTTTAAATGATAGGAACATCATCCTTTAGTTCTGTTTTCTCCATTACACAAGACCTAGCTGCACATGCAAAATTACTCTGCCCAGGGGATTGTGATTTGAAAGCTCTTTAAATCTGCTGTGAGAAAACAATCAAGAGGACGTATAAATGTGATTTAAAAAAATCCCAAATTGCTACCTTTGAAGCTACATTTGCAAGACAAATATGTTTCTACATTTCCATTTATTCTGTGTTTTTTTTTTCTTTTTATAAGGCGGTGGTATCTAATACAAAATATTTTTGTTTCTTCATTAAAATGAAAGCTCAAAAGTGTCTGGATTATATTTGATATTTTTATGTCTCAGTGCACTTATATCCATTTTGTGTTCTAAGAAAACGTTTCAGTTTTTATCTCAGGGAAAGGCAAAACAACATTAAGATAACCTACTTGTTAAGAATAATCACATTACAGTTACAAAACTCTTTGGCTGTATGGAATTTATTATGATTTTGGGAAAAATTGAAACAGATTTTTTTTTCCTAATGTACTTTTATTTTCATATTACATATGGTGATTTTATTTTTCATGGGGCAGGGTTCAGTTAGATCAGAAATGTGAAATCCCATCCAGTCCTCTCCAAACAGAGCCAGGAAATGGCAATCATTTCCAACTTCAGTCCAAAGATGAAGAGCAAGGAGAGGGTTTATCTTCACTGAGAATGGGAGGAGAAAATTGTATATTTTTAAAATATGCAATAGTCACACAAATCAGATAAAATTGTCCATTAAAAACACATTTTCAGCTTCTCAGGAATTTTTTTTTTTAATTACTCTTTATTTTCAGTTCCTGCAGGTTTAGGATAATTCAACATTACTAAGGTCAGTGGTTCTCAAGCAGGGGAGAACCCTCACCCTTCTACTATATGGATATTTAGCAATGTCTAGACCCATTTTTGATTTTCACTTCTGGAGGTGTGACTGGCATTTAGGGAGTGGAAGACATGTATGTTATACGTCCAACACACAGGACAGCTCCCACAACAAAAAAAATCACCTGGCATAAAATGTCAAAAGTGCTAAGGTTGAGAAACCTTGTAAAGGTACGGATAATCTTTTTATTGCCATCACAAAGGCCAATTGAAGAGTTCTATAGAATCTGTCTTCTTCTGCATATCTTCAGTATGCCATATGTGTAATATGGTATATCAATTACTACAGAAAAATAATTTTTTTATAAAAGCTGTACGATTAAGCACAGTTTTTCAAAAAGTTTTTAAAAAGGCATTTTCATGATTCTCTTATCTTATGCATCTTAGCCCTGCATTAGGTTACTATGCAAATTTTTAGTCTAATAATTTGTATTGGGCTAATTTATCAGAGAAACCTAGTACATGATAAAAACTTTTGACATTTCTGATTAGAAAATATAGTTAATCCCTTGGAATTCCCTCATGCATATTTGACTATAAGCCTTTTCATATTTTCAGTGTAGTTGAAAAGAAAAAATAAATTCACCCAAATCTTTTCATGGAGTTTATTTTCTCAGACTATCATTTATCCTTTAGAAATCTGTATACAAAAGAATGATCTATGTGTTCACTCATTGTTGTCTGTTATACATATTGTCAATATGACACTTCTTAGAATATTTCAGTTAAATGGTCAACAAATATTGCAGAAACCTGAGGAATATACATAAAATATTGTGAGTCAGGTATTATGAGTAATATAAAAAAACATAAGACGTAACTCTGTTTTCAGAATCTTATACCATGATTTTATACTCAGCATCATTCAAAATATTTTGACACTAAAAAAGATAAAGTTCTAGTGATTCATCCACTCATTAATTCATCCAACAGATTTTATACCCCGAAATCCTCTATTACATACCCTTTGCTATATAGAGATGTCTATACGCATTCTACATACAAGGACACTGCAATTGAATATAAATATTTCATGCAAGCAGAGAATTATTCTTGATGGTTTGCTCAGTGTTGTATTTTTTAAATTACTAGACTAGAGACTGAATACTCAAGACTTAATAAATGTTTATTGAATTAACAAATAAATTAATGGATGTATGTGACACAACAGGAGTTCATTAGCTACACTGCCAGTGCAAAGAAGAAAATAGCATACACAGACACATCAGACGGCTTTTCATGGATGAGGTAGCATTTGAACAGGCTCTAATTTAATGAAAAATTATTGAAAAATAATGACACAATTGGAGAGGGATGAATGATCTTAAAGGAGAAGATGATAGATTTGGTTTTTGTACAAATTAGGGTTTAAAAGATAGGGCATTCATGGTGAAATATTAGGCTATTACAAATGTGATTCTACAGCTCAAGAGAAAGGCCAGGGCTGTTGATATCAAATAAGTAGGAAGCTACTTAGTGGTAAAAGAAGCATATTGAGAGAGGGAGAAAACTTGGGTAAGAAAATAGAGCAGGGAAGAGAGACTTAAAAACTGAATGTTGGAAGAAATGAGGGATATACATATGTATCCATCTGTCTCTTCTGTGGCATAGTGCCATAAGAGCCAAGAAATGATTTCTAAAAGGATTATTCGTTCACAGTGACAAATAATGAAAAGAAGTTAAAGAAGACAAGGCTTCAGAAAGGCCAGCGGATTTTTCATTAAGATACCAATATTTTACACACATATTTCAGGTAATAGAAATAAGCGAGGACAGGAGTTAAGGGGTAGTTTCATGAAAGAGATGTGTAAATTTCACTCCTCTTTCCACCACCACTTTCCAGGTTCACAGCCTCATTATATTTTACTTGGGCTACAGCCATAGCCTCCTAAATGGTCCTTCCTTGGCACCATGCCTTTTATGCACAGCTGCAATGTCACTCTTGTCAAAGCTCAAATTTGAACAAATTACTCCCTGACTCAAAAGTCATTACTGACTCATTATTTATAGTCCATTTAGTCCCAATTTTTTATCCTGGCATTCAAAGCCCTTCGTTATCAGCTTCCAATCTATCCTTCTTATCTGACTCTTTTGTTTCATCACAGTTTGAAAATTATATAACAGGTAGTTCACTGTATTTACTCCATTATTTCTTGTCTCAGGGTCTCAAAGTTTTTTCTCATGTTTTTATTTCACTCATCTTGTAATATCATTATTTCCATTTCTAAAGGTCAATATTCCAGGCATCCTTGGCTCATCATGACTGTCCCCATCTGAAGATGGCTTTCATTTTCCACTCTTGTGAAGTATCTTTGAACCTTCCCCCTGGAACTTCTATACTTTTTTCTTAGCCATATTTATTTATTTTACTTGATATATAGTTTGTTCAGCATCCATTTCACATCCTTCTGTTCATGGTAGACTAGTTTAAATTAGGGACCACTCAGGTTATATAGATTTGACTCCATTCCCACTACCATTGTAAATTGTTTTCTGATACAAGTAAGTAAGGCAGAAAAATTGTGCATCAACTCCTGGACTTCTTGAAATGATGAAGAATGATGTATTCCCTTTCTATTGGGGTCCCTAAAGTGACAGAATTAAAGCCTGAAGCTGCTGAGCACATGAAGGGGATCTGCTTGAGAATCAAATCAGTACAAAGAAAAAAAGGAGTTGAAAACACATGCGAGATGACGAAAGGTCAAATTCTAATGAAAAATTCTTAACACACTGAATTCAAATACGCTCTGTCACATGACTTCAGAAAATATTATTCATTTGTATTCTGTATAAATGATGCCTCCAGGAATTTTGTGACGTGACAGCCTGCCATTTTAGTAGTTTGAGCCAACAAACTCCCATTCTTGTATTAATTCAATTCCATTTGGTTCCTGCCACTGTCATTTACAAATAAACTAAAAACATTTATATACATAGCTTTTAAAAACATTGTTCATAAAGAGAAGCGTTTTTTTGTTGTTGTTTTTTTTTTTTTATTGTGATGGAGTCTCACTGTCGCCCAGGCTGGAGTGCAGTGGTGTGATCTCCGCTCACTGCAACTTCAGCCTCCCAGGTTTCAAGCGATTCTCCTGTCTCAGCCTTCCAAGTAGCTGTGATTACAGGTACCACCAGGCCCGGCTAGTTTTTGTATTTTTGGTAGAGATGGGATTTCACCATGTTGGACAGGTGGTCTCAAACTCCTGACCTCAAGTGATCCACCCCTCTCGGCCTCCCAAATTGCGGGGGTTACAGGCATGAGCCACTGCACCTGGCCCAAGAAGTTCTTTAATACAGTGATTGCTTATGCATTTTGAATTCAAATGGTTCCCAACACAGTGCTTTCCCTATAGTAAACAATTTTTTTTATGTTTTAGCATACTCTATTAAATTAGTGAGCTCTAAGTTTGATAAATGTGTGTGAACAGAGTGAAAATTGAGAAATATAAATCAGAGAGAAAGGGTTTATGTAGTAAGTATAAAGCTAACAGTTTAAGAAAAATACCAAATATTTATTTGAGGAAAAGACATTTGCTTTTGAAAAATTAAATTAAAAATCTAAAAACAAATGTAATTTATATTATCCAATTTTCATTATTTCAATTTATAATAATTACCATAGTTCATTTTTATGCTTTTTTTAAATTACTGGAGTTTTAGTGGTATAACTGAAGAACTGTGGGCAATATGCAACACTTCTAATAGATTTGAATCAAAAGATATGTCTACCTATCTGTGAATCTGTGTATCTATCTCAATAAGTGTATCTTAGGAGAAACCTGGGCCCATTCTCAGTACTTAGGAAAGTAAAATGCTTTCATAGACACACACACACACACACACACGCACACGCATGCACACACACACATGTAAACTCTGGAGCGATAATAGAGCCATAATAGTGAGACATTCTGTCAGTGTTTTATAAGGAATCTAAGGAAAATAACTGTTATGATCTTCCTTTCCTCCTTGACTTGCTTGCCAATTTAAAAATTCTCCAACTCAGAGTCCTATTTGGCTCAGTTTTCACTTTTTTTCCCATACATGTTTTAAACACATTAGTAAATGTCTATATAACAAAATAAGTATGAGATCCTGAAGAGTGTTTTATTGGTTTTAAAATTTGGTGAAAAGAAGCAGAAGGATTTGGGGAAGAAAGAGCACAAGGCAAAATTATTTTGATAGTTTTATGTAGTTGAAAAGAGTGATCAGGACAGCAGGACCCGAAAATTAATGGGTTTGTAAAATGACTAAAGTGTTTAAGTTCAAATGGGTAGAAATGTACTCTTTCAAAGGTTTGGAATGCTAGAGAGAACTATGCTTAGGTGTGGAATCATTTTCTGTGATGTTATTAGTGAAAAGTTAAATCATTCTTTTTCTGGGCTCTTTCCAAGGCAATTACGCTTGGAGATGTGAGGACAGACCAGAAGACTTCTTGAAATTCTTCCTTTGATTTATTACTATCAAAATGGGTATATATAGACATAAATACACATGTACTCAATTTGAAAAAGAGCAGTGCTCCAGATATGTGTGGGCACAGCAGTTGTGTACTCCCTGCAGAAACAAATGGAAAATCCTCTGTAGAGAAATAAGTTTCTTAAGATTCAAAGAAGTTTCTTAAGATTACTTATACCCTTTACATTGGTATTCTACCTAAGGCATTTTAGTGAAAGTTTTATAATCAATCCTTAAAACTTTATCTAGCACTCTTTTCCTATTTAGAGAAAAAAGGCCAATATGTTAAATAATGTGATGCAAATTAGTCCCATCAGAAACAAACGAGGAATGAGCTTAGTTAACAAGAACAGGAAATAACCCAATATGTCTTTTTAACTACATTTATATGGTTGCCAGCCAGCCAGAGCAAAACGTTTACATTTCTGTTTCTGTGTAGTTCTGACTCCAGAACATACATTGTTTTAGAAGCTCCAATGTTTTCTTTAAAATGAAAAAAACAACAACATCATATTATATAAGAAAAAAAAAATCAAGCCATGGGTTCATACTTGGAAAAATTTAGCCTCATTCTTGGATATTTATACTCAGTGGGTTTTAAAGCTCTTATTCACTTCACACCTTACTTATGCAGTAGGAAACAAGTTAGAGGAAATCCAACTTTATTTCTCTGAGCAATTTAAGCTTAGAAAATCCTGAATGCTGATAATGTAAAAAAATGAGAACAGATGGCATAATCTTTATGTAAATATAAATAACTTTCCTATGATTTTCAGCAGAGCTTAAGTTTAAGCTAAAAAATATTGCTGAATGATTTTATAAATTGTAGCCTTTAAGAATGAAATTAATAATAATAAAAAAGACTTTTCACAAAGACTGTCCACTAGAAACAGGTCTGTTGTGCAACTAATCTATAACTTCATAAAATAAACCTTTATAATGAATTTTTAATCAAAATTCTAAAAAGAACTTTTCTTAAAATTTTTGATGTAATAATTATCTGGGATTAAATGTGGTAAGTTTCAGTGTGCAGCAGAGAAAACTATATATTCCCATATGGTGTAGTTTACTTTCCCCATTCCTAATCCAGTAATCTAGTTTACAATGCTCTTGGTTAGGTGATTCTTTTTCTATTGCACTTAATGTATTTTCTTCATTAAGTTTGCTTTAATGTATTCCAAAGCTTTTCAGTGATGTCTGTCCATTCTCGTAACATTAACAGCACTCCCATTTTATGTTTATCCTGCCATATACACTAAAGTCTGGAACTCACTACTCAAGTCCAAACTATGTCCCAAGAAAACAATTTCTAACACTTTGCACACTGTATTAGGTACCTGAGAAAAAGGCCTGCTATTTCTGAGAACTAAGCCACCAAGGTATCTATTCTCAAGGAAACTTTAGAACCTCTAAATTTATATAAAACTAGTAGAGGTCTCTGGGTTTAATCTAGTTATTCTAATTCTAGTTTTCTTTTTGTGATTGATTTTTAAATGATGTGCCTTATATTTAGATTATGTGTAGCTTTTTTTCTCCAGTAACATTTATTGCCAAAAATCTTTTGGTCTAATATTAATACAGGAGCTAAAAAGAAATTATCTAGGCAGATAGTAAGGGCAACGGAGTCCTCGGCAAGGTTTCCCTTTTAACAAAAAGCAGCCCCAATTCATTTCTTTCCTAACAAAGAGCAGCCTGAAAAATTGAGCTGCAAACATAGATAAGCAAGGTGGAAGCTTGCATGGGTGAATGCCAGTAGCTATGCCAATAGAAAAGGGCTTCCTGGAAACAAGGTATGTTCAGCGTGGAGGCTCCATCTTCCCTCTTCTTTGTCGCCACTTGTACATTAAAGAAGCAGACAACATGGCGCCGACCAGCTAGATAACTCATCTGCATAATAAAAGATTAGGGTGGGGCGGCCAGCTTCTTCCTAAGCTATGTAAATAGCACACCTGTTCCAACCAATCTTTCGTTTCCTATGTAAGTCAGACAGCACCTCCTCAAGCTCATCTATGAAACCATATGCATTTCACCGGAACTGGCTACTCATTTTCTCTGGGACCTCTCTCTCTTCAGGATAAAACTTTTCTCTTTCTTCAGCTTATTAAACCTCCACTCTTAACCTCATTTCTTGTGTGTCTGAGTCCTGGATTTCCTTGGCGTGAGACAACGAACCTCAGGTATTACCCTAGACGAATAGTGCCGCTTCATTATGCTGTGGATACTCTTAACTTTTCTTTGATTTGTATGTAGCCATATATTTTTCCACATTTTGCTTTCAACATTTATTTATGCTCATATTTTGACATGTCTTTGTAAAATAACATAACCGGGGTAGGGTTTTATTTGTATGAGGTTGCTAATACAATTTGGATTGATTTCTACTATTTTATTATGAGTTTTCTTGTTCTACCTTTTTTATCCATCTCCCCAACCTCCTTTACTCCTTTTTATTGACTATTTTCCATCTTCTGCATCAACAATATAAGGATCTTTAAAGATATTAATTTCAACGAGAACCTCCTTGATTTATAAGGTTGTTCAGTATCTTGTATAATCCCAGAAAGTATATTTGTTTAGATTTATCTACATTTCAGATTTTATTTACTCACCATTATTTTTGCATCTCAGACTTTTCTTTTGGATCTATTTCACTAATTTTTGCTGTATAAACGAAAGAACTCCTTTAGGTTATATCATCTTAGTTTTTGGTTTGGCTAAAAATGTTTTTAATGGACTCTTATTATTAAATAACCAATACATGATTTTACCTTGTCATTTCTTTACAATTATTTGGGTATATTCTGATTTTCATTGTGGCAGTTGAAAATATCAACTATCTGATTAATTTTTATTTAAATTAATTTTTGTAAGCATTAAATTTGTATTTTTTTTAATGTGGCTTCTTTTGAGATATTCTCTTTACCTTCATTCACCTGCAGATTCATGATGTTATGCCTTAGGTTCAAATTTCTTCCTATTCATCATAATAAGGCCTTTATTGCCTCCCTAAATCTGATTATTTGTATTTTTGGTCAGTCCTGGAAATCTCATCCAATAGATCTTTGAACTGTGTCTCTCATCCCTACTTTATTTTCTCTCTGAAACTCTTCATTCTTTCTCATGTCTTAATATTTTGGCATTATGGGAAAAATCTTCAAATACATTCTCTAGTTCACAAATTCTTACTTCAGATGTGTTCAATATTTAGTCCATAAAAAATTAAGTTACTTAGTTTTAACTGTTACTTTCTTTTTCATATCTTGAAGATCTATTTGGTTCTTTTCAAAAACTCCACAGGATCTTTTATTTTCAAGTCTTTTGTTTCTTTGTTATATTTTAATCCTTTCTTTTAATTTTAAACATTAAATTTTATTTCATATTCTATCTTATATAATACTGAAAACTGCAGTCTTTATGGATGGTTTTCTGTTTGTCATTATTTCTACTGCTCCTGCTGGCTTGTTTCATTGTTTATTTTATGACTTTTACTTTGAGCTCAATTTCCATAGGAATTTACCTATGGTAAGACATTGAGCTCTGGGCTGAAGGTGATTTCTTTCAGGGGGAAGTTATATTTCCTTCTGCCAGGCATCTGGGACACTACCAATCTGGAACTACTTTAAATTCAATTCTGATTTGTAATTAGAAATTCTTAGGGGAAGATATTTTTCCCCTGTACCTATCCAGAACCAAGGCTGAGACAGTCAATCTTCATAGCATCTCCTTTTGGGTCAAGATATTATATGAAGGCATCCATCCAAATTCTCTTTTTGCACAGGTTGTAGGCTTTGCTCTCCATCACACACTTATTTGTACTTTTAAAATAGAGAGCTGTACACAAGGAATTGCAGATGTCGTGGGGAAAGCTGTTGGCTTTAGTTTTTGATGGCCCCTCCAGAGTCATGTTTTCTTATTATTTTTTTCTCTAGGGGTTTTCTTCTCTTTATTGCTAGTTCAGCTATAAATTTAAAGAGAATTAATACATAATATATGCAGCATTTTTAGTTTTTCAATTTTGAATGGATTTCTCCAGTCATCATGTCTATCATATTTGCAGAAACAGAAGTGCTTAGACAAACTCTATGTATTTAATATGGACAGATAAATACGCCTGGTTTTGTAATGAGTGCATGGGGACCATCCACCTCATAAGCCTAATTATATAGTATTCTGCTTTAAATAGTGCTCACTCAAAATTCATATTTACCTGACACTTGTGAATGTGGCATTATTTGGAAATGAAGTCTTTGTAATGAGGTCCTATAGTTAATTTAAGAGGTCACATAGATTAAGGAGGACCCTGTATTTAATATTTCTAGTGTCTTTATAAAAGTGGAAGAACCACAGAGACAGACAAACACAGCAAGCATGCAATGTAACAGCAAAGGCAGAGACTAGAATCTTGCATCCACAAGCCAAGGAATCCCAAGGATTGCGTGCAACTACTAAAAGCTAAGAATCTATGGAATAGATTCTTCCTTGGCACCTCCAGAAGAAATTAACCTTAATTTCAGACTTCTAGCTTCCAGATCCGTGAGAGAATAAATTTTTGTTACTTTATTTTATTTTGTTAATAATTTTTGTTAAAACTTTCTAGTAATTTGTTATAAATGCTCTAGGAAACAAACACATATTTACCACAGGATTTCTGATTTTCTTCTAATGTATTCATCATGTTTCATTTGCATCTGTGGATTGCATAATAGTCACTCTATATAGAAAGTGTTTTTCGTGCCTAAATCTCTTAGGCGTTATTGTAGAAACTTCAATGAAATGGTAAGGGAGTAGATTCATGTAAAGTTCATAACATGTCTGAAGAGGAAACTGAAAATCACTTAATCATTTTGATGTATTAATCACTAATAGATAATACAAGTAAACTCGAAGCAGCTAAAAATCAGAACTCATGTGATAACCTTTTTAAACATAAAACAAAATAAAGTAGTCTATAGTGTATTCACAATAGAGAAATTTCCATGTGGAAACTGCTAGAATGATTTTCCAAAAATTTTAATGACTATATAACTTATGACATATACACACTGATGTATGAGGTAATAGATATATGTTATATTGGCTTCTTGTTTGAAGAAGTATTGTGATACATTGTTGCTTGAGGTAAATATTGACTTTAGAATTTGTATATTCAATATTTACTGCATCCATCAATGTATTTCAAGAGTCCCTGGATCATTCAATATTTCCTTAGTGTTAAATGAAGTAGCAGGAGTAAAAGCTGTTTATCTTTTTTTTGTCCGTTTAGCAGAATTTATAGACAATTTATTTGGAATCAGAAACAAATGACTCCAATAACATGATTTTTTTTCTTTTTTCTTTTTTTTTTTTTTTTGAGATGGAGTCTCACTCTCTGTCACCCAGGCTGGAGTGCAGTGACAAGATCGCTCACTGCAATCTCTGTCTCCTGGGTTCAAGCTATTTTCCTGCCTCAGCCTCCCAAGTAGCTAGGACTACAGGCACATGTAGCCATGCCCAGCTAATGTTTTTGTATTTTAATAGAGACAGGGTTTCGCCGTGTTGCCCAGGCTGGTCGGGAACTCCTGAGCTCTGGCAATCTGCCCGCCTCTGCTTCCCAAAGTGCTGGGGTTACAGGCGTGAGCCACCGCTCCTGGCCCAACATGATTTTTTAAAAGCTACCTATTGTGGCCGGGCGCGGTGGCTCACGCCTGTAATCGCAGCACTATGGGAGGGCGAGGCGTGTGGATCACGAGGTCAGGAGTTCGAGACCACGGTGAAACCCCGTCTCTACTAAAAATACAAAAAAAAAAAAAAAAAAATTAGCCGGGCGCGGTGGTGGATGGCGTGAACCCAGGAGGCGGAGCTTGCAGTGAGCCGAGATCGCGCCACTGCACTCCAGCCTGGGCGACAGAGCAAGACTCCGTCTTAAAAAAAATAATAATAATAAAAGCTACCTATTGCTCAAGGTGTATATATATATATATATATATATATATATATATATATATATATGTGTGTGTGCGTGTGTGTGTGTGTGCACATGCCTACACTAGTGACACAAAACAGATGGAACTATAATCTAGATTGTATCGAGTTGTTACCAGGAGATTTAAGGAGGAATCATGTAGTTATGATGTTGAGATAAATTCCCAAGGATCATTTGTTATACTGACTTCTTTTTCATCTGAAACACTGTCAAAATACCTCTTTTTGTTATTCCATAATTATAGTCATGTACTGTATAAGAATGTTTCAGTCAATGATAGACGGCACATACAAAAAGGGTATCATAATATTATAATAGAACTAAAAGTTACTGTCACCTAGTGACATCATAGCTGTTCAAACTTCATAGCACCATACATTATCTTTTCTGTGTTTAGATGCACAAATACTTACAATTGTGTTACAGTTGCCCACAGTCTTCAGAGCAGTAATATGCTTTATGGGTTTGTAGCTTAGCAACAATAGGCAATACCATATAGCATAGGTATGTAGTAGACTATACCATATAGGTTTATGTAAGTACACTCTGTGATGGTCATACAAATGAAGAAATCACTTAAGGATTTGTGTAACTTATCCCTTTTGTTAAGTGATGCATGGCTGCATATCCATAACTGCAGTCCATATTTTACTTTACACAGATAATATGTATTATACACACACATATTTATATCTACATGTGTATGTTTATATGGGTATGTATATGGATGCAGATATACACATACCTGCGTATGAATATACACATGTATATATATATATTAAAAACAGAAAGATACTAAATCCTAAAACAGAAAACAAGATTCAAAATCTGGTATGAGCCAATCTTATTTAAGCTATGTATTTATATGCTGTTAGATTCATACATTGACTCTGAAGACTTTAATCCCGTTTTTTAAAAGTATAAATATTCTGTTCTGTTGGAGACTGGAGCTCATTTTTCTTCCACTATATTATACCAGTAAAATATTTAACTGCTTACCATGTAAATGATGGCAATATCATAACATAGCTATCAATCCATAATTGCACCTGATAAAGGTCATATAATAACCGCAGCCTTGACAATATCCTTAACTTCCTTGACATATTCTGTTTCTACTGTACCCATTTGATAAAACTCTCCTGAATTCACCCAAATATTCATCACATTTGCACCTGCTCCCAAGCACCTAAAAATTGTTAGAGAAACCACACACCTTAACTGACTTTTACAGTTTTAAATGATTACCACAAACTTCAGGTGAGTATTCAATAATTATTTAAAACTGTATTTTCATAGTGTATTTGGGACTGGATAAAATTACTTTTCTTCCTGTATTTGTAACTATTTCTCTACCAAAAGAAAACAAATGCCTGAGAGGTCCAAGTTTAATTTCTCATTAGCTCAGGGATGGGGATTTTCAGTCAGAAATTAAATTGCATAATAGAACATAAAGAGATGCAATTTTATTTATTTTTATTTTTATTTTTTGAGATGGATTCTCGCAGCGTTGCGCAGGCTGGAGTGCAGTGGTGCGATCTTGGCTCACTGCAACCTCTGCATCCTGGGTTCACACCATTCTCCTGCCTCAGCCTCCCGAGTAGCTGGGACTGCAGGCGCCTGCCGCCATGCCCGGCTAATTTTTGTATTTTTAGTAGAAATGGGGTTTCACCCTGTTAGACAGGATGGTCTCAATCTCCTGACCTCGTGATCCACCCACCTTGGCCTCCCAAAGTGCTGGGATTACAGGCGTGAGCCACCACTCCTGGCCCAAATTTTTACAAAAGTCAGTTTGTAGGCTATGACTTGTATTTACTATAGTATTAAATGACTTCTGTTGAAACCACCATATAATTCTGTCATGTTTTTATTCTTACTTCATGACCACGTTTCATTTTCATTTAGAAAACTGAATTTTTGAAAAGGGGAACACTTTTATATTCTGTAGTAGACACAAAATGTGGTCACATTTTATCTAGTGGAAGCATTGCTGAAGACATTTTATAACTCAATGCCTGCATACTTCAAGACTCAATTTTCTATTTGAATGCAAAGAATGAGTATGCATATGTGTGTGTGTGCACATATGTTCATTCTAGGAGCAAATATATTTAAAAGCATTAAGATTTTTTCCCCTTTGATGTTGATTTTTATTTGTACAGCATTATTTCTTATATTCTGCAATGTGCTCTTCTCTATATTAACTAGCCGCATGGTGTATAATGATGCCATTTGTCAATCTTCAATAGCTTTGATCACCTTTAACTTCCTCTCTAATGATATTGCACATTAATTACATTTTTAGCACCAGTCTCAAAAATTAACGAGTATGCAGATGACTTTTTTTTTTTTTTTTGAGATGGATTCTCGCTCTGTTACCCAGGCTGGAGTGAAGCGGCACTATCTCGGCTCACTTCAACTTCCACCTCCCAAGTTCAGGTGATTCTCCTGCCTCCCGAGTAGCTAGGATTACAGGCACATGCCACCATGCCTGGCTAATTTTTGCATTTTTAGTAGAGATGGGGTTTCACCATGTTGGCCAGGCCGGTCTCAAACTCCTGACCTCAGATGATCCTCCCAGCTTGGCCTCCCAAAGTGCTGGGATTACAGGCATGAGCCTCCACTCCCGGCCTTCATATGACATTGTTATAAGACAACATTTTAAAATACATAATGATATAGAAGTAATAGCACAAGAATAAACAAATCCTTTACAGAAGTACTGATACATACAAACAACAGCAAGGAAGAGACTGTAATTTCTACTCTCAGTTAAAGCGATTAAACAGTGTGAAAATATAGTATAAATAGTTTACAGTTCACTTCTTCTTTGAGATTTGAAATTATTAAAATTCTATATTTTAAAACTGGTGAATTTGCATAATTTCAGAATGTACACAAAAGAAAGATTTATGGATTTTTTTTCTTTTTGAGACAGAGTCTCGCTGTATCACACAGGCTGGAGTGCAATGCAATCGTGGCTCACTGCAACCTCTGCTTCCTGGGTTCAAGCAATTCTCATCCCTCAGCCTCCCAAGCAGCTGGGACTACACATGCACACCACTATGCCTGGTTAATTTTTTTTTTTTTTTGTACTTTTTTAGTAGAGATGGGGTTTCACCATATTGGCTAGGCTGGTCTCAAAATCCCAGCCTCAAGTGATTGGCCCACTCAGCCTTCCAAAGTGCTAGGATTACAGGCATGAGCCTCTGCACCTGGCCTAATGTTTTTATTGTGTAACAAAATTCACATCACTCTTTTAAAGTTAACTTTATTTTCATTTTTTATTTTTTAAATTTAATTATTATTATTATTTTTGAGACAGAGTCTCACTCTGTCACCCAGGCTGGAGTGCAGTGGTGCGATCTTGGCTCACTGCAACCTCTACCTCCCAGGTTTAAGCAATTCTCCTGCCTCAGCCTCCCCAGTAGCTGGGATTACAGGCGCATGCCACCATGTCTGGCTATTTTTTTTTTTTTTTTTTTTTTGTATATTTAGTAGAGACGGGGTTTCACCATGTTGGCCAGGCTGGTCTTGACCTCCTGACCTCAAGTGATCTGCCCTCCTTGGCCTCCCAAAGTGCTAGGATTACACTTTATATTGTTTTTACTCATCAGAATTATTCACCATTCTTTTCCTTACTGTGCTCCAGAGTTTCACTGGCTTTCCTAATTACCATCTCAACACTTAGCAATGTAGGTGGATGAGGTTGATCCATATTTAATTCTAGGGGAAAAACATAATTGACTTAAATCAACTAGTTTATACTCTACCCTTAAATAAAGACATTCCAGGGAAGAAATGAAAGGAGATCTTTCTGATAGTACCAGGAAAGAGAAGCTTGCACTTTCTTTCCTATATGTTGGTACAAAGATGTGATTTGAAGCTGCTGCCATTAATGCAATGCACAGAGAATTAATGCACAGACTGGAGGCAGAGTCAATAGAAAGCAACCAGGTATAATTACAACATTTGAGTAACCAATTCAAAGACTCCTGAAACTAGTTCTTCTCCTGTACTTTTAACTTATGTAAGATAACAAATCCTACCCTTTTACTTAAACATATTGTGTTAGCTGGGGTTCTTTAAAGAAACAGAACCAATAGGACATGTTCTGTGCGTGTGTGTAATAGTAATTGGCTCACAGAATTATGGAAACTGAGAAGTCCCATGGTCTGCCATCTACAATTTGGAGACCCAGGAATGCAGATGGTATAATTCCTTTCTGAGACCAAAGGCCTGAGAACCAGGGGAGAACAATGGTGTAAAACCTAGTCTTAGGGCAGTAGAAGACCCATGTTCCAGCTCAGGCAGACAGGAAGAAAATGTGTGAGTTCCTTCTTCTGCCTCCGTGGTTTATATGATGCCCACCTCAGGAAGGCAATCTACTTTACAGATGCCACTGGATTCAAATGCTATTCTCATTCAATCCCAGTCTCATCCAGAACCACCCTTTCAGACATGCCCAGAAATAATGTTTAACCAGATATTTGGAAATCCCCTGTTTCAGTCAAGTTGACACATAAAACTAACTCCCACAACCACTGAATTGTGTTTTCTGTTACTTGTAACTGGAGACATGATATTCCCATTACCAAATCTTAAAATCATTTTTCTGCTTCTATTTTCTCCATCATAACCTCTCTTATAATGCAATTGATGTCCCTTCCGTAAAACATGTCCTTCATTTGTTCTTTGATTCACCTTCTCAACTTTTCAAGTTCTTCAGTTAGTTCTTCACTCAGCTACATTTTTTTCCTCTGTAGAATTCCTGTTACTAAAATCTCCCAGCTTAAAGTATCTCTCAGCTTAAAGTGTCTCCTAGCTTAAAGACTAATCACCTAAAACAAAACCTTTCTTTGTCCTCACATCATCCTCTCAAATCCTATTACATTTTTCTGCCGGTGTCATAGTGAAAAATAGAGGCATCGTCTATACTCTTATTAATTACTTACTCCGTTTTTCAGAACACTAATCTGGTTCTCATCATTATCACCTTACCTAGAACTCCACTTTCCAAATCACCACAAATTATCCTCCTTTCTTTGTTCATTCCCGTTTCAGTATAATGTTTGTTCTTTCTCTTACCTTACAGGCTTCTCCTTAATTCTGTGTTTTGTTACCAGCTGTCTACATTTTAACACACTTCTGAGATTCCATTTCGGATCTCCTTCCCTTTACTTCTTTTACTATTTCAATTTCTCTCTTTCCTTTAATTACAATGGTGTCTTAATGCAATTTTATATAATCCTATGACTTCAAGTGATGACTAAGTTAGTACTCTCAAAATGTATATCTCAATTTAAGATCTATCCTCTGATCTCCAAATGTATAAGCCTAACTGCCTATTTGACATTAATTCCTGCAATCCATATTTATTAAGCACTTATAAAGTGCCAAACATCTTTTTGGTGTTTAGGATGCATCACTGAATAAAATATCTATAATAGAGTCAGCAAACTTGGTAAAGGGCCCAGCAGTGTGTATTCTAGGCTTTGCAGACTATATGCTTCTCATTGCAACTCTTCTTTTAAGCATGAAAATAGCAAGAGATGAAATGTAAATAAATAGGAGTTTTTGTGTTTGAATAAAACTTTATTTATAAAAACAAGCAGTGGACCATATTTGCTCCGTGAGCTATAGTCAACAGACCTTGGTCTATTACAACTCATTGAATTACTCATGGATATCTTAACCATAAATTTCCATTACAGTTTGAATTAATTTCAAATGTGTATGATCCAATGCTACTGGAATCCTTTCAGTTTTCTGATTACACGAAGGTCTTTCCTGTCTAGTGGAATTTGTATCCACTATTTCTACACCTGGAATATTCTTTCTCCAGTTCTTTGCATGTCTGGCATCTTCTATATCCTTGCTAATGTGCTGCCAACTTTCTTCTCCAATGCCAGTTTCTGTGATATCCCTCTGTTTAATTCTTTGTTAACATTTATCACAACGTAATTATTTGTTCATTAGTTTATTATCTTTTCTCTTCCACTGGTATGAAAGATCCTTGAATACAGGGTCTGAATTTACCAAAGAATCCCCAAGACCACCAAGCATAATGTCTAAGAGTCAACAGATATGTAATAAATGAGTGAATGAATGAATCCATCTCTAATAAATAACTGTAAAGGAAAATAATATTCTAATAGAAACAAAGCTTTTGTTTATTCATGTTCTCTCATCTTGCATTTCTTCCTAATAAAACAGTGTGTTCACTAGTTATCTAAATTATTCATTCCATAAGTATTAACATGTAGAGTAGAATTTCTCAATATCAGCAGTATTGACATCTTGAGCTGGAAGCTTATTTTTGGGGGGCTATCCTGTGAAGTATAGGATGCATGGCAGCATCCTTGGTCTTTACCTGCTACATATCAGCATCATTGTCTTCCCTCACTGCCCAGTCGTGATAACCATTAAAATACGTGAAATGGAAATTTAACCTAAACAAAGGATCAGAAAAATCTTTCCCTTGAAGAAGTTATTATAAGCTAAGATTAGTTTTTTAAATGAATAGGCTAATTAAGGGAGATTGTGTATGGGTACTGGTATGGAAGAAAAGAACAGTCCAGACAGAGGAAGCAGCATGTGGAGGAACAGAGTGTGGCCCGTGTGAGGATATGAAAACAAAATGTCAGTCTATCTACAGTGTAGAGGGCAATTCATCATATGAAACCTGGAGAGGCTGGCAGGTGCTAGATCATATTTATGCAGGTGCACTCCATTAAAGATTTGTGACTTTATTCTACAAAAGACATAAAAAAGAGAAACATGATCGACATGGATTCAGAAAATTCACTCTGAATTATCTTAATAAGAGAGATCAGAGGGGGAAGGAGGGCCTGTAAAGTGAATAGAGAGGGCTGGATATAAGTTTCAGATGCCAGGTGATGGGTGAAAACTGTGAAGAAGGAGAGAAGTGACTGGATGTGATAAATTTTTGTGTGTGTGAATCAACTGGGCTTAGTGATTAAATGGATGCTAGGGGCTAAGAATAAAAGAATCATGATATAAGCAACAGAGTGGATGCTGGTATTTTGTTATTTTTAATGCTAGGTCCACATACTCTAAGTAATACAGGGAATATCTCAGAAAATATAAATGTACTTTGGGCTGCAGAGAAACTCTTAATATTGACAATTCCTGACATTTGAATTTTTGCTCTTTTAATTTATTTTATTCCTATATTATCTTATGTATTCAGTATCTATTACTGCCTGACAAATTATCACAAATTTAGCAACTTAAAACTATATATATATATGTATTTTTTCACAGTTGGTCAGGAGTCTGGGCATGGCTTAGCAGATCCTGTAATTCAGGACCATTCATGAAGCTACAATCCAAGTATCAACCAGGGCTGGGTCTTATCTGAAGGCCCAACTTCTGGAGGATCTACTTCCAGCTCTCAGGAGTTATTGACAGGATTCAGTTTCTGTGGGCTGGGCTGTTGAACTGAGGCCCCCAGTTCCTCACTGGGGTGGAGTTTTCCCTGAGTTCCTTAACTCATGGGCCTTTCCACATAATATCTTGCTTCCCCACAGCTAGCAAGAGAGAGAATCTGCTAGCAAGACAGAAATCACATAGTTACCTAATCATGGAGGTAACTTCCTCTCAGTGCTGTGATTGTCCCTTGGTTAGAACAAGTTACTCAAGAGAGGGGATTACACAATGCTATGAATGCCAGGAGGTTGGGATTTTTTGGTGTCATCATAGAATTCTATCTATTGTATTCTAAATATTATGTCAAGCATGAAGTTTAAATAAAATAAACATAATGTGAATGCACTGGTATTTAGAGGTACAGTCTAAAATAAATGTTTTACTTAAAATTAGTTCTTCTTAAGAATAAATTTACACAGATATTGGAAGCTAATATGTATAGGACAAGAAAATATATGTTCTATGCAGAACATACAAGTTGACTGGAAATAATAAAAAATTTGGTAAAATCTTTCCTCTAATTACACAAGTATTTATAATGAGTGGGACTAGGCAGGAACTACAGAGGGGAGGGCCAAGATAACTGCTAGGGACTATAAATGTAAAAGCATACATTGTTATAATTTTCTTAAAACATTTCACATTAGTTCTTTTAAGAAACATCTGATTTTGACTACTCTTAAGGCGTGATGTCCTATATTCTTTTTAAAAGTGGAAACACTCAGCATCACATTTATTTGCCAAGTGTCTTACTTTACAAAACTTCCTGCACATTGTTTGAAATTGATCTGGATAGATTTTAATCAGGTTCATGGAACTCTGTAAATTGTCAAGCATAAAATTTAATATTTTGTCTACCCATTTCAGGGGATGCTTAAAATGAATGTAACTCATCTGTGGCAGTAGCAACAAATGTTTTAAAATGGCTTTTTTCTAACTTTCTTTGTTTTTCTAGATAAGGGTTTACAGAGGATAAAATTCTAGATTTTTTATCTACCTTAACATGACATCTTATAATTGTGATATTTTCAGTTTATTGATGTTGTAAGCATATAGGATTTGAGGGTGTTTTTTGTTTTACTATTTTCCTATCTTAATTCAAGCTGCTGTCTGAGTGCTCTAAATATTATTTCTATCATTTCATGCACACAATTTTTAGCTTTGAAAATAACTCAGTTCTATTTCATAATTCATTGTTGTAAGAATTTTTCATGTAAGTACTTCAGGAAAGGGCTATTATTTTTAAATATCAGTTTTCTATGTTCTCTATTATTCCTAAATGTCAGGTCAGCATTACCAATTTTATGATTTAATTATTTGATCTGTGATGTCAGACACTTATTATAAATAATGAACAGTACTTCCTTTCATCTAGCACAAATGTTATTCATATGGAAATTGGCCAATTTGAAATGTAATGAGAAAGGAAGTAAGATAATTTATTAGATTTCTTTTAACTTTGCTCATGTTCAGTAATGTGCAGTGCATACTATTAATATTGTCTGCTGTAAGTGAGGTCAAAGTTATACTGTCATCTGTCACTAAGAATGAAGTCTCAGGTTAATAGGCTTGGTTTACTCCCTTCTTGAAATTTCTAAGTTCTGAGACTGCCTCTTTTCATTTACATTTCTGTGAACTGAAATATTTACAAATCAAACCAGCTATTTATAAACTTTTTTGCTAGTGATAAAACAAGGGGAGCTAGTAAAAAAAAAAAAAAACCATATTTCAGCATTTTTAGTTGGCTGTGTCAAATAATAGGAAAAGGAGATCAACATTAAATTCATACAGGTTCTTTGAAGGAAACTTACAAGACATCCAAAACTTCATTACAAAAGAGAGAAGGTATAGAGGAAAGGACTTATGGGGGAGAAGTGGAAACTACTAACCTGAGAAGAGGAAAGTGAAAACATTCTGAAGCTGAGAAGGGTATGTTAGTTAATTTCTTACAGTAGGAGCTGAGTTCAGCAGAACAGTGTCACTGTGGGGTGGTAGCAGGACCTCAGAAGGGAATGGATTCAGAGATGATGGAGCACACGGGAAGTCTGGGGTGTATAACATAGGCTTCTTGTTATGGCAAGAATTCTCAACATTAAGGCAATGGAGATGCCCACCATCCAGGAACCATCTGAACTTAAATTATGAATTGATCAAACTAGGGGACCTAGTGTCACATGTATTAACATGAGAAAGAGCTTCTGGGCCTTCTCAGAAGATGAGTCAATGACAGAAGCTATCTATTTGTTTATTTACCATCTGGTAAGAGACATCTGGGTTGAGAAGTGGGCAGAACCATATTTAATTTGATTTAGAAAAGCAGTCACTAGGAAATTTCTACCTGTTTAAAATCTTTAACGTTGCTTTGAATGGATACTGCTTGCATGTATTTGAGGGATACGAAAAAAGCATGAAATGATGTTTACTTAGAACATATTAACATATAAAACAAATAGTTCTCTGTAAAAGATATTGTATCCTAAGAAACAACTTAATAGTATTGAAAATTAGTGCTGTTGCAGCACTATTGACAATAGTAAAGACATGGAATCAACCTAAATGCCCATCAATGATAGAATGGAGAAAGAAAATGTAGTACATATATGCCATGGAATACTCTGCAGACATAAAAGGAACAAGATGATCTCCTTTACAGGGATATAGATGGAGCTGAAAGCCATTATCCTCAGCAAACTAATGCAGGAATAGAAAACCAAATACTGCATGTTCTAACTTACAAGTGGGAGCCGAATGATGAGAACACATGGACACAATGGGGGAACAACACACTCAGGCCTGTTGGAAAGTGGGGGGTGGGAGAGCATCAGGAAGAATAGCTGATGGATGCTGGGCTTAGTACTTAGGGGATGGGATGATCTGTGCAGCAAACCACCATGGCACATATTTACCTATGTAACAAACCTGCAAATCCTGCACATGTACCTCTGAATTTAAAATAAAAGTTGGAAATAAAAAAAGGAAAACTTATGCCGAAGTAGTTGACGAAAACCTTAGAATTGATGAACAAAGAAAATCACCCAGACAGTCAAGAAGATACTGTTGTAAATGATATTTAAAAGATGAGTTTAACAATGGACTTTGGGGACTTAGGGGAAAAGGTGGGAGGAGGTTGAGGGAAAAAAGACTACACATTGAGTAGAGTGTGCACTGCTTGGGTGATGGATGCACGAAAATCTCAGAAATCACCACTAAAGAACTTATTCATATAACCAAACACCACCTGTTCTCTAAAAACCTACTTGAAATAAAAAATAAATTAAAAAACAAAATAAATCAATAAAAATACAAACTAATAAAAAATACAGCATAACATCTAAAACAAAAGAAAATGTAATTCCCAATGGCCCTATAGTCAATATTACCTTTTCTTTTTGAATGCTAATAAATGAAATAACCTTTTTTTGTGATTTTTTGACAACTATATTTGTATTAATTATTAACGTAGTTTATTTCTTGGTTATTTTGTTTTACATCTGTTTACTACTCTTTCTCCCCAGCAACAGACAGTCCTCAGCCCAGTATCTGCTAATATGTTTCGTGTTTTTCACTTAAAAAATAAAAATCTTAAGAAGTAATAAAAATAACAACAATAATAAAAGGTTCCAGTAATAAAAAAAAGCAAATAAAAAGGTGAGCCTAGTTTCCCTTAGCAAAGAGTAGTTGGAAAGACATAACTGAGGATTTGCTTGTAAACAATAAAGGTAAGAATCATTTTAATGAATTGTCATCTCAATTAATTCAAGTTCAAAAAATGTATTACTGATAACTTATCGTAAGATTGTTTTAATTTCTGTAATATATATTCAATTTTAATATACCAGAGCTAAAATAAATCTGAAGCAGAGGAAATCTATTAGATCATCTTATTAATTATTATCAATAAATTTTTCACTGCAATCCAAAGTTTTTTGCCTTGATTGTTTAAAAGAATCGAGTCCAATTTATGAGCAGTCATAAAACAGATTCTCTCTCCTTCCTTAAATTCTAAAAGACACTTGGATTAGTAAGTTTCCAGGAGGAGACTAAGATAAAATGTAGAGCAAAGTTAATACAACGGCCAGCTCAAGCCAAGTTCAAGCCCAAGTTAACAGAATGTGTAGAAACTTTGACGAAGCTGAGAATGACAGTCTTCAGAGAGAGAAATTTTACGGATTCACACAGAGAAGAGACCACAGAAATCCTAGAAGAAAGGAAATATACAGACAGTGGCTTATTTAGAAACTGGTACTTCCCTAATTCTTTATTCTAGATTCTGAAAATCTAATTGTGTTTTATTTCTCTTCATGATTCTTGCCATTTTTATGTGAGCTAGACTGACCAAGTTATATTACTTATGACCAAAAGATCTTTGACTAGAACATGTAAGGGATAGATTCAGATGGCAAATACTTTTTTTTTTTTTTTCTTTTTTGGGAGGACAGGGTCTTGGTCTATCATTCAGGCTAGAATATAGTGGTACCATCATAGCTCATTGTAGCTTCAAACCCCTAGGCTCAAGAGAGCCTCTCACCTTGGCCTCCCCAAGTGTTGAGTTTAGAGGAGTGAGCTACTGTGCCTGGACTGATTAGCATTTTAATGTGGAAAAAAGCACTAGACTTTCAAAGAGAAGTTTATGAAAGAAAGAAAAACACATCTAGTTAAAAAGTTCACCTATGTATACAATTTTGCATCGGGTTTCTTGTCTAAAAGAGATGCCGCTTTATGCTATTATCCTTTCTCCTACTCTGGTACTAGACTTGACATTTTCTTCCAGGAGTTGGGTTTTTCCATTGTTTGGCTAGAGTGAAAAAAAAATGCATTCATTGGAAAAGTGCTGCAATATCTCTGGGAATTCAAGGTCTAGGAAGTGTCAAAAGAGACAGAAATAAGCGAAAGATGTACTGGAAAACACAGGATGTATAGGACATTTTCTCTCTCTACCTCCAACTCATTGCTTTCCCTACTCCATATCTCCTTCCCCCACTCCATATCCCCACTCCCCACCTCATGCCATGTCCCCTCCCCCCACTCCATATCCCCACTCCCCACCTCATGCTTTCTTTTACTTATCTCTACATAGCTGCATTATTCTTTTCTCTCATTTTCAACTACCTTTTCCTGCTTGTTGGCCTACAGACAAAATATGGCCAAGAAAAGATTTTGAATTTACCTATTCTTAGATTCACCTATCTGAAAAGAGAAAGACCTTTCTTCATTAATTCCCAGTAAGAAAGGATGCTGGGCAGAGAAAATAGAAGGGGTCCAATTCAAATACATGAAGACTTGTTTTTGTATGCTATGCCTGAGTTACTTTATTCTACAAACTGTCATTGCAAATACTTCTTATTTATTTTGTGAAATATGTATGTTACTTGCTATATTCTTTTTTTTTTTTCTTGAGACAGAGTCTTGCTCTATCGCCCAAGCTGGAGTGCAGTCGCGCGATCTTGGCTCACTGCAAACTCCACCTCCTGGGTTCATGCCATTCTCCTGCTTCAGCCTCCTGAGTAGCTGGGACTACAGGTGCCTGCCACCGCGCTTGGCTAATTTTTTGTATTTTTAGTAGAGACGGGGTTTCACTGTGTTAGCCAGGATGGTCTCGATCTCCTGACCGCATGATCCACCTGCCTCGGCCTCCCAAAGTGTTGGGATTACAGGTGTGAGCCACCGCTCCCGGCCTACTTGCTATATTCTAAATGTCTTATGACTGCAACCCATCAAAGAGTTTTTGCATATTGCGGAAATGAGATTTTGAAGGTAAATATTCTGTTTCATTAACCTTGTTATCTCTTGGACTTAAGGAAACAATTGTAGTCACAAACGAACCACCTAATACATTTAAAAAATGAATAACTTAATGAAAAAGTGAGTAATAATTTGATTCAAACTGGCTAATTGTGCTTCCTATCTTGCTTTTGGTAGTGATTCTCTCCTTTTGAAAACTGGAGGCCCTCTCTGGGAACCCTACCTCATGCTCAGGGCCATGTTACATGTGGAAAAATTCTTTGCTTGCCTCGATTTCACATATGGCTGTCAATGTCTGCCTACTGTTGCTGTGCTCTACCTCTTAGGACACCCTGCTTATACTTCCTGTTCTGGCTTTTTACTTGGTTCCTAACTTTATCTTCAGGGTTCTTTTTTTTTTTTTTGAGACGGAGTCTCGCTCTGTCACCCAGGCTGGAGTGCGGTGGCGCAATCTCGGCTCACTGCAAGCTCCGCCTCCCGGGTTCACGCCATTCTCCTGCCTCAGCCTCTCTGAGTAGCTGGGACTACAGGCGCCCACCACCACGCCCGGCTAATTTTTTGTATTTTTTAGTAGAGACGGGGTTTCACCGTGGTCTCGATCTCCTGACCTCGTGATCCGCCCGCCTCGGCCTCCCAAAGTGCTGGGATTACAAGCGTGAGCCACCGCGCCCGGCCATCTTCAGAGTTCTATAAGTTGTTCTTTCCTTTCCAATTCTATGTATAGTGTTAAAATTTATAACTAGTATTGAATAAGAGAATCAATCAACCAATCGATAAAAGATTATTATTATTATTATTATTTAGTATTTATGTATTTAGGAGGTACAGGTACAGCTTTTTTTTTTTTTTTTTTTTCAGTTAAAATTCATTTCCCGTTTTTCAAAGTCCAAGTTACCATTACATGGCTTGGTACTCAATAAAGGAAAACTTGTTCAAATAAGGTAATATGTTATCATCAGTATTTCCAGGTAATTACAATCAAGTAGCAATTCCAACAAATCCTTGGGAAGCACATCCGTGGGGTTTACACTTTCTCAAGGCCATGTTCCTCTAGAGTGGATATGCCTAATACATTTAAAATTTGTCTAAGTTCCAGATGACATAGGGGTAGATTTCTTTATCAGGTCCTGCTTTGTCTTTAACAATCTCTAGGATGAGAACTGCACTAGCAAAATCATTTAACCATCTACAAGCAGCATCAATAATTTTGGGCTCTGGAACCAGATAGTAGATAATAAATGTGTTCATTTCTTTATGCAATTCCCGGGCCTCTGTATCTGGCTTGTTGCAATATGTCACCCAGCGAGCATCAAACTTCTCATTTATTTTATGAAACCCATGGGAATTGCAGTGAACTGAAGTGGGCCAGGGACTAGAGTGGGGTGAAGGAGGCCTGGAGGGCCTACCCGGGTGGCTGATTCTATGGTACAGTAGGGGAGAGCTGAGGCCAGAGAGAAGCTCGGTGTGCGTTCGTGCCACGTGCATGTTTCTTATATGCATATAATCTGTACGCATCACCCAAATAGTGAATATTTTACCCGAGGATAATTTTTCAACTCTCAACTCCTACTACCTTCTGTAGTCTCTGTATTCCACTCTGCATGTCCATGTGTACCCATTTTTTAGTTCCTACTTTTAAGTGAGAACATGTAGTACTTGACTTTCTGTTCTGAATTATTTCTTTTTCAGATAATGACCTTCAGTTCCATTAGTGTTGTCTCAAAAGACATGATGCCTTTAAAAAGAAACTATAATATCCCTAAATGTGGCTTTGTATAATTAGATTGAGCTTTTCGGATTTTTAAATACTTTGGGATACGGGACAATAGTTCAATGGTCTTTCCTATGCATTTCAATCTCATGACACTCAATTATTTTAAGGGAAATGAGCGCACACACACAGACACACATAATTTTTTTTCTATAAGATTTGATATATAGTGCTTGGAATTTAATAGACTACACATTTTTCTTGTGGAAAAAATATAGTGAAATTTTTTTTTTTTTTTTTGCCAGCAGATCCCAACACTTCCTCTGTGTGACCACTCCTCCCCTCTGCTTGTAGACATGTGTTTATCTGAAGCTGTCTTCCAAGGCACATTTGTTTTAATAAATGGTGTTTTCCTCATATATTATCAAATGACTGGGCTTATTAAAATTACAAAATCTTGATAAACTGACAACACAGATAGTTTCTATGTATTCCTTCTTTACAGTGTTTAGAAAACATGGCTGGCATAGTCGTTCTAGTATAAACTCTGAGTTTACTAGCTAGAACTAATACAGTTGTGCCAGAGGCTCTCATAGTCAGTAATTCAAATCCTCTTTCAGTCTTTAACACTCTTGCCTCAAAGCCCCCAAGGGAAGCTAAAACTCAGGGGAAAAAACAAAAATATAGGAACAACAATGTTTCAAGGTCTCTTGCTCCAAGTGTCCAGGGCAACTGGTTATCAAATTCTGCTTGTTTCCTCTGGCAGAGAAAGAGGCAAAAATGCTCTTGTGAAAATGCAGGTAGCTTGTTGAATTTAGCCACCCTCCCTCCGCTGTTTCTTGTGCTGAGATCCTTGTAAATCTTATAACTGCTTTACTACCTAATTGAACCATGTCAGAAGTGGGCATAGACTCATTTCAAATTCCTCTGAATTCTTAGCTACCTACCACCAGCCAAGCAAATGTTCCTTTAAAATAAAATGTTTTTAAAAAGATATGTTCCTTAGACATAATGACAGTGTAAAATAAAAAGAAAGATTGTAGGGATCGAAATTGCTTTAGCAAAGGGAAAGAGCATGAGTTTGTCCTAGCCATTTGTAAACAGTAGCCATAGAACTTTGATTTTGTTACTTATATGTAACAGGACACAGTAAGGGGCATTACATGATCCCTAAAGCCAGGTTTGAAAACTTGGAAACTGTCCAGAATCCTCCTCCAGCACACCTGTGAAACAGAGAATGGAAATATATTTTGCCGACTTTTTTTCCCCCACAGTGGCCTCTATAGTGCTGAAAGTTCCATGTCTATGGAGATTATGATAATTATTAATTTTGTGTTACTTTACTGTTATTTAGGATAATTTGTAGCTCTGATTAGTCACAAATGCTTAATATTTTATTATAAATATGTTTTCATTGTTAAACACTACAAAATAAAAAGTATTAACAATCAAATGGCCTTAAAATGATGTTTTAATAACTGATCAAAAATGAATTCAAATTAATAGTTTAACATATTAGAGAGCTGCTTAGTTAATGCTTAATCTCTGCCCATGGGCAGAATTCCATGAAAATTAGAAACAGGCAAATAAAAACATGAAGGTACAAAGCTAATAGATGAAAGTCATAGAGGAACATTCAAAATAAATTCATGAATTTGCTATAATTTTTATAGATAAACTAAATAGAAGATGATGTCAACTGTGAAATGAATAACTCATATTAGGATACATAGCCTGAAATTAAAAAAAGGTTAAGGCAGTTGGTGATAAATATTATTGTGCCTTGCCCAATCATAATTTAACAAAGGGCTCTTTACAAAATTAGATGGGAGCCTAATGGTCCCAATAGAATAGAACAAAGAAAAATCTGCAATTTTTTTCTATAAGAAGTCATCATACTTGGTTAAAATGTTACCTACCATTTATTGAGGACTTACTACATGCCAGGTGTTGTTATAAATGTGAAATATTTTATATATATATTATTGCTAGTGGTAAACTATACTGTGAGCTGAGAAGAAATCCAGAAGTTTGAGAAGGTGACGGAGTATGGCACCATTTGTTGTCAAATTTGATAAAAAGGGCCCTTTAAAATTCCCTGGTTTAGTTTTTGTGCAAATCTTTGTGGCAAATAATACTTTTAGATACCTGTTGATAATTCATCTTTCAGAGACTTGGGGCAACCATTGACTTTTTGGCAATACTTGAATAGCTTTGAAAGTTCTTCATTTGCTTTGGCATAAAGAAATACAGCCAATAACAAAGACATTATTGCTCAGCTTAGTATTTCAAATTAAACCCGTTTTAAAGCCATAGGAAAAGCAATAATTCTAAAAACAAAAATTGTAGAGTTGGGACTTTTTTGAAACAGATATATATGCTGAGTATCAAGAGACTAAAAATGTTAGAAAACCCAGGGAAATGAATTTAGTTAGCGAAAAATCAGATAGCAAAAAATTAAAAAAAGAAAAAACCTTGGCTAGAGAAAAATGTGATAATTTATCCATCCTTTGATTTTATGGTTTGAATTTTAAACCAGAGCAATGAAAATGTTTTAAACATTCTTGCAGACTTGAACATGAGTTTGCTTTAAGCAAAATTACTCATGGATAGTACCTGGATTAGGAAAAGAACAATTCAGTTATTGATGGTTACCGCTAAGCATCACAGACATCATCATTGGTAACTATGAAGTGGTCGGGAAATCAGAGCATCTGAGAAAATGATAGTTTTGGTATTGTAGACCTCCAGCCTTTCAAAGGAGCATTATAGAGCTAGTTTGTGAGGAATGAAAGAAAAGATAATCTGACAGGATTGCACATTTAATCTTTTCAATCCTCATGAATTAGGTATTTTCTTTCTCCAATTGAAGGCATTGATACTTAAAGTGTGTAAGTGATTTTCCCAACATTCTACACTTAGTCTGTAGCAGAGCCAGGAATCAGCTACCCTAGGCTTTTCTGATTTCCCAGACTATGTTTTTGTCACCCTGAAATAAGAGTTTTGCCACAGCTTAGTGGGTGAAACTTAATTCCACACATGGCAACAGTAAATGCCACCCACATTGGTGTCCACAGAGGAAAGAAAAATATTTTTTATTTTATTTTTATTTTTTTAAGACAGAGTCGCACTCTGTTGCCCAGGCTGGAGTGTGGTGGCACAATTTCAGCTCCCTGTAGCCTCGACCTCCCGGGTGCAAAGCATCCTCCCACCTCTGCCTCTTTATTAGCTGGGACCTAAGACGTGCCACCATGCCCTGCTATTTTTTTTTAATGTTTTATAGAGATGAGGTTCTCTATGTTTCCAAGGCTCACAATATTTTAATTTTAGATGCTGTACTCTAAGCATATGCCTGTTTTCTCCTCCAATATAAACTGTATCTTTTTATTTTTTTTTTTTAAGCAAAAACAGTTTGCCTATTTGAAGAGGAAATGAGGGATTCACTTTAGGTAATAACTGGGGTGTGAAGCAGAAAAGAGGTCTCACATTAGCTTATGATATCAGGGCTTATTGTAAATAAAAAGACTTTGCTAAGTCTGGCGATCAGTAAACAATGCTGTCTTTTGACATGGGGAGGAATTATTTTTCTTTTTTTTCTCTTTGGTAAAAACAAGTTTTGGAGTTAGTACATTTCAGGATTTTTCTCTTCATTCAGTTGTGTCTCTCTAATATCTGTTTGAACATGCCTTTATTTAATAAAATATGTATTAAATATATATTATATTCTTGGCCTAATGTTAGGCATTGGTGGTAAAAAGCTTAATGAGACACTACTTTTTTCTTATAAAAAAATGATAGTTGTAAGCTGGGCGTGGTAGCTCATGCCTATAATTCCAGCAATTTGGGAGGCTGAGGCAGGCGGATCACTTGAGGCCAGCCTGGTCAACATGGTGAAACCCCATCTTTACTAAAAATGCAGAAATTAGCCAGGCATGGTTGCGGGCACCTGTAATCCCAGCTACTCAGAAGGCTGAGGCAGGAGAATTGCTTGAACCCAGGAGACAGAGGCTGCACTGAGCCGAGATCCTGCCACTGCACTCCAGCCTGGGTGACAGAGTGACACCGTCTCAAAACAACAGAAAAGACAGTTGCATGTGGAGACAGTCATACTCATAATTGTTTTAGGATGTGCTATTTAACTTATTTATTTCATATGGCAACTATTTATTGCTAATATAATTGATACTAGACACTGGTAGTAGATTTGGTTCCTGTCCTCATAATTTTTACATTTTATGAAGAATAAAGACAAGCAGCAAATACACTATGTATGATAAAATCTCAGACTGAGAAAATGAAAACCCTGTGGAACATTTGAAGGGAATATGTAACTCATACTGAGGGTCTTTTCCTACACTGAGAGCCGAAGTGTAGGTAGAAATTCCACTGAAAGTACTTGTAGAGTTACAGGCATCAGAAACATTAAGGACCTATGAAAAGAATGGTTTATTTGAGGACTAAAAAGAGACTAGCCGGATTAAAAAAAACTGAACCTTCATTTACAAATTTCAAAATCTTGACTAACTAAAAACTATGGGAAAATATTTTTCATATTGTTATAAATTTTATATTAATGTTATAATTTATATAATATAATATATATTACATAATTGTTATAATTTATATTAATGTTATAGATGTTTTATATTAATGTTATTAACTTTTCTTTTTTTTTTTGAGATGGAGTCTCGCCCTGTCACCCAGGGTGGAGTGCAGTGGCGCGATCTCGGCTCACTGCAAGCTCCGTCTCCCGAATTCACGCCATTCTCCTGCCTCAGCCTCTGGAGTAGCTGAGACTACAGGCGCCCGCCACCACACCCGGCTAATTTTTTTGTATTTTTTAGTAGAGATGGGGTTTCACCATGTTAGCTAGGATGGTCTCGATCTCCTGATCCGCCCATCTCGGCCTCCCAAGTACTGGGATTGCAGGTGCAAGCCACCGTGCCCGGGCTATTAATGTTATTAACTTATATTATTTGTCTTTGCTATGTAAATTTGAGCCATAATAGCTGATTTTAAAAGAAATCAGAAGCTGTATTACTTTCTCTTCTAAAACTTTTATGACAATAATGGCTTCAGCAATGATGACATGTTCTTAGTAGTTTATGCTCTGGTTTTATAGCAACAATTTACTTTCTAACTGCTTATCACCACAGATCCCAAGGTATAATGTATTCCTTATTTAATTTTGCATCATATAATGGAATTCCTTTTTGAAGGCAAATTAATAAAATATATAATACCTGCCTTATAAAAAGAATAATGCTCATGTTTACAATTTAGAAAGTGAAAAGTTGTTGAAAAAATTCTATAATTTCTTGATATTATTATTGGCTCACTGTCAAATTTCTTTCTTGCTATTGTATTCTCAACATTTTCAAAGTTAATTTGTGTCACTATTTGCATTAGCCTACAGTCTGCTAAGGTTTTTCTTTTCCTGAAGTTCAAAGAGCTCATGTGTCAATTTTCATTCCTACTGTCATCAGGGAAGCAGTATTAGATATCAGTGAATATGCTTTGCTGAGCTTCTATCAATCTTAAACTGCAGAAAATAAACACAGTCACCCTTAAACTCATGCTGTCAATCACAAAATCAGAAAGCAGGATATAAATAACATATGCTTATAGCAATGTAGAATCTACATGTGGCTGACCTGCTGAATGATTCATAAATATATATCTTTACCCTCAGAAAAGAAGGAGAATTGGAATGAATAAGAAGAGGACAAAGTGAATCCTAAATATTCAGGAAATCAGAGAAGGGAAAATAAGTTTTTCATTAACAGAGAAAGAGTGAATAAAGTATAAGCAGTTTGTTATAAATGGCTTTGAAATAAACTAGGTAAATTTTATGTTAACATGAAATATAAGTGCTGCTTCAACATGTTCTATATTTACACATATGTATATATATGTATTTATATGTATATATGTATATGATATGTATATATGTATATGTATATGAAATATGTGTCTTCATTTCTAAAGGCAGAAACGAACACAATCTAAGAATCAAGACCTTCTTTACAAATGTCTGTTTTAAGAATTTGATTTCAGTTTTGGCCTATTTATACTTTGGAAATAAACTTTTATTTTAATATTGGTTGCCTATATGCTATATCTTTCCTGTTTTAAAATGAATAGTATGTGTTTCAATTGTTTGGTTTGGTTATCTTTGATTCAGGTACTAACTTATTGAATGACTATTAGAGATTTATGACAAATTCTTACAGCAACACTTAAATGTGATCATTAGGAAGTCAGAGTTAAAAAAATAACTTCAAACACAGTAGATACTGTTCTGATTCATGTTCGGTTAGAGTGTTCCTATAAGTAGCCAACCCAACTTTAATTTAACTTTAGGTGCTTTGATTAAAATTAAAAACTTTCTTCCATGGTTGAATTTGTTCTAGCAGTGTCACATGTGCATCTTGGGTGTTTTTGTTGAATCTCTGTGAATTTATGATATCTGGAGTGATAAAAACAGACCATCACTTTTGCAATAGTAAGGCACAGAGATTAATATTTTCTTTTTCCTTTATTAATATACTAAGTACATTATCCTTAGGGAAAGAGATTATTTTTGTGTATGGTTTGGTAATGTGTTATATGTGGATTCTGAAAGGGTACTCTGTTAATAAGATGAATATTCTGTAGGACAATTCATGAATTTTTTCGGAAGACAAACTAACAATGGTATTGGTGGTTGGAGCCAGAAATAGTATATCAAAGTGGCTAGGAGGGCTGGCTGTGAAGTCGGTTTCTTTTGTTCAAATTCTTATCCTGCCACTTAATAGGTATGTGACCTAGGGAAAGATACTTAATGTCACCATTCCTTCCTACCTCAGCTTTAAGTGTTTGTAAAATAATAAATCCTACCTTAAGGAGTTGTTCTGAGGATTAAATGAATTAATACATGTAAACCATTTAAATAACAATCAGAATATATATTCAATAAATACAATTTATTAATATTATTGAATATAATAATAGCTCATGGGAAGCTAATCCAAAATCAGAAGTCATTGTCTCATGGATGAGAAATCACAGAAGTCAGTAAATATAAAGAATGTTTCCAGATGGGCAGACACATAGAGCAATGAAAAGTTTATTTATTTTTATCAATTGCTTTTTCTGAGTACGGTTTTGGTATAGATAGCAGAAAACTCATTATTTGAAAAGCATTTACGTCTGCATTTCTAAATGTATTAGGTGATAAAATAGCTGAAATAATTTACTACAAAGCCTCATATATTAATAATTTTTTCTGTTTCAAATAATTTTCTATGCAGATTGGAAATATTCAAAATTCAATAATTAATACTGTCTCCAAGACAATGTTGATATTCAGTATTCAATCTTTTAACATATACTTGTTGAGCACCCTGTATAATTATATGCAATACTCAGGGATAAGCTTATGGCCCTCAAAAAATGTACTGAATGAAAATATAACAATGTGAAAAAAAATGGTCTCATGCATTGCCTTTTTGAGCTATTAGAAAAGGATGTCTGTCAGAACAAAGGATGCTTAGAAAAGATAGGTAAAAAGATTTGCTTTTTAAGGTTGAAGGATGTTTTGTTTTTACTGTTAGGCATCTAAAATAAAATATCCAGCCTTTATATTAAAAGGAATTCTTCTAGAAAAAAACCTTTACAGTGGTATGAAATTTATATAAGATTGTATGTTGTATTTTAAAATTCCACCAGTTATATTTTCATTTCTCAAATTAAATAGTACCTGAATCTTTTTGGAAATTTAAAACTAAAAGTGAATTATATTTTCTTCATTCCTGATAGTGAAAAAAAATTCTGGATTTCCTTTAACACTTCATCATCGTCCATTCTGTTAGATTTGTTGTTCTGTTATATTTAATATTTCTTATTAGACTAATTTTTAGATGTTGCTCATATTGGTAACTCAGATCACCAGATTATTACAAATATAACATAATTTAAGGATTATACAAGCATACCTCATTTAATGTACTTTGCTCTATTGTGGTTCACAGATACTTTTTTTTTTTAACAGGTTGAAGGTTTGTGGCAACCCTGCATTGAACAAGTCTATTGGTGCCATTTTTCCAACAGCATGTGCTCACTTCATGTCTCTGTGTCACACTTTTGCTAACTCCCATAGCATTTCAGACTTTCCTTATTATTATACCTGTAAAGGTGATGTGATCAGTGATATTTGATTTTACTATTGTGTTTATCCAGAGCTGTGCCAACATAAGAAGGCAAACTTAGTTGATAAATGTTGTGTGCTATCTGATTGCTCCACCGATTGGCTGTTCCTTGATCTCTCTTCCTACTTATTCCTTAAGACACAATATTGAAGTTAGGCCAATTAATAACCCTACGATGGCCTCTAAGTGTTCAAGTGAAAAGAAAAGCAACACTACTCTCACTAAATCAAAACTACAAATGATTAAACTTACTGTGGAAGGCATGTTGAAAGTTGAGATATGCCAAACCCAGGCCTCTTAAGCCAACAATCAGCCAAATTGTGGATACAAAGGAAAAGTTCTGGAAAAAAATTGAAAGAACTACACCGGTGAACACATGAATAAGAAAGTGAGACAGCCTTATTATTAATACAAAGAAAGTTTTAGTGGTCTCAATAAAAGATCAGAGCAGCCACAGCATTCCCTTAAGTACGCCAAAGCCTAATCCAGATCTAGGTCCTACCTTTCTTCAACTCTATGAAGACTGAGAGGTAAGAAGCCTGCAGAAATATAATTCGAAGCTAGAAAACTTAACATTTAAGAACGGAAGCCGTCTTTATAACATAAGAGTGCAAGGAGAAGCAGCAAGTGCTGATACAGAAGCTGCAGCAAGATATCTAGAAGATCTAGCTAAGATTATTAATGAAAGTCACTATACTAAACAAATAGATTTTCAATGTACACAGAACAGCTTTCTATTGAAAGAAGATGCTATCTAGAATTTTCGTAATGACAGAGGAAAAGCCAAAATCTACCTTCAAAGGACAAGCTTACCCTCTTGTTGGGGCTAATGGAGCTAGTGACTTTAAATTGAAGCCAATGCTCATTTACCATCCTCAAAATCTTAGGGCCCTTAAGATTTATGCTGAATCTGCTCTGCCAGTGCTCTACCAATGGAATTGCAAAGCCTGGATGATAGCACATCTGCTTACAGCATGATTTACTGAGTATTTTAAGCTCACTGTTGAAAACTACTGCTTTGAAAAAAAAGATTCCTTTCAAAATACTACTGCTCATTGACAATGCAATTAGTTACCCAAGAACTCTGATAAAGATGTACAAGGAGATTAATGTTTTCATGTCTGCTAACACAACATCCATTTTACAGCCCCTGGATCAAGTAGGAAGTTCAATTTTCAAGCCTCAGTATTTAAGAAATACATTTCATAAGGATGGCTGTAGCTGCCACAGATAGTGATTTGTCTCATGAATCCGGGGAAAGTAAATTGAAACCTTCTGGAAGGGAGTCACCATTTTAGATACCATTAAAAACACTTGTGATTCATGGGAAAAGGTAAAAATAGCAATATTAGCAGAAGTTTGAAAGAAGTTGAATCCAACCCTCATGGATGACTTTGAGGGATTCATGTCTTCAGTAGAGGAAGCAACTGCAGATATATTAAAACAGCAAGATAATTAGAAGTGGATCTTGATGATGTGACTGAATTGCTGCAATCTTATGAAAAAATTTGAATGAGCGAGGAGTTGCTTTTTATGGATGAGCCAAGAAAGTGGGTCCTCGAGGTGAAATCTACACCAGGTGAAGATGCTGTGAGCATTGTTGGGATGACAACAAAGGATTTGGAATGCTACATAAATTTAGCTGACAAAACAACAGCAAGATTTGAGAGGTTTGACTCCAATTTTGAAGGCAGTTCTAGTGTGGCTAGAATGCTGCCAAACAGCATTTCATGCTACAGAGAAGTCTTTTGTGAAAGGAAAAGTCAATTGATGTGACAAGCTTCATTGTTGTCTTATGTTTAGAAATTGCCACAGCTACCCCAAACTTCAGCAACCACCACTTTGATCAGTCAGCAACATCAGCAGGAAGACCCTCTTCTACCTGCAAAATAATTATGACTCACTGAGGGTCCAGATGATCATTAGCATTTTTTGACATACTGTATTTTTAATTAAGGGGTGTATTCAATTAGTGCAAAAGTGATCGTGGTTTTCACCATTGAAAGTAATTGCGAAAACCACAATTATCTTTGAACCAAACTAATAACATTGCTTCTGTGGATATAATGTTATTGCATATGTAATACATTAAAGTGTAGTGTAAATATAGCCTTTATATTCACTGGGAAACCAAAAAAATTGTGTCACTTGCTTTTTTGCAGTGGTATGGAATCAAACCTGCAATATCTTCAAGTTTTGCCAGTAAATACTTATGCATCTTGCTTATTTTGCTTTTAATTCATTATTTTAAAAAGTGTCAGTGTATTTAAAAATAAAATCAAGATATATGTCTTCCTGTTATTTTTTCCAGATTTGTCTTTTCAACTCTTAATACATTTCTTGTGCTATATCAATCATAACTTTTGGACTCTATAAAGGGTGACGTAATTACTTTTCATGCTTCTGAATCACATGAGCATGTTGCTATGATTAAATTTCCTCCTCTGCTCTAAGTTAAATTAAATTATAATACTAATACCAGAAAGGTCCCCAATAGCTCCTTCTCCATACTTTAATAAAGCAATCTTTAATGCAGAAGCATTTTTTATTGCAAAGAGAATTTAAGAACACTGTTTTGCTAGAGCTGACAGATGACATCTACTGTTCTTTAGTGCTTCCCGTTCTGTAACAGTAAAACTGTGAGAAATATCTTATTAACAATTGATGTGCGTAAAATTGTTTAGTGACTCCTAACAGCAGCATTTGACTTTTTCTTCTGCAGCTGGCTGCCTCTCGCTTTCTCTTTCAATGAAAATGAATGTAGAGTGAATGTAAACACATTTCTGCTCTACTCTCACTTTCATAGCTACATTGCTCTTGTCAAACAGTTGATTTACACCAGGGCATACAGAAATTCTAAATTATGCTGAGGTGTATTTCATGCCTCAAATAGCTCCAATTGGAGCTATACCCAAAACTTAAACCAACAGACAGAGCTTCATGGTTACCTTATATAGAAAGATGCTTATGCAGGAATCTAATAAATGTAGTTCAAAGTTGGTGGGCACCTATTTAAGCTATTAAGTCATCAGATCTTAGCATAAATGATATTATGATTAGGTACATTTAAAAACTCAACCGCGTGGAAGTTTGACATGAAACATAGATCATAAGCATACGCAGGAATTGACGTAAACATATAACAATGGAAAACAATAGTCACATTTTACTACATGGAAAGAATTTCAATATGATTTACCCATGATTTGTTGCAATTAAATAGAATTAACCTTCCATTTTGTTTTAAAATGGACTCTGGCAATGGGACCTTAAAATAAAATGTACATGATTTTATGGCCTTATATGTTGAAAGTAAAGTGTAATAGAAAAAAATAAATTTTACAAGAATTAAAATATATGTGTTATGTTGAGGTTTTTTGGAATGTTTTCTGCTAAATGCATGCTTTAGAGGGTATAAAATAAAAAAGTTATTGTGTTTGTTGTAATTTTTCGAGTTACTGAGCTATTGAGACCTTTTTAAAAAGAAGTTTATAGGAATTGAACCATAAAACGAAAATTATATTAAAATAGATAATATAGAACTAAAAGAAAAAATAAAACAGAAGAGTAGAACATAAATGTAGACATAAAAGCTAAGATAAATGTCAATGTTTTAAAATATTAAGCAAAATGGCACAAGTAACGATGCTAAAGAAAACATAATGAGTTAGAATATATTTTCTACTTCTTCTCTATGTTTCTTTTGCCAAAGGAGACTTGATAAAGTATTTTCTTTTAATGTTTTAAACACTCAAAAGTTTTTTTCCTCTTACCAGTTATGCACAGTATCATATCATTTTTTTCTTTTTGCTAAAAATTCTTTTTATACCTTAAGAATTGAAATGAAAACATGTGGAAGGAGAAGAGCAATGCTTCAGACCTCATTTAAGTACAACTCTTTGTGCTCATGAAATGTTTCTAGGGGAGGAGAGAAGGCTGTTAAGGAAGACAGATATCATACAGGAATGTCAATCACATTTAATAGGCAGTGGTGGAAGGTAATCCTCTCCCCATCAGTCTCTAGCAGACTAGTAGACAGAACTCATTACTGTGCAAATGAACCTGCCAGATGCTTCAGCCATTTGCCTCGCTAGAGGTCACAAAGAGTTGACACCAGTTAAACCTGGTAGATGTGTTGAGGAAAAAAACAAGGAGACAAAGCAGCTCCATAGGTTGAAATAAACAGCATCGTATTGACAATAACCTTAAGGGAGTTTAAAAAGTCCTTGCGGAATTTTGAAAAAAAGAAAGTTTTTATCAGTGGTTCATGTGTTTAAAATTAGTTATTCCCATCGTTTAATATATATGAAAATGTGCATTTAAGTTATCCAATGTGATGGGAACATAATTTCAGCTCACCATCCTTTAGCATAAATTTCAAAAAGATTAATCTCACTTTCAGCAGGTTATATCTTACCTGGTCAATTTAATGACTTCAAAACACTCAGAAAGCACCATCTTATTATTATTTTTAGCTTCATTATTAGTTACTTTCTTTGCAGAGCTCTGCTAAGTATCATCTTACCTTTTTAATTCTCAAAACTGCTCAATAAGATAGGTGTCATAATTTTTACACTTAAGAAAAGTGGAGCTACAAGAAGTTGGAATTTGCATAAAGTCATCAGCTTGAAAGCAGAAAAGTTATGATATAGACTCAGGTGTGTCCCACCCCAAGTCCAATCTACTAGAATCACATTATTGTTCTCTTATAATTCCTAACTTTATAATATTTTTCTTCAATAGTTTTCCACTTATATTAGATTCACTTTTTATAACAATTATATAGACAGATTTTCTTTTTATCCTTATCAGAAAATCATAATAAAAAGAAAAATAACTAACTAACTCCTAAAGCTTAGGACTTCATTTACTTGCTCAGAGCTAGAAGGTTAATGAGAACTAGAGATTTGAATCTCTATTAATGTCTGATTTCTTATTCCATAAATTGAGTCACTCCTGTAGTTGGCCTTTCAGAAATGCTCTAGATACAGCATCTGTAGCAGAAACAACACTTGAGATTGGATTAAATAAAAAGCCTATACAATAGTTTTGCAGGTTTCATTATGTATTATAAAATATCTCTAATAACAAATGATCTAGAATAAAACTCATTTAATTAAGTGTTAAATGCCATCATGTCATGAGAAAAGCAAAGCTAAGGAGAATAAAAGTATTACGGAGAATAATCAGAAGTTCTTTATCATTTCATTGATTTTCCCACTTTTCCTATAATCAAGATTTTATGACAAAAATAGCTTGCCATGATTTTATGCATCAAAACTATACTGAAATATGTTTTTTTAAATTACTTCATTTGCTTATTCATTTCAAATATGTAGTTTAGTTTTTAAAAATAATTAGAAAATGTTAAAAAAAACTACTATTATTATTAAGAAGGGATTTGTTCATTTTGACTAGCTTGTGAAGCTTTTTTTAGCCAAAGAATTACAGATTGTGCCTCAAAATATAATGTATTTATCTGTTCCTTATTTCTATTCCATTGTGTTCTTTGTCCACTCCTGTTTACACTTTTTCTTAGGTAGCAAGGCTATTATTTTTATTTTTCCAATATAATTTGTGCTGGCTCTCAATTTAATCTAACTTCCATGCAGGCCTTTCCCCAAAATCTCAGCCTCTTTGGTAAAATGGTAAATTAAGTTCATAGTACTTCAGTGTTCCTGGCTTTATTCTCTCTTGTTAGCATGTTTACAGATTAGAGATACTGAAATAAAGCCAATAATGGCTTCAAATTTTGCTCTAATAAAATATTGCATTTTGAAAATGATGCTTTTAATTATTCCATTTTAAAGAAAAATATTCATACAAGACAATGAATTTAAAACTTCTTAATTATATCCATTATACAATCAATATCTATAATTGTTTGATAGTGACAAATATTTTGTGTTCAATATTACCTTAATTGTACAATCCAGACAAATAACTGAGTGTTGAAACTATTGTTTTTAATAAAAGATTAAAAAAAAACATAAAGTTAACTCACAATCTCTAATATATTTTCCTTGTGGACTTTCCAGTCCACAAGGAATATCTAGCCATGATTCCAAAGTTAACCTTTCAAGAGATGAAAGAGCTGGAAATAAACAAATAAATGTGAGAGGAACACCGGAAAGATGTTATCTTCGGAAGACAGGGGAAGAAAGAGAATGAGGCAGAGACAGAGGGAAAGATCAGAGATACATTAATCATAACAAATATTCTAGCCCAGAAGGGAACACTGGAAATTAAGAACTAGTGATGGGTAAGCCTTTTAAGGTTGAGAGATGAGGTTCAGATAAGAAACTCAGCATTCTTGTGATTATCCTAACCTTTCTCATGAAAGGTTGAAATCAGATTGGAAATACAAGAACAAGCTTTCTTGTAATATATTGCTCCTTCCAGAGTCAGTCCAGCTGGAAATGCATAGAAGCATGAAAATGAAAAAGAAAACAGACAGAAATAAGCCAACCAAATTTTTGAACCATAGAAAAGGTTCATTTGGGTTTGGGTAGGCATAGGTCACTTCTTTTTCATGTGAATTGATTGTTCCCTTGTTTCTTGTAAGAACTCTTTGTTGTTTTTCATAAATGAGCCTTCACGGAAATAATTAATCATGTGTTCACAAAGAGCTGAGATTATTATTTTTTCCTGAAGAAAGAGTTTAAAAAATCACGACAAAAATGTTGAAGAAAAGGACATAGTTTCAGATTAGGATGTAATGGTTGAAATTGAAGGTAATTAATGAGAACATTCTCCCAAATGGTGTGGATGGCAAAATGAATGAATTATGCTATATTATAATAGACTCAGGAAACCTTTGAAGACCAGAAGTCTGACAGAATGATATAAAGGGATCAACATACAAATTGCAGTATTAGTGCTCTGATTCTATTTTTCTAAAGAGAAACAATATAATTACAGAGCTAATTATCTCAATCTGTAATAATGCACTGAAGAAGTGTCTACACGTTCATATTAAAATTTATTTTAAGGTTCAGGGAACGAAACTACAGATTAGGGAAGCAAAACTGCTGAGATTTAATTTGATACGAAGAACAAGAGTTTTAGGCTGTGCTAGTGTGAAGAACTTTATAAATAGAAAGAATCTCAATTAAAAAAATGACAAAAAAAGAAAAACAAACTTTTCTTAAAATCCAAACTTACACAATACAACACACACACACACACATACACACACGCACATTTTGTTCTTATAAAGTAAAAACCACTTCAACAATGGAAAAGATTCCCTGATTTATGGAGCTAAAAAGCCTAGAGATAATTCTGGTGGCAGGCATGGCCAATCAGGACTCTAGCTCAATTTTTCTGTGACTCTCTCAGCAGTGCTCTCTTTCTTATCTGGTTTAGGTCTCAGGGTTTTTTTACTTAGTGTACCAAATGGCTGCCACTAGCAACCAGGTCTACAAGTGCTCTAATTCACATTAAAGATAGAGAACATGAACTCTGACCACAATCAAATAAACCCATGAGTTTGGTCTTATTTATTGAGGCTGCTCCTCATGCCACAACTAGTCTTCAGCAATGTGGCAGGATATGTTGATTAGGTGATGCCACTGAAGTCCTATCAGTGGAACTTGTTATGGGTTGAATACCATAAAAATATATGATAAAATTGGAGCAAGGCTGGTTACCAAAAAGAAAAGCTGGAAGTTGTTAGAAAAAGTGGGATAGCTGGTGACATGGTTTGGCTCTGTGTCCCCACTCAAATCTCACCTGGAATTGTAGTAATCCCCATATGTCAAGGGTGGGACCAGGTGGTGGTAACTGAATCACAAAGGTGGTTTCCCCCATACTGTTCTCCTGATAATGAATGAGTCTCAGGAGATCTGATGGTTTTATGAGTGTCTGGTGTTTTCCTTTCTGGCACTCATTTTCTCTACTGCCACACTGTGAAGAGGTGCCTTCAGGCATGATTGTAAATTTCCTGAGGCCTCCCCAGCCATGTGGAACTGTGAGTCAATTAAACCTCTTCCTTCCTTCCTTCTTCTTTCTTTCTTTTCTTTTTTTTTCTTTTCTTTTTTTTTTTTTTTTCCTTTTGAGACAGATTTTTGCTCTTGTCACCAAGGCTGGAGTAAAATGGCGAGATCTCGGCTCACTGCAACCTCTGCCTCCCAGGTTCAAACAATTCTCCAGCCTCAGCCTTCTAAGTAGCTGGGATTACAGGCATGTGCCACCACACCTGGCTAATTTTTTTTGTATTAGAGACAAGGTTTCACCATGACGGTCAGACTGGTCTCGAACTCCTGACCTCAGGTGATCCACCAGCCTCAGCCTCCCAAAGTACTGGGATTTAGAGGTGTGAGCCACTACGCACGTCCTGCATAAACCTCTTTTCTTTATAAATTACCCATTCTTGGGTGTTTCTTCATAGCAGTGTGAGAATGGGCTAGTACATCTGGTTAATATAAAAGCAATGACTACTCAATATTATAATAAATATCATGGGTATAGACAGTAACTCCAGATATAAGAAAGACTATAAAATAGGACTTTACATAATAAAACTATTTTGTTTTCCTATATAATTGTTATTCGCTGGATTATTATAAACTTAAACTTAATGCCTTACACAAGGCATTAAGTTACTTGGTCCTCACTCTTACCTTTTTAGTCCTTATGAGAGGTGACAGCGTGCCGGCAGGCCTCACAGCCCTCGCTTGCTCTCCGCGCCTCCTCTGCCTGGGCTCCCACTTTGGCGGCACTTGAGGAGCCCTTCAGCCCACCACTGCACTGTGGGGGCCCCTTTCTGGCCTGGCCAAGGCGGCAGCCAGCTCCCTCAGCTTGCAGGGAGGTGTGGAGGGAGAGGTGCGAGCGGGAATCCGAGCTGCGCGCGGCGCTTGCAGGCCAGCTGGAGTTCCGGGTGGGCGTGGTCTTGGCGGCCCCCTCACAAAGAGCAGCCGGCCCGCCGTGCCGGCCCCGAGCAATGAGGGGCTTAGCACCCAGGCCAACGGCTGCAGAAGGTGTACTGGGTCCCCCAGCAGTGCCAACCCACCGGCGCTGCGCTCTATTTCTCACCGGGCCTTAGCTGCCTTCCCACGGGGCAGGGCTCGGGACCTGCAGCCCGACATGCCTGAGCCTCCCATCCCCTCCATGGGCTCTTGGGCGGCCTGAGCCTCCCCGATGAGCGCCACCCCCTGCTCCACGGCGCCCAGTCCCATCAACCACCCAAGGGCTGAGAAGTGCGAGCGCACGGCGCGGGACTGACAGGCAGCTCCACCTGCAGCCCCGGTGCGGGATCCACTGGGTGAAGCCAGCTGGGCTCCTGGGTCTGGTGGAGACGTGGAGAACCTTTATGTCTAGCTCAGGGATTGTAAACACACCAATCAGCACCCTATGTCTAGCTCGAGGTTTGTGGATGCACCAGTCAGCACTCTGTGTCTGGCTGCTCTGGTGGGCCTTGGAGAACCTTTGTGTCCATACTCTGTATCTAACTGATCTGATGGGGACGTGGAGAACTTTTATGTCTAGCTCAGGGGTGGTAAACGCACCAGTCAGTGCCCTGTCAAAACAGACCACTCGGCTCTACCGATCAGCAGGACGTGGGTGGGGCCAAATAAGAGAATAAAAGCAGGCTGCCCCAGCCAGCAGCGGCAACTCGCTCGGGTCCTCTTCCACACTGTGGAGGCTTTGTTCTTTCGCTCTTTGCAATAAAACTTGCTACTGCTCACTCTTTGGGTCCACACTGCTTTTATGAGCTGTAACACTCACCGCGAAGGTCTGCAGCTTCACTCCTGAAGCCAGCGAGACCACGAGCCCACCGGGAGGAATGAACAACTCCAGACGTGCCGCCTTAAGAGCTGTAACACTCATTGTGAAGGTCTGCAGCTTCACTCCTGAGCCAGGGAGACCACGAACCCACCAGAAGGAAGAAACTCTGAGCACATCCGAACATCAGAAGGAGCAAGCTCCGGACAGGCCGTCTTTAGAACTGTAACACTCACCGCGAGGGTCCGCGGCTTCATTCTTGAAGTCAGTGAGACCAAGAACCCACCAATTCCAGACACACTTATTGCCCAAATCAAGTTCCACGCAACTTTCTCAAGCAAAAGACATTCAAAAAGAATAATATACAATTAATGAGATATTTTTATTTCAAAAATTGAAGTTTATGCCTGTATTCAAAATATTCAGATGAATCCTTTTTCTTGCATCTACTGAGTATAAAGGTTATTTGATATTATGCTATACATGTTGAAAATTCAATGTTTAAATTTTCCCAAATAATAAACAAATTTCATGTATATTTGGACTCCTATTTCAATAAAGTTGTATTTTTGGTAGTTTTATCTTCTATATGTCTATAGCTGTTTTTCTTGTTTATCCCTTTTACTTTTATTCATTCCTATATTGATTTATAGCCACATATCTTGTATTAAACGTTCACTTTTCTGTCATTGAGGTACAGTGAACAAACTAAACAAAATTCCGACCCTTATTGAGTTTGTAGACTACAGAATATAGTACCTCTGATGATGATAGTAATTATAGAAGAAAACTTTCAAAAAGAAAAGGAAATAAATAAATAGGGTAAGGAGAGCTGGTTTCAATGTTAAATAGTGCCATCAATAGAGAGCTTAAAGGAAAGAAATAACTGATTATATTGAAGATATCTATATGGGGAAATAATTCCAGGCATAGTGTAAAAGCAGGTATAATGTCTGAGACCAAACATGTCTGTCATTTTTCAGGAACAACAAAGAAACAGTGTTTTGGGGGTAGAGTGGTATTAAGTTAGGGAGAGTTACTGAGAAATTAGTTCAGAAAGAAAATAGGCAGATTCCCTCTCTCTCTCTGTTTCACTCTCTTTCTCTTTCTGAGTCATAAATATGAAAGTATTGTCTACTTGAATCTTTCCATGAATCATTGTCTTTGTTAATTCTTTAGTTTTTCTCTTAGACATGTATCTGTATTAATTTTTTATTTGTGGCGACTTTGTTGTCCTCTTTTTAGATCTTTCAAAGAATAATCTCATTTAGTTTCCATTTTCTCATTTGATGGCAATGAGCATAAGGGTTATCTGTTCCTTTGAGAATCACTTTAGCTGTACCTCCAAGCTTTCGAGGCGCTATATTCTTAACGTTATGTATTTATGGTAGGTTGTCATTTTAATTTTCTTTTTATTCCACAAGAATTTCACTTCATTATAGGGCTTATAAATTAACTGATCTTTAAATATTTTAGATATTTTTATTATGTCTATTTTTTTAATTGTAGTCAGGCAAAATGACCTGCAATATTTCTGAATTTTTGTTTTTTATCAATATTGCCTTTACGGTCATTTTTGGGGAGTTTCAAGCATGGGTTTGAAAACAATGTATATCCTTTCTTTTGGAGGTTTACAGTTTAATTATTTTTGTTGTAGATAGAATAATAACCTCTAAATGATGTCCCTGCCCTAATTTCCAGAACCTGTGAATATGTTACTTTACATGATAAAAGGGATTATGCAGAAATGATTAAGGTTAAGGACCATGAAATGGTCCCAGTTTTGTTCAATAAGAGAAATGTGACAAATGAGAAGAGTTTGAGAGAGATCCTATTTTGTTAGCCTTGAAGATTGACCAAAGGACCGATGAGCCTAGGATTGTGAGTTTCCTCTAGCAGGTGGAAAAGGCAGGAAAAAAAGAACCATCTTTAGAGCCTACAGAAAGGAACGGAGACTCACTGACATCTTGATTTTAGCTTGGTGAGACATGTGTCAAACTCCTGACCAATAAAACTGTTTGAAATAATAAATTTATATTGATTCAGCCACTAGGTTTGTGATAACTTATTAGAGTAGCAATAGAAAATGGATAGAATATCTTTTAAATCAAGCTTGTTGATTCAGTTATTCACCTCTTCTATATTATTATTTATTGTTTTCACCCCAATCTGTCAATTTCTAAAGCTGAGTCAATGAATCGTTTATCACATTTTCCTTCTATTTCTAAAACTTTCCAATTTATGTGTGTATATTTCAACAATGTGTATATTGTTTGTTGAATAACAGTTTGAGGATGATATATATTTTTAATATCTCCCATAAAAAGAAATAAATAAGAATCTTATTGCGGCAGTTCTGGAAATACTAAGAAAGATATTTATTAACGCAGAGATGTTTAGAATACAAATAGGACATTGATGTTGAAATATTTTAAAATGATAAAGCTTGATAATACAGTGAATAAGCAGGACAAGGAGTAAATATTTAAGGCTGAATTCCAGGTTTTTACTTTGAGTGACTAGGAAGATGCTACTTCACTCACTAAGATGTAGATGCTATATCAGTTTTGATAATACAAAAAAATATAATATTGCAATGCACGTTTCACTTTTGTAGCTAGAAAGCACCTGAACAGCCAGATTGTTTGAAGATAAACCAAGTAAGGTGTAAGTCTCCTGTGGCTGGCCTTTGCAAGGTTAAAGGGCCTGGACTAGTCTTGGAACTTCCAGTAAGGAGGGATCAAAGTCCTAGTAGTGACATCATAACCTCAGTGGTAATAGCAGCGGCAATGTTCTCATTGGATGGCTCCTGTGATGTGCTTCCGTTATTATTTCCTGCTGCCTAGTCAAAATAGGTTCTGAACACTGCCTAAGTCTTTTCTTGAAGCTTCCTATTTATTCTTACATATCCAAAATCCTTTGAAAAAAATATTTTTTTCTAAATTAAGCCAGTCAGTTACTGTTCTTCCATATAGCATATCTATGTGATATAACCTTCTTTTTAAAACTTTAGCAATGCCTTGTTAAGAAAAATGAAAATAATTTACAAATAACATATACTTTAGAATAACATACATAGAAATAGAACCAAAGCCAGACATAGTAAGGTCTAATTGCACATACATGTTTCTTGTTTTATTTCAATTTCTCGTGTACCTGAGCTATTGTTCTGTTGTAAATTAATCATATTTGGAACTGCATTTTTAATAGAGGAAGTTATACTTCTAGGTTATATATCCAGATTTGTGTACTTTAAAGATGTTTAAAAATAGAAAAAAATGATTAATTTTAACTAATTTGCATTCTGAATGCACAGAAATATTCATAGTCATATTTTGAAATTAAAATAAATGCTTTATTATAAAATCATATAACTTATAAAAGTAAAATGAATACAGATATTTTAGAAAAAAAAGAAAACTATTAAGAAATTATGATAAACACTTAGCACACCAGAAAAATATAACTGAAAATATGTTTCTGCATTTTCTTCTATTTTTTCTGTGCATATTTTTTGGTTTAATGTATTTATGATTATATAAAATATTGTTAACTCTTCATACCTAGCAATTGTATAACACTTAATCTTTCCATAACTGTTACTCTATAGTAATTATTTACATTTTTGTCCTCAATTTTTTGTATACTATTATAAATGATGCTATAATTTTAGATTTTTCATTTATGATAGATTACCAAAAGAGAAAATCGTATGTAAAAGTATATAAGCCTTTGTAGCTTCTTGAAGTCTCTTAGTGGTGGGTCTTGTGATAGGACTGCAACATATGGCAGGAAGATAATAAATAAAGATAGTCACTTATGTCTGCTTTTAAAAGCTGACTTGGAGATTTTTTGTTGGAAACTCCAAGGTCACTTTAATATAGATCATAAGTAATTATCTCCTGCTCCCAAGGAGATTCTTAAATATAAAGAGTTTGATTATGGCTTAAGACTATCAGTTAGTATGTAGTCAACAAAACTTCTTCAGGAAATATTCTGAACCAATATTCAAACCAACATAGGCAAAGGGAACAGGGATTGAGAATTAATTTTGTATATAAGAAAAAATGAAAAAGTTTGATTTCTCTGTATCCAAGTAACTAAATCCATTTGTACATTTGATAAATTCATATATTTAAAAACGGAATATTGTCCCTTATTATTAACAGTATTGTATTAATATACAGTATCTAATAAATTAAGTATATTAAAAATTCATAAACGAGCTAAATTTAATTGAATTTTTCTTTTTATAGGTTGATTTTTTTAACTTTTTATTTTTAATTTTTATGGATACATAATACCTATATGTATTCATAGGGTACTTGTGGGTACATGTGGGTTACATTTCCATGCAAGCCTATGATAGGTAATAATCAAATTAGAATTACTGGAATATTCTTCCCCTTAAATGCTTATTTTTTGTGTAAGGAACATTCCAATTCCACTTTTCCAGTGGTTTTAAAATATACAAAAATTATTCTTAACTACCGTCATCTTATTGTGTTATTGAGCACTAGACGTTATTCCTTCTATCTAACTGTATTTTTGTACCCATTAACCAACCCTTCTTTAGCCCTCTTCCTACTACTCTTCCCATCCCCTGGTGACCATCATTCCACTCTCTATCTCGAAGGGATTGAACTTTTCAGCTACCATATATAAGTCAGAATATGCATTATTTGTCTTTCTGTGTCTGACTTATGTGGTAAAATACGCAATGAAATATTGTCATTAGAAAAATGAAATTCTGTCATTTGTAACATAATGGATGGAACTGGAAAACATTACGTTAAGTGAGATAATCCCTTCATTATTTGTGGTCAGTTCAAAGAGTCTTGATAAAATTAATACCTGTGGGGTAACTAAAAATTGCCAAAAGAGATCCATTAAAATGTAAAAAGTATTGATTAGTGATTAGCAGTGATTATCAACGAAAAACTTTAATAGTTACTTTTATCGAGACTACAGAAAAGAAGACCAGAAAGCTTTAATAAATGTCATCAAACAAGATGTGATGCATGACAATTAATAAATCATTCTTTCTCTTTAAGCAAGAAAGTATATAGATTAGAGCACAGCTTCATTAGCTTTGACAAAATCGTTTCCTAATTCTGAAAATTAGAAAAGCACGTTACACTTATTGGACAGAAATATTTAAAAGTTAATTTGAAGATCTGGTCATCTGTAGGTTGCTTGTAAGACCCTTCCTTTAGAACAAACACTAATGTTCTATGAATATCCCAAACATCTTGCCACTGCCAGTTCCTTTCAGCCAAAAACTGCCAGGAACACACTTTTGGTTTAATGAGTTGAATTTATCCCGGTTGCAGGGAGGCAAAACGTTCACAAAGTGAAGAATGGTGTTACTCAGTAAGAGAGTGTTAGAAAGAACTTCTTATACAATTTGGACATTGGTTGAGTAATTTGAATAAGAGATTTGCTTTACATTGGATATTATTAGAAATCTGGGCCATTTTGTTATTGGGTGTATGGATCAATTTCATCTATAGAAAGGATAGACTAAAGATAAAGATGCAATGGGTAAATGTGTCAGAGAAGTGTTTGTCATTTTGGGGGTTGCTCAGTGACATTGTATGAAGTAGATGTTTTGTGAGATTGTTTATGTCTAACGGGAATACAACATCACTTAGCTGCAAGTACCAGATAAATATGTAATAACATTGATGCTTACTTGTGAGTATCAAATTTATTTCCCAGTACAGGGATGGTTTTTTCCCCTTTCTTTTTCACAATGTTTAGCAGCAAGTAGCTTAAAAGAAAGAAGATGGTGTATTTTTGTTTATTTTAACAAAACCTTTTAAGGGGAACAGTGCGATATTTGGTAGCATTGCATGTTTTTGAAAAAAATTTATGGTTGGTACACGTGTCATTAGCTAAAATGTTAAGCAAAATATATTCTGAAGGCCAATTATAAGTTTTCTTCACTCAAAATTTATAAAAAATAATTTTTGTTGTCTTTTATTAACTGTGTGGTTACTTTAAAATTGTATTCCAAGAATTCTTCAGTATCTTATATGATTTCATAAGGACCTAGAGAAAATACCCTGAAGACTCACTCATTAAGAAATTGGGCCAAACTCCTTAAACACATTTGTTGGTGTATTGCCCTGCATGAAGAGGATTTATAGCTGCATGAAACAAAGCATGAAAAAAGTAAAGATTGATTGGAATTAAATAAGAGCAAAAGGGTCAGTTCTTGAGCACATTCCTTGGAAGAATTATTATCAACTCTGTTCTGTTGTGAGCCATTATGAAAACACTAAGAAATATTAAATGAATTTTAAAAACAAGTCATCTTTGATTTCACAATATAGAGAAAAGTTGTGAAGGGTTTTGTTCCTTCAGTACATGTTAGGAGAAGGCAGGGTAAGAAATTTTGCTTTATAAGCAAAACATGAAGCCAAAGTAATTCAATTTAATACCCCGAAATATATTTTATGTGTGCTTTTCCTTAAAAGCAATGTTTTAGAAACGTTGGTTCTATGAAGCAAGTGTGTCCGGCCATTTTCAATAGAGAAATAAGGTTTACATTCCTTTTTTTTTCTTTTTCAAATTTTGAAACTAGAGTTGCAATTTTAATTATATGAGAAAGATTTATTATTTGAATTACTAAGATGCCACATAAGTCTGCACTAAATTAAATGGAATTACACCCAGATCTCCCTATTTCAACTTGACAGGGACAATATGTCTCTTCAAATCTGTAGATTTACATTATAAAAAGAAAACTAGAGGCCAAGCTGGAGGATCATGAGGTCAAGAGATCGAGACCATCCTGGCCAAATGGTGAAATCCCATTTCTACTAAAAAAAAAAAAAAAAATACAAAATTTAGCCAGGTGTGGTGGCATGTGCCTGTAGTCCCAGCTACTCAGGAGGCTGAGGCAGGAGAATTGCTTCAACCCAGGCGGCGGAGGTTGCAGTGAGCCGAGATCACGCCACTGCACTCCAGCCTGGTGACAGAGGGAGACTCCGTCTCAAAAAAAAAAAAAAGGAAACTGACATCTTCAGATTAGTAAGAAATTTCTCTTACTAAAGTTTTACTTTGATGTTTGAATCTAAGATAAATTTAATTTTAGTCAAAACCATTATTCTTACAGTGCCATTTACAATGGCAATTAAATTTGTAACATTTTGGCCATTTTTCTTCAAAAATAGAAATTTAAAAACTACATTGGAATATTTTAACAAAAAAAATCATGTATTAGTAAGGAATAATTTAATGCCCACTCTAATAGATGACAAATTTATCAGATTATTTTCACTATTCAAATATTCATCATAAAAATGAAATATAACTATTTTCAAAACTGGCCAAGCCTTTTTATAAGAGATAGATCCTTAAAATTCTCCTGGTGTCCTGGCCTGTTTCACCATAACACTTTCTTCGGAGCAGCACCAGATGGGCTGCACCTTCTTTGCAGCTTGCCCTGTCAGACTGACATACAAAGCTGGCCACTTAATTCTGAGGTTTCTTATTGGTTTAACTGTTCCATTCCCTTGGTTATTATCATTGCTGTCCCTTGAATGCTTTTGGTGGTGGAGCTACTCAAGTAAAACAAAACAAAACAAGTAATATTTTCCCAGGCTAAGTTCCCCACAAAGCTGACTCTGAGACTGAGATTAGTGTGCAAGAGGTTATCTAGGAAGCTTTACAGAACAACACCTATGGAAGGGAAGTGACAGAAGCAAGACTGGTTTGAGGGAGAAGTTGAAGTCTGATGAGATCTCAGTGGAAGTTGAGGCTAGGATATTCATTCAGAGTTTTCCCCACTAAGGAAGGGGGCTGTCTTTGATATTGCCACATTGATCAGGTATTGCTTGCAGTCTGCCCTAGTATGGGAATGTGACAAGGTATTTGTGTATCGAGGACATTCCATCTTCCCACTGTATCAAACTGTATACAATTTTTGTGCTCAGGATTATAGAAAACTGTAGAATTTTAGAAAGCTAAAAATTAGTATCTGTGAGTGATAAACAAAAACCCTGGTAATCATCATGGAACATAAGAAGCAGCACTGGAAAATATGAAAAACTTTGAGGTATACATTTTATAGTTAAATTTTTTTGAACTGCTAAACGTTTTAGGATTGTGTAATGAAAAACTATTTCTATTAATATATAATCCTCAAACTGTATATGGCATATTATATAATAATTAGATATTTTAGTAATCTCACAAATAAATAAAAATTAGATTTTTAAATACTCCCTTAGAAAAAAATTTTAATATAAATAATGTCTATCTTTTTATGACTGAAAATAGTTGTTCTCATTTGTGAAATGAGGGCATTAGTAACAGTCTCATAAGGTTATTATGAGATTAAATTACATAATGCATGCAAAATGTAAAGCACTTAATACCATGCCTGATGCATTATTACTATTCATTAAGTGTTAATGCTTGTTTTTGTTGTTAATGTGAAATCATCAATTACAAAAATAGCTAAAATGCATCAAATCATTAATTTTCTTAGGATATATTTGGGAAAAATTTGTAAAGCTCACATCCTCCAAAATTAAAGTGTTAGTCCAAAAAGACATTTAAAAATTCCTGTGTTTACTTCTGTTTGTGGATATGGAAAAATCTCACAAAATGCATATTTTAGCCACAATAATTCACTAATTACATTTAGGTATAGTATTTGCAGTGTTTTCTGATGTAACCAGATTTATGCTTTCCTTTTCTTTCTTTTTCTGTCACTTTTTTTTTTTGCTAACACCACTTGAAAAGACCAAGATATCTGTTTGCTAATTAAGTTATAGCTCATCTAAAGACATTTTAGAAGATAGAAATATTTTCTAAGTATCTGAATGAAGAAAATAATTGAACATATTCCTCTTTTGGTCATTTCCTTTAGGCAAGAGGGGTATGAACAGAGTCTAAGTAAAATAAATTAATTGTATAATGAAAGATGTTTATTCAGATTAAGGTGAGTATAGTTTTTATTATGCATCTCAGGATCAGGAGTTGCAAAATGTCTCCGTTTGCTCCCTAAAGTGCACTATTTTATGCAACCTCCCTTTCCTCATAGGCCTCAGCCATGCTGTGCCCTTAGCTACCTTATAGGAATCTTTTCCATAGGCAATGGTTCTCCTCATCTTAATATTTTTGTGTCATATGGTGTGTTATTAGATTATTTAGTTCACATCAGGGTCACTCTGTAGATTAGATACCCAACATGAAATGTGAGTAGTCATCAACGTCAGGAAACCAGCTGAATCAGGTACATTGAAATTTACTTGCAATCTGAATGAATAGGTCTGGGACAGGCAATAATGCAAATACATAAATAAAGACTGTCTTCTAATGAGACCAAAGTGTACTTAGATGCTCAATGCATTTACGTAAGTAAATAAAAAAGGTGCCATGTTATCCAGAGGTTCATGAGAAATGACTCTGAGACGGAAGTGGCGGAAAGTACTTCTTACATGTTTGTAGAACATAAACAATTTGAGAAGATATTTGATATCTGTTTGTATCCCAGTCAAGGAGAGACTTTTTTAGGTTTCATTTTATCTGAGTAGAAAATGAATGTTTAGGCAAAGAGGGAGCTTTGACCTTCAAAACATCACTGTGGGTTAGCAATGTAATTCTAATTGTTTATGAGTACACATACCTTCTATGAAAAATGAGATAATAAATATCTGTTAAGAATGGAACTTCTAACTTACTTGATGATATGTAGGGTGGTTTATCTCAATGTGAATATCTTACTAATGAATCACTGCCTGTTTCATTACTTGCATTATTTATCCTTTGTGTTCCATTCACTAGTCCAATGTTCTGTCTAGTGCGAACTCACATATAATTGGAGGATTTTGCCTTCCGTCTGAAAATCATCAAATATAATCATATAAAATATAAAATTAACTTCATTGGGAATTGTTTTGCGTCAAATCTGTGGATTTGAAAATAGTAGATAATTGTTCATGGCTACCTGAGTTGTTCTTCTGGAAGTGTTTGTTTTTTAATTGATTCATCTTAAAAGCTTTTACTATTTCTGTGAAGCTTATCTATCAGCAATGGTTAGCACTGAATTGGCAATGAAACAGATGGCATTTATATACTTTTAAGTTTGTCTGTACAGTGGAGGTGGGGATGGAGAGTGAGTGATGGTATCAGTCAAATGGAGACAGAGAGAGAGAAGTGGGGGTGGGGGGATTCATGAAAGGAAGGAAAATAAGATATTCTGTTACAAGTTTTGCTCTTAGTCCCATCATTTGCATTTCTCCTAGCACCCAAGATAGCTATCTTTTGATTATGTTTATATATCCCTACTCTCACCATCTTTCCCTGGCTTGAGAGGGAAAGCTAGGGTAGATGGGTGTGTTTGTATAGAAATAAATTCCACATGAATACACCAAGAGGACATTCTGCCAGGATGAGTCCATGTATACCTGTCCCTATTGTTCCTGACGACTGAAAAGTATAAATTCATACCATATAAAATTTGGTGGTAGGAGGGGTTATAACTTAGCTAGTTGTATTGTAGAAAGTTGCATTTCTTCTGTTTTCCAATATTTCAGAGAATTGTGTGCGTATTACTAACATTGTCTTCTCCCAATGGTATAGCAATACTTCAGATTTGGTCTTAGATAATTTTATTGTATGTTATTAAATAATGTACAGGAAACCATCCATAGAAAATAAGTAATTTCTAATGCCTAGAGAGTAAGAAAGATTGGCTGCTATAGGATGCATAAAGGAAACACTGTCCTTGGGGAACTAGAAAAATTTGACTTTAGTAAACTCAATTTACTGTAATTATTATCCCTTTGGTTGCTGCCTTTGTTTACATTTCTTTCAATTGTTATCTTAAAATCAAGCCTTAGTCTTTCAATAATGTGTAGTTCCTGATTCCCCAAATCCCAGTGACCCTATTTCAAAAAGTATACTTGAGTGAAAATTTAAATATTTAATTCATTCTGCAGTTTAAAACAGCTTCTTACTTTTGTTAAATACTTTCATGTAGGAAAGACTTCAGTAACATGCCAATTCTTTTGTTTCTATGCTGACATATTGCTAATGTACAGAAGATAGAAATCTATTTTGTGAAAATAATTGATCTTGAATGGGATCAAATTTTAGTTCATTCAAATATAATGCTAAATTGTTAAAATTTTCATGGGACATAAACAAACATCTCAAATATACTGGTTATGCTCACAAATTGATGTATTAATGAATTTTCCTCAACATGGCTTATGTTCACAATTTGATGTATTAATGAATTTTCTTCAACATGGTTTTATCACATAAATCCCTTAGGGTTTATTATCTGAAACTCCTAATCTGTTTGAAATTGCTTGGAGGGTGGGGATTATGCTGGTTATTGGGTTCCTCAATACTGTTCTTCGTACGCTGGCATTTTTCCTCCAAAGCATAAAGCATCTTAGCTGAAAATGCTCCTAAAGATTATTTTCAGTACAAATCCATGCCAAAGACTTAAAAAAAAAAAAGACTGAGTATATTTGAGGGTATAAGCAACAAAAAGAGGTCTGACTAAATTAGTGCAAACTATATACAAATTAATACTGGAAGGATTTGTTCCATTAAGTAAATCTGTAACTCTACAAAAATATTTTGATATTTTTGTTCAAAAAGAAAAACAAAAAATTAAGTCAGAAAAAAATAGTCAGATTTATTTATTGTTTTGGTAATCTACACATTTTGAAAAGTCCTTGTAGCTCAACACTTGATATTTACATTTTTTTTTTTTTTAACCAGTATTGAACGTCTCTTTATATGAGAGAAAATGTGTTCACATTTTCACTATGGTTTCTATTAAGGTTAATACATTCTTTTTCCATGTCAGCATCTCTTGTAGTATAGCCAAACTTATCCTTAGAGAATTGGTTATTCACTGCAATAGCTGGACTGAAAAGATGCAGAAAGAGGAAATGTTTAAGGCACTGGAAATTGATCAGTTGCTCAATACAATGCTGGAAAAGATTATGCAAATCAGAAAGTTTAATAAGAGAAATAAAATCTGTATGCAAAATGAATCTCCTGGGAACAACTGTAACATGAAAAGGTTTAATATTTCAGCAACTGCTATTGATTTTTCTTTGTTGTCTCTCCCTCTTCCTACCAGCTGGTGAACTCCCTTAATGACATCTCTCTGTATGATCCCATAATTTGTATTCACATTTGGTTATAATAATGTCAGATGTTAGAGACTTCTTAGGTGGGGAGTAAGAGAGAGCATGGCCTCACTTACTTCCTCTGTCTGTTCTAGCCTGTTTCTGCTGCCAATGCTTCTTCAGCCATTGGGTATAAGAGAATGGCAACTTACTTATTTTGCTTTTCTTCTATTTTTCACGGTAAATTTATAAAACATTTCATCCTGTCTTATATTCAGAAGCAGACAAGGTATATTATGCCAAGAAACAGGCTTTTAAGAGGCTTGGCCTTGAAGAATTCAGTAACTTTGATCTCAACAGGGTGCTCACTGTCTCCACCATAACCTGCATTCTCTGGAAAGCTCTGAAGACCAGACCATATGTCAATCAATACCTCATACAGGCTGTACCTTGTAAAATCATTATACTTGGGGAAATTTATAGTGAAGAGAAATGGTTTTTAATAAGTGTAAAACTAAAATGGCAGCCGAAAAAAGATAATACATTTGGAAGTAATTTAAAAGAGCATTAAGTCAGAAAACCTAGATTCAAAGGCATTCATTGATTAATCCAAACATATCATCATTTATTCATTCAACAAACGTTTTTCAAGCTCCTACTCTATTCAAGGAGCTGTGATGGGAGCATGGCGATTACAACACATAGCTCTTTCATCAACAAATAATGGGTTCAGAAATGTACAATGTTATCTTAGTATCTCAGTATAAACTTAGCATAAAAAACAGAACAGAATAGAAAAACTACTATATAAGATGACTTTGTAAAAAGATCATTTATCCTGCTGTTGAATAATAATATCTTGGAGAATATGAATTTGTCATTATTTATTCTCTTTGGAAGGTCTAAGAACATAAGCCAAAAACTATCTATCTGTCTGTCTGTCTGTCTATCTATCTATCTATCTATCTATCTATCTATCTATCTATCTACCTGTCTATTTATCTATCTAAAAGCAAAGTTAATACAAACAGAGACACTGGTTAATATTCTATGAGTAATTTTTAATTATATCTGTTTATGGAATATTTAAAGAAATTGAAACTCAGATTAGACACAATTAAAAATATTTTAATATAACTTGTAAACATATATTTATGCTAAAACGGTTTATTTTAATATATCTAAATTTTAAAAATTATAATATTAGGCAAAAACATGAATTAACTGACAAGAATTGAACATTCTATATACATTCTAGATATTTCCATATATGTACAGCATAAGTAAAAGGTACAATTTACAATTTGATAAACAGTAGGTTTTTAAACAATGTTAATGGCATTGATTATCATAAAATTTTTTTAAAAAAGCATTCCTTACATAGCAACAGAGGAGTAAAGGGGCACAATAGATTCAAAGGAGCAATACTACGACCTACTGCTCAATATTTAAAAGAAACAATGGAACTCAGAAGGCAATGGGATACTACTTTAAAATCTAGAAAGAAAATAACTGCCAACATATAATTCTCTAAGAAATAAAAATAACTTTCAAAAATCAAGTTAAAGACATTTTCAGCAAATAAAAACTTAAGGGTTAATGGGACAACAGAATTTTAATAAAAGATATCATTAACTGGAGTTCTTCAGGTAGAAATATCGAAATCTCAATGAGAAACACAGAAATGCAAGAAAAAGTGAGGAAAAACAGAAATGGCAAATATGTAGATAAATATAAATAAATATTTCCTCTAGAAGTTGGTAATAACATCTTGTGTTCATTAAAATATAAGTATAATCAAAATGCATCAAACAATAAAATTAAGATGCGTATGAAATAAATGTAACTAAAGAGTTCTCTTATTATAACATTATTGAGGCCAAAGATAAAAATTTTTATTACATTTTAATTAATCAAGGAGTCATTTTAATGTTTAGATAACTAATAATTCCATAAAGAGAAAACAGGATAAGAAAATACTTTTTATTAATTTTAAAAAGGCAAGAAAGCAGATAATAAGTAGTTTATTTCTTCATTCAACAGAAAGTAATTAACATCATATAGACCAAATAGAAAACAAATAAGAAAAATGTTGTTATAGTCCATATGGTTCAGTAATTATAAATCTAAGTTAACCATTCTACAACTATAGGATTGTAAGACTGGATAAAATATAAAACCCAAGTGCATGTTGCTTACCAGAAGTAAACTTTAAATCTAAAGATACGGAAAGGTTGAACTGAAAGGATGGGAGAATATAAACAGCATCAATCTAATCAATGAAGGATGAGATAGGTATAACAATATCAGAAAGTAGACCTTAACATAAGACATTTTAAGAGAAGAAGATGACTTTTCACAATGATGAAATGGTCCTACAGGAAGATATAGCAAGTTTAAATCTATACACATCCAATTTCATAGCTTTACCTGTAGGATAGAAAAACCCAACACAACTAGGAGAAACAAATAAATCCACAATCATAATAGAACACTTTCCATAGTTGATGAAATTAGCAGAAAACAGTCATGATTCAGAGGGTATGACATCACAATTAACAAACCTGACCTATTTGACATTATTTTCCATTCATATCTGTAGCCAATAATGACAGAATACAGATTCTTTCCATGGAGCATTTCATAGAGCACCATGGAATATTGCAAATGTAGCAATTCTTGACATTATGATTAAGCTTCACCAAATTTCACATGATTGCAATCACTCAGCATCTGTTCTCTGACCACAGTTAAATGAAGTTAATTATAACTAAAAGACAACTAGAAAAAATAAGTTGCATAATTGCAACTTATTGTGCAATTGATTCTATCTTATGTAAGATATTAATTCTATCATAAGTAATTAAAAGAAGTCAATTTCTAAAAAATTTTCAAATAGACTTCAAATTAAACTTAAAATGGAAAACCTGCTATATGTAGTATTTTCTAAAATATTTTAGAAGTATTTTAAACATGCTTTAAAACATCAACATTTATGAAGTAACTTGATTTAATTTGAAGGTATTCAGTTTCTCATGTTCAGTCATGAAGGAAACACTGGGCAGTGACTAAGCAAAGATCAGTAAGCCTGGTTGAGATCCTGTCATGGCCTCTTGCTGGCCATGCAATCTTAGACGAGTTACTTAGCCCCACTAAACTCTAGCTAACTCACCTGTAATACGGAGATAATGATGGTACTTACTGCAATAGCCCAGCCATAAAGATAAAAAAGGTAATGCTGATGAAGTGGTTTGTACAAAGCAGAAAAAAAAATTTCAGAAAATGTAGTGGCTTGCATCCCACACACAGTATTTTCCTGTCATGTAGTTGCTTCAATTCCACAGGATGTATTAGACAAGATGTTTCTGGAGATCAGGAGACATGCTTTGAGGCAAATATTTTTCACAACACTAGCAATTCTTTAATCTCCCATCTAACACGACTGCCTTCAGGAAAAGTTACATTTATAAATCCAGGATAAAATTTAAATACCACAATTTTGAACATAATCCACCTGGTAATAATAACTCATAAATTATTATTGTTTGCTTTTTTTTTTCTTTCTTGTGTCTGAAACAGACACCATGATAGCTATGTGGGGCTCAGAGTCCTCTGTTTCTTGGTGAAAGGCTCAAAACTGAAAGTATTAGAGGTTCAAAACAAACTAAAAAATTTTTACATTTGTCTGTCATTATTGTGAAACTGAAGGACAGGTAATATATTAAAAGAAGTCTTATGAAATCATAGGTGTGTCTACTATTTCCCTGCTTGAGAAACTCTGACATCTGTTAAGAATGATGTACTTTAAGTGTAATATGTTCACTATTCAGAGAATTATACTTTATCTGTTGACCAGTATAAAAAGAATAAAATTGACAAACTTAAAATCTTCAAAATAATTAAAAATGCCCAAATGTAAGAAATTTAACATTAAAGAATGTCAGTTTGTATTTGTTTTCTATTGCTTAATAAGAATGACCTCAACTTCAGCAGCTTGACATGATATCCATTAGCTCATAGTTCTGTGAGACAGAAGTCCAAACATAGCATGACTGGGTTCTCTGCTCAAGAATTTCCTGGCTAAAATCAAATTGTTAGATGAGCTAAGTTCAAGGCAAGAGGCTCTGGGGAAGAATCTGCTTCTAACATCATTCAGAATTTTGGCATAATTTAGTTCCTTGTGGTTGTAGGACTGAGGCTTTTGTTTCCTCCAGAGCCATCTTGTAGTTCCTAATTGACACCCACATTCCTTGTCACATGACCCCGCCAGCTTCAAAGCCAATAACGAACTGCTATTGTACAGAATCTCTCTCATGTTGAATCTCTGACTTCCTGATGTTGATCTTAGGTGATTAGGTCAGATCCATTAGATAATCTCCTATCCAATTTTCAATTGATTTGGGACTTTAGTTATATTTGCAAAATCTCTTCACAGCAATACCTATATGAGTGTTTGATTGAGTAGCTGGGAGAAGGTGCGCCACCTACTGGGAATCTTGGGGGTCATGATAGAATTTTGCCTAAGTTTAAATAATATTCTTAATTAACTGTATTTAGTTTTGTAAAATTCATTATTTCCTTTAAAAAGCATCTAATGTAGCAGAAATGGAGAGATGCTATTTTAGCCATCATCTCAATTAATTATAAAATCCGTAACTTCAATTAATTGCCAAAATAGATTCTAGTAATTTTCTCCTGGTTTTATTCAACTTTTCTTCATTTCAATTGACCATTTTTTGTCCATTTGTGAAATATTCCATCATTTATTATGCTTTACATGATCTATCTTAAAGTATTACAAAACCATTTTAAAGGAAGGCCTACTATATGTCAACAAAATTTTACCCATATTGTTCAAAACATGGTCCTTAAATTGAGTTTCTTTTATTATTTTTATTTATCTATCCTGAGTAAGATAATAAATTAAGCAAATGTGAGGGTATTATATGATTACTGAATTCTTTTCACTTTTTCTCCTCAGGTAGATTAAGAGAAACTAAGAGTTTATTAAATACAAAATTAAATATATATATTAATTGCACATAACTCAGCAAAGAGTCAGTTACATTTCTCTCAATGGCCAGGTAATAAACATTTTAGGCTTTGCAGGCCATGAGGTCTCTACTGCATTTTCTTCTTTGTTTTCTGTTTATTTTCCTATGGCCCTCTAAAAATGCAAAACCATTCTTGTGTCATGAGCCATACCAAATGAGGCCATAGACATAATTTGGCCTAAGAGAAGAGTAGTTGCCAATCTCTCTAAAGAACAAGAAGAAGAAGAAAAAAAAGAAACAAAGTGAAGAATCAACAGATAATCTTACTGTCATTCTCATTATTATTATGTAAAATAGATTTAGTGTTTATTATGTGCCAGATTCTGGTTTACATGTATTATGCCAGGAAGAAGGACTAATTTTTATACACAAACTGCAGATGAGGAAAGTTAAGCTTAAAGAGACTGAATTGTCTAACGACACAAAACTCTACTGAATAGTGTTGCCAGTATTTGACAATAAACTATAATTTTAACCCCTATTCTATAACTGAGATTATAATCTACCTGGAGAGAAACATTATTCTTTAAACAATAAGTTATAACATAATTTCAAAAAATATGTGATTTGTGTGAACCCTGAAGATGAATTATTAAAATTCTTAAGACTTTTGATTATTGAAGTTTTCCTTTCTGAGGCAATTGTATTGCTATGAGACAAAAAGAATTTCCTGCTTTAGCTGGGTGCTGTGGCTTATGCCGGTAATCCTAGCACTTTGGGAGGCAGAGGTGGGCAGATCACCTGAAGTCAGGAGTTGGAAACCAACCTGGCCAACAAAGCAAAACCCTGTCTCTACTAAAAATACAAAAATTAGCTGGGCGTGGTGGCATGCACCTGTAATCCCAGTTACTCAGGAGGCTGAGGTAGAAGAACTGCTTGAACCGGAGAGATAGAGGTTGCAGTGAACTGAGATTGTGCTACTGTACTCAAGCATGGGTGGCAGAGCTAGAGTCTGTCTCAAAAAAAAAAAAAAAAAAAAAAAGTAAAAAAGAAAAATTTCCAGTTTCAACAGTGAGAAAATATAGGATTCCATAGACTAAATATTTGTCTAATAACTGGATATTTTCCTTCTATTCTGCTGACCACCTTCTCTTTGAAAGATATTAATCAACTCTTTTTTGATGCTTTCAAAAATGACTTCTGCCTATAATGTACTTTCAAAGCAGTACAACTTATTCTTTTACTTATCGATATTGTGAAATAGTTTTCTCTTCCTTCAGGATCTTCCAAATAAGGTTTCTTAATACACTTCACAAAAATATGTTCTAAATAATAATTTACTTAAAAGATTACTTATATTATTGCTAAAACTAGTATAAAATGATCATATTATTTAGATGTAAATTCTCTACAAGGAAAATTATTAACCATTTATCAAAACTATTGTGAAAATTCCTCGGACAAATTGTTTAGAGAGGCACAAGATGTATATTTGTTGCTGTTCTAAAATAGCATACAAGCTCAGGCAATTTTTTAAAAATTTCCCTTGAGTACTTGAGTTTTAAAATTGCAAATCTTGAGTGGGGTTAGATCAGAACACTAATAAATGTGTAAATTTTACAACTTACACAACAGTAAGTTATACAACTTTTATCAGATAGATAAATTCCATGAAAGACACACTATCAAAATGAACACGAAAATATGTAGAAAGTACAAAGCCTGAAGAAATTAAAATTTTATTTGAAAATCCATCTTGCAAAGAAAAATTTAAGGCCCAGTTGCCTTTATTGATGAATTCTCTCAAACATTTAATATTACGGAATATTGTTGATAAAATAAAGAATATTAGAAATATTTCCCAATTCATTTCATGATAGTAGTATTACTTTACATTTAAACTTTATAAAGTTCTTGCAAATTTTTAAGAAGCCTACATATCAATATCTTTCAGGTACATACAAGCCAAAATTATCCAAATATACTATAAAAAGACCCACCTATAAATGCAAATAGAACATTATGCCAATAGAATTTATGCCAGAAATGCAAAGTTGCTTTAAAATGTATTAAAACAGCTAATACAATTTATTATAATAACATCACAAAGTAGGAAACAGAAGCCCAAAAAGGAATTTATAAAATACAATACCATTATGGTGAAAACTTTTAGTAAAAGAGTAATAGAAGAGAATTTTTCTCAGACTTTGAAAAGACGTTATGAGAAACTTACAAGTACCATCAGATAATGATACCCACCTAAGAAAGCTCAGGAAAACAGACATGGATTTGTCTCACTCTATTTAATATTTTATCTGCAAGCCTACTAAGTATAATAAGGCAATAAAAATGCACAAAAAGCAGATAAATCAGCAGACAAGATGATTATTGACATGGTTTGGCTGTATCTCCACCCAAATCTCATCTTGAATTGTAACTCCCATGATTCCCACGTGTCATGGGAGGAACCTGGTGGGAGGTGATTGGATTATGAGGGCAGGTCTTTCTTGCACTGTGCTCTTGACAGTGAATGAGTCTCCTGAGATCTAATGGTTTTAAAAATAGGAGTTTCCCTGCACAAGCTCTCCTCTGTTGTCTGCCGCTATGTGAGACATGACTTTCAACTTCTGCCATGATTGTGAGGCCTCCCCAGCCACGTGGAACTGTGAGTCCATTAAACCTCTTTCTTTATGTCTTTATCATAAAGAAAGGGTATGTCTTTATCAGCAGTCCTGGGTATATCTTTATCAGCAGTCCTGGGTATGTCTTTATTAGCAGTGTGAAAACGGACTAATACAATTATATATGTAGAGAATTCTAAAGAATGTCTCAAATAGCTACTAGGTACTGATAAGATGACAGGATAAAAGGTCGATATAAACGTAATTTTATGCGTACACAGCAATTTAAAAATGGAAGATAAATTCGTATGGACTATTTATGATAACGTTCAAAGCATTAAACACTTAGAGACAAATTTAGCAAAAGATTATACAGAAAATCACAAAAGTTAAAGAAGTTAAAGAACCAAATGGATGGAATGATATATCATGTTTATGTATTAAAAGACTCAGTATTGCTGAAATGATTTATTTCAAATTAATCTATAGATCCAATACATTTCCACTCAAAGTCCAATCAGGTTTTTTTTGTTTTTGTTTTTTTCTGTCAGGTTTGGGAGAAGTTTAAGAATCTGTTTCATAGATATAGAAGAATATGCAGAGGCCTATAACAGTCAAAACAACTTTGCAAAAGAACAAAGTTGAAGGACTTACATTACTTGATATTTGGACTTACTATAAAGCTACAGGAATCAAGACAATATGGTGTAGTATAAAAGACAGATGAATGGACCAATTGAATACAATACTGAGTGCAGAAATAGAATTGCATTGCCTCATTTACTTAAAAATGCCAACACATGTCCTGTAATTGTATATCAACATTCATAACAGCTTTATTCATATTAGCCAAAGACTGGAAACAATACAAATGTCCCTCACCAGTGAATGAATAAACAACTTATGATGTAGCCATATATTGGAATACTAATCAGCAATAAAAAGGAACAAACGACTGACTCATGCAATAGCCAACTGAATCTGAAAAACATTATGCTGAACAAAAGAAGCCAGACACAAAGAATACTTATTATGGCTCTATTTATATGAAATTCTGGGAAAGGCAAAATTAATATCTAACCACATAAAGCAGATCACTGGCTTCTCGAGGAGAGTAGTGCGTTCAGTTGACAGCAAGGGAGTCACAAGGGACCTTTTTGGTGTGACACTAATGATCTTTATCTTGATTATGGTGGATACGTTGGTGAATACAAATGTTAAACGTGATCATACTGTACACTTAACATGTGTATATTTTATTGTGTGCAAATTGTACCTCAGTAAAGTTCAAATAAAGCAGTTTCAAAAATAACATAGATATTTCCTATGAATTGTTTGCTTCTTTGCACTTCACTTATTTAAAACATTTGTATTACTATTTTTTACATACTTTCCACATTTTTGTGCCACTTTTTAATTATAATTATTTTTTAGTGTCAAGATCATCAGGATTTTACTTTTTGATGTTAATAAATTGTCTTTATTCTCCACAACAGAGTTTATAGCTAAGTCTGATGTCCTCCATTTAAACCCTACTTATTTATGTTTGTATTTTTTGTCTGCTGTATGCAGTAAGATTTCTATTAACATAAATATGACAAATTCTAGGGAGCCCAAAAATCAGGGTGGCATGATATTTACCCATGTACAGTGAAAACTGCATTCAAACAATTATTTTTGTATTTTTTAATTTAGCTTACTTAAAGATGGCATTATATCTTCTTCTCTACAAATCCTAAATCTCCAAATTAGGCAAAAATTTATTTTCTCATTTCCTCTCAGATTGTTGAATTTAACAATTACTGTCACAACCACCACTAACACCACTATCATAGCTAATGCCATCATCATACTATGCCAGAGACTGTGCAACACCCTTATTTGTGCATTCTTTAGTACTTTCATACTAGTTTTACATTCAATGAGAATAGTTCAAATTAGTGAGAGTTTATCTCATCTTCTTTCATGCGAGAAGGTCCTTGTTATGACTACTTCCTATGCAGTAATCATGAGATTAAGAAGAAATTCCTTAGAGTTAATCATCATAAAAATAGATGTTCTGGTTTAAATCCTTATGCCATCTTTGAATATGATGGAATTCCCCTGCATAAAGCAACAAGGCTTTTGTCCGGGTCTAGGAAACCATTTCGTAAAAAACACTTGTTTGCATATAATGTTAACCTAAAATTAAAGTAAGTTAGGTTGTTTAAGAATGTCTCATGACATGCCTTTCTATAATTTCTCTTAAATTACTCTCCTGTATTGATTTTTAAGACATGTTGGGAAAATGTGGAAAAATTAGTTTTAGGCTTGAAGCAGTGATTTTAATCTATAAGCTCTCAAAAAATCATTTGTGTGTGTTTGTACCTCAGGCAGAAAAACTCATCAAAAAAGCCAAAGTTCTTGTTAGCCAGCAAGTAAAATATAATTTTTGTTTACAGTTATCAGAGTTCTCAATGCCACTCTAGGAGTGGGACAGTGTGTGTCCTAATGTATGTCAAGGGAGCTTAGCGTGACACAGTCACTTTATCATAGGAGACACTGTTTACCCGGTAAAGGTGGCAACCACAAACAGAATGAGAAAATGTTGCACTGCTAGCTCAGAAAAATGGATGAAAGTGAGCACGCATCAAAGTTTAAAGATGCAGAAGGGTTCTGATATGTTCTGAAGAAATTCAGGTCTGTTCCTAAAAATAAGGATACATGTCTTTACATCTTCAGCCCTTCAAGTGGCATAAAAAATTAAATTGAGCTGCTAAAAGCTAACTTATACTTAATTGAATTTCACTGGGTTTCAAGCAGGGACCTTCTGTAAAATATATTGCATTCAATTTATAATTCAGTGTAAAAATGATAAGATAGTCACTATAGGAAAAACAGACTTGGATTGAAATGTAATTTTCAAATGCTTTATTCAAATTTTAATAGCCTCTGACGGTGGAAGATGCTGAGTTTTATAGCAGGTCTTGAAAAATCTTGAGTTTGGTCATTATGTATGAAATTCATATTATTGACTGACTATATTACTACTGTAGTCCCAATCTCAGCTGTGAGTCCAGGAATAAATGAAAACACAAAGGTGGAATTGGCAGAAGGGCATAATTAAGAGAGGCATCAAGCTGATTGTTTTCTCAGAAACGGTAAGAGGGTATGAATAGGGTTCAAAAGGGCATATGGACATCCAGAGAAAACCACCTCCTCCAAAGGAAAAAAAAATCCATGGCACACACATAAAAAAAATTTATGGCACACACATACATGGAAATGAAATTATAAAGGGCAAAATTGTAGGCTGATGAGAGTGAAGGAGAGACTAGAAGAGAAGGAGCATTTGATATAGGAAGTAACCCCTGAGTACTATTTGTCAAAGTATTTCCTTTGAAACATATTTTTTAAGAAATGTTGAACAAGGTTTACACTAGTTAAATTAGTTCGGTAAACACATTGCATAATATGTCCCTTATGTTGATTCAAATTATCTTTAGAATACGTAACCATTCTAGAAGTTAGAGTGTAAAGAAATCTGTTTAACACTTCATTTCCCTAACATTACAGAATGTATTTTGGGACACCATACTATAGAATATTATTTGAATGATGAAGTTGTTCTCCAAGAAAATCTTCAGCCCTAGGGTTATAATATTTATGCTAATTATGAACCTTATTGCAGAAGAGTGCATAAACATGTGCAGTAGTCATAAAATTGCATGTTATACATTTGTGAAAATAAATTATTGCTGTATACATCAATATGAATATAACTTACAGGCAAAAGTAAGCTAGATACAAGTGCGAAACTAGTAATTATATTATTTAAGGACATAAATAGATAATAGATATCAAAAAGTGAACTGATTATCCCAAAAGTCAGAATAGTAGTCATCTGTGGGGGCAAGAGAAAGTGAGATGTACTTTATTGCAGGCACACATGGCAGAGAACAGAAGGACTTCTAAGATAATGGCAATGCTCCTTTTCTTAACTAGCATAGCAGTTACACAGGTGTTTGTAATTATTCTTTATTCTGTTCATACACATTTATATACATCTTTAGTCTAAAAACATGCACGTGAGCATGAAAATAGATGTACACACACGCACACACACACACACACACACGACCACACAGCCGCAATATGGCATTCCTGAGCCGTAAAAGGAGAATTTTCTGAGTATCTAATGGAGAAGAGTAAACTTCCTTAGAAATGTTTTGGTAGATATGAAGAATAAAAATAGCTGCAGTTACTGAGATAAAAAGGACTGCAATTTAAAGGCTAAATGTGAACAATTGCAGAGAAAGAATAAGCTAGTTAGGAGTTATATCAAGTAACATACAGAGTAATATGGGAGAGTATAAAATACAGACCAGCATGTGACAAATAAAATCATAACATGAAATAGGGCCAGCTGAATGACAGAAAAATACTTAAACTGGAATTAGAGCAGAGATGTGGGCTTAATACTAATTATATATTGAAGAAGAGTTTGGTTTACTACTGAAAACTCCCTATCAATGGATGAATATTATTCATTAGCATATAAGTTGATAAAATTAGTTACAACTTTTCTTAGCAAAAGACAGGAATCCAGTCCAAATTTACACAAAAGGGGAATGTTTGACTTCTGTGATTAATATTTGGGAATAAAGTGGTGGCACTGACATCAGGGGTTCTTGAATGGGAAACTCAAACATAATGAAGTCTCTCTATATGTATTTTCTTTCTCTCTCTCTCTCTCTCAGTGTTTTGTTCTTTATTCTCTTTCTCTCTTTGAATACCTGAATTTTTTTGTTATTCGGGAAAGGGGCAGAGTCAAGAATTTATAATAATATGAATTATGTATGTATGTGATATATTACAAATTGTTAGCTCTGCCTCTCTTTCCTAACTGACACAAGACAGTTATAGCTTAGGATGTCCTACAAGAACCTATAAACTGACTTCTGCGTGCTTCATCTGCTCACATGTTCTGCCTTCACTTTATCACCTAGCAGTCTTTAACTACTTGGAGGAGTCTTATTATATCCACTATTTCTATTGTACCTCTGTTTCTTGTTTAGGAGACCCATCCTCCATTTATATTGATTGCTTATTTTGTGCCATGCTTAAGATTTTACCTTGGTCAATGATCATTAGATTCTTGAACTCATTTGCTCAAGCCCCAATACTTGGTGTTGTCCTTTTCTCCTTTCTTTATTTAACACTCCGGTCAATCAGCAAATTCTTTTAGTTCTATCTTCTAACCGCATCTTACCACCCTTCACCATGGTCCAAGCTATGATTTTATTTCACTGGAATTATTTCTACTTCAATAGCCTCCTAACTTGATTCCCTTCTTCTGCCACTCTCGCCCTGTGATAAACCGAAGTGATCATTTAAAAATATAAGTCAGATCTTTTCACTCTTCTGCTCAAAACCCTCAAGGTCTTTTCAGCTGGCTCCAAGTAAAGTCACAGCCTTTACAAGGCATCAAAAGCCCTATAAGATAGTAAACCTTGCTCTTTCTCTGAACTCACTGTATGCTTTTCTTCCCAACAGGTCATCTTAGCCTGCCATCTTGGCCTGATTGCTGTTATTGGATATTATGAACAAGAACTTTACACATGCTGTTCCCTCTGCTTGGGAAGCCTGCTCTTCTCCCACATACATGTGGACTTTTGAACTTCATTCAGGCTTTTGCTTAAAAGTCTTCCTTGGCTTTGAAGTCTTCCTTGGCTTTTCTATCTACAATTATAAATTCACTCATTCTTTATATATTCTTTCCAGCTTTTTTTTTTACCCCATTATGAATTATCTTTGGCTAATATGCTATAGGTTTGTTTATTTTTATTTTCTCTCTCCTCAAAACAAACAAACTAAAAGATTCATGAAGGCAGGGACTTTTTTGTCTGTTTCGTTTGGTGCTATAGGCTGAGTGCCCAGAATAGTCCTGACTCCTTAAGTATTTGGTGAATAATAAGTATTGGATCACTTTTGAATATAGGAAATGGATAAATTGACTTGCTTTTGGTCGTAGACCTTAAAGGAGCATAAATAATATTGATTTAAATCTAAAACTGAATATATTTTATCTATTATAAACACCCTTCATATTAAATCCTTAATGAAGCCTATTTTTATCCCTCTTTAAACTTTTTTCTATTTTTTGGTTATAACATACTCATTTGAAGTTAAATATGTAATTAAAATCCCGAACCTATAAAAAATTGAAATGTAGAACAACAGTTTCAGTTATTAAGCAATTTATATGTATTATATTTGAAGTGAAATTTCAAACTTGCTAGTGAAAAAATACTTATTTTTCTTAAAATTCTAGATGGTTTTGCATTTGTCTCTATTTCATTTTTAAAAACAATAATCATTAAATATAATATAATTTTCCTGAGTAAGCCCGATACTCTCCCCATATACACAATGAACTTGCAGCAATGTCAAGGAATGATGCTTGAGTTTATTTAAGTGAGATAGCTTTGTCTTTATTCTTTAGATATAATTTAGTTTTATATGAGGAAACCCATCAGTGGAAACCTCTAGGGTCCTTATATTTTACTCTGTCTTCAGCTTTGTAAAATTTAGTATTAGAAGTAAGCCTTATTTTTTTCCCTTTTAATATATCACTTGGTATAACCCCCTAGGTATATCAAGATTGCTTTCAAACTATTTTGATTTGTTGTGATCACTACAGCTAAAATTAATCTCATAATTTAGATGTCCCTGGAATCATTCGAATTCCCTTAAACTATTTGTGTGTGTGTGTGTGTGTGTGTGATCAAGTCCTGTTTATTTTAGAAGCATGAACAGTAGAACCAGGAAGGAGTGATGAAAACAAGGCTCCAGTCCCCTTGACAGGGCCAGATATGGCACAGGCTCTGTCCGTGCAATCAAGGCTGACCCAGCAGCCTCAATCTGCCTTTTCCTGTGAGGAGAGAGTATGAGGCAACCTGCGCACAGGTGACTCTTCCATAGGGTGAGGTTGGGGTAAGTTGGCTCTGGTTTAGCAAGAGCTGGCCTTAAAAGACTGAGTTAACTCAGCATGGGAATAAAATGATACCTACCACTTAACTCTAGAGGTATATTTCCTAAAAAGCCAATTCCTAGAGCAGGAAGTTCTTGTTGCAATATAGTAGCCCAGATGAGGCCTGTCTTATCTCCTTACAAAAAATGTAGAGCATTATGGAGAAGAATCGCTTTCCTAGAGTCCTCTATAATATGTCTACTCTGTTCTGGCTGACATAGTTTGTGTGTTAGTGCCTTAACTGCCCAATACAGCAGCCTCATAAGGGCTTATCTCCCGACTTTGCAGATTCTCTCTCCTCTCTCCTTTAAATCCTAAGCAATCAGTATAAGTGAAGGAGGGATCTGTGTTCTGAACAGAAAACAAAGGTACAATAGAAATAGTGGATATAATAAAACTTCTCCAAGTAGTTGAAGACTGCTAGGTGATAAAGTGGAAGGCAGAATATGTCAGCAGTTTGATAACTGCTTTCCTTTGCAGTGGTTTTCAATGGGCTGTCTCTGGGGAAAAAGAACAGAAAAATTTTGAAGACTACTATTAAGAAAATGGAAGAAACTAGTATTTAGAAAATGGTGGAAAAAAGAAGGAAGATGAAAACAAATAGAAATAAATAGAAAATAAGAAGAGTGCCTGGTATACCATTTGTTTAGTTAAACCCAATTCAGCTTTAGTAGTCATACTTTTATATAAAGCACAGAGAAAACATCTTAAATTTTTTTAGTTATATTTTTGCTCATGGGAACCATTAGCAAAGTTTTTAGACTATATTTTGAGCATTCCCATAGTAAGACAAATTGTATTACTTAAAATTCTGAAGGCTATTACCATCTTGGCTTTAACTACTGATAGAAGCAGGCGGCTGTTTGAATACATTTTTTTTCCTTCTCCAGACCTTTAATTACTCAAAATCACATTATTTTGTTGAAGCATTAAGTAATTAATAATTCCGTACAGGTCTATTTTATTTGACTGTATTTCCAAGAGCTTTTGATACCTTTAACAAATAAAACAGTAGGTTCTCTCTGCACTACTTAAATTGCCAGATTCTGCAGTATTAGCCCATACAGATGAATTTATGCAATAATTGAGTTAAAGGCATCTATCACCTTTTTACCATAGCACATATAAATAGAAGTAACCAGAATGTCTACAACTTGCATTCTGTTAAATGAAAGCAAAATTCTAGAAGAAAAGGTCATTTATAATTAGGTCACTATTTCCTGAACTATTATCAGAAACATTATAATTTTATTTAGCTGTTGTAGAAGGACATTAGCCAGACCCATAGTTGATACACAAAATCAACTGTTTAAAATTATTGGTTGGGCGTGGTGGCTCACACCTGTAACCCTAGCACTTTGGGAGGCCGAGATGGGCAGATCATCTGAGGTCGGGAGTTCAAGACCAGCCTGACCAACATGGAGAAACCCGTCTCTACAAAAAATACAAAAAATTAGCCTGGCGTGGTGGCATGTGCCTGTAATCCCAGCTACTCAGGAGGCTGAGGCAGGAGAATCGCTTGAACCCAGAAGCCAGAGGTTGCAGTGAGCGGAGACCATGCCATATGCCATTGCACTCTAGCCTGGGCAACAAGAGCGAAACTCTGTCTCAAAGGAAAAAAAAAAAAGATTAAAGATTATTGTTTGTTTGTTTCTTTCTTTCATTGTGTTTGATAATTACTTTAAAGTTTAGAGTGTTCTGACATGAAGGGAAAATGTTAAGTAACACTGCAGCACATTATGTCCCAGTAGTCTATTTTCCTTAAGTCACAAATTATGAGGGATGTGGGTAGTTTTCTCACTAAGAAGATTTGCAAGTTGTAAAAATGAACGTAAAAAACAATAAGCTAGCCAAAGATACCACTAAATAAAATAGCTTCAAGTGTTTGAAAAACTTTAGCTTGCCTTCTTGATAGCAAAGGATAACCAGAACCTGTTTGTGGCTGTCTGATTGTTCTTTTTTCACCATCTTCAGACATTCAGTTTAAGGACTAATTTCTGTTTTGCTTGGGATGAAGTCTGGCCAGGGTATACTTGAAGTGAGAGATTTTAAGCAAGAACTCTGTGCCAGTTATTTGTTGAAACATTTAAGATCCTTACTTTTGGGAATTGCTAGCTTTGAGGAAATACATTCTTCCCTTCTGGAGATATGAAAGTTTCAAACTATTCAAAACAGAATATGAAATACTTATTTTAAACTGACAAGATTTGTTATTACCTCACTTGTATATTGTTTTTATGTCTCATTCTATTAACTTTTATTAGAACTCTGCATGTACAGGCTAATACAAAGTGTTAAGATTTTTCTATAAGGCAGTTATGATGCAAACATATAAGAAATAGATGCAAATTACATTGTAAAAAGATATGAAAACTTATGTATATTTTTGAAGTGAGAAAAATAAAAATTATAATTGAAGCATATTCTAAGAATCATAAATATTAAAAACAGTTATCAGTAATTTATTCATATATTAGTATGTCAATGTTTTCTCATGGAGTAAGTGCTCTCGGATAGGATAAATATTGATGAACAAAAGAGATATAGCTTTGCCTCAGGGAAACCAGAGGTGCTTTAGCAATGTGACAATATAGCAGACCCTGTTGATTGATTCATTCATTCACATAGATAAAACCCTTTAAGCAGACAATATGTTTAGAAAGGTGAAAAGAACATAGCCCCAAGTCATTTACAGTGTGTTGAAAAAGACAGACCTGTAAATAGATATTACATTACAGCATACAATATAATGAATATGATTATCAGAGTTTTATATGGGTACCTTAAACAGTGCCATTAACTTTTCCTGTTGGAATCAGGCATTTTCCCCTCAAAGTATGTAATATTTGAGCAGAGATGTAAAAATATAAGTTGATCATTTTCAAACAGAGAAGGGAGGATATTCTGGGACAAGAGTTGCAATGGGAACGCATGCTTAGGGAGTCCTGGGCTACACAGGTCAGGTGACAGTCAGAGATCAGGAGTGAAGGGAGCAACAGGAGAGAAGCTGCCGCAGGTCCAGATGTTAAAAGACTGTGAGTGCCCTGTTAAAAGGTTAAAATTCACCTCTATCTCAGTCTATGATGCAGATAATATTTTGAAAGAAATAAACCTGGGTTTAGTTCAAAATTTTATAAACGTCTTAATCTTCTTTGCATTGCCAGCACTGAGCAAATCCTGCATGATGTACTAGTTGTCTTAGTCCATTCAGACTGCTGCAACAAAATACCATAGCCTGAGTAGTTTATAAACAACAGAAATGTATTTATCATAGTTCTGGAGGCTGGGAAGTTCAAGATCAATGCACTGGCAAAGACCGTGTCTGGTGAGGCCCTGCTTCCTGCTTCATGGATAGCCATCATTTTGCCATGTCCTCACATGGCTGAAGGGGATAATAAGTTCTCTAGAGTCTCTTATATAAAGGCACTAATTCTATTCATGAGGTCTCTACTCCCATGACCTAATTACCTCCCAAAGGCCCCACCTCCTAATAGCATCACCTTGGGTGTTAGAATTCCAACATATAAATTTTGGGGGGACACAAACTTTCAGACTGTAACACTAGCAGTGTTTTAGTATTGTGGTTGTTTTTAATGGAAACATGACGCCTTTGATAATAAAGGGTTCAGTGTGCAGTTTTGAAATTTTGTGAGCTGACAATGTGTGCTGAATGTGTGTTGTATAATATATTTTTATATAAAGGCTGAAAAATGAAAAAGAGCTAGCAAGTCACTCTAATTATGTCCCCAGTAAGAAGCAAGGAATAAAGGAACCATTGTGATTAGTGTATTCTATGCAAAGTTTGTTTTACACATAGTATTTGAAGTGTAAGAATAGTCGTAAGAAGAGGGAGACAATTGTGAAATGGGGGTTTTTATGAATTATTATTATTGTTCCTATTATTATTAAGGCTTTATAACTGTTGAGCACACTGTACTATGTCCAAGAAGAATTAAAGGCATTTTCTAAAAGCTGGCTACCTCACTTCTTTAGAAGAGAACAGAAAACCAAATATCACATGCTCTCACTTAAAAGTGGGACCTAAATGATGAGAACACATGGACACATAGCAGGGAACAACACACACTAGGGCCTTTCAGAAGGTGGAGGGTGGGAAGAGGGAGAGGATCAGGAAAAATAACTAAGGGGTACTAGGCTTAATACATGGGTGATGAAATAATTTGTACAACACCCATGACATAAGTTTATTTATGTAACAAACCTGCAGTTGGATCACTGAAGTTAAAATAAAAGTAAAAAAAAAAAAAAGAGAAACTATTATAGAGGTCTGGGGCAAAATGGTTCCTTCCAGGCCTACAATAAGGATTCCACACATGGTGATTGCAATATAGAGGGGTGATGCGGGGAGTATCAGACTCTGCTATGGAGCTTGAAAAAATAAAGAATAAAAATATCCTTATACGACTGCAACTCTTTACCGTGTGGGGGTTCCGTGTCAAATTGGATGTGCTCCCCAGAGACATAATAAGACAAAAATTGTAAGAGTGAAGCAATTATAATTGGCACAGACAATTCAGAGACCATTATCCTCATGAACATTCCCATTGTATTTTGCATCTTGTGTGAGGTATTTTCTCTTTCTTTCACTTCCTAGAGTACTATAGGGGTCAAAAATTCCTCCTCAGTTTCAAAATTCCTCTAGTTTTGCAGAGTCTGGAATTGAAGGTTGAGTTTTTAAAAAATTGACCCATGTTTACATATGTTTACTTCATTATTCTCTCGTAATTGAGCTATAAGCTGTAGACAACTAAGGCCAGGGGCCCAAAAGAACAGAAAATGAGGACTGCCTCTAGCTTAGAATGAAAACATTTTTCCTGCGTTTAAATTAAAGCCATAGCTAATAATATAGACAGCAAATTTGCCAAGAGGTGTGTGATATCAGTTTTTTTGTGTGCTTCTGGCTTTACACATGGCATATTTTTGGTGGTATAAATAAAGAGATCAATTGTTCCCTCATTATTATGTTATTTACTTATTTGTACTGGAGAGCTGTGTTGCCATTCAAGAAATATTATTGCTTCTAACTCTGTCTTTTATATGCAGAATTTTTGCATATTTATTTGGGGACAATTCTTGGTTAAAGAATGAGAACTCTCTATCTGCTTTCATCATCATTAATTTATTAATAATTTTTATGAAGCAAAAGAATAACATGTTTGAAATAGCAAAAGACTAGCATTTGTTGGAGAGCAGAGATTTTATTGAAAAAAATGAGAGTAGTTTATTGATTTTATTCCTTTAATTTATTAATATTATTCTTAAATAACATTACATAGTAATTCAGATATTACTCACATGTCTCAGCCCTTAACTAGTGAGGTACTTTGCTTGAATTGCTTAAAAACCTGTGCAGAATTGCAGTTTCTTTTCTTTTGTTTAAGGAGGGCAGAAAAACAAAAGTTTTATCCACAGGCATTGTCTGTGAACATGACTCTGTCCATACTCCCCTATTAAGATGATTTGGTTTGCTCTTTCATACCAGAGAAGATTGACAATACTAACCTTATTTATTTATAACATTTCCTTCTTTAATGGGGACACTTATTTTCAGATAGAAATTCCATAAACTAGTCAGTAGCAAGATAAAAATATATAATGGCTTGAAGCACTGCCTGCTATTGATCCTTCTCTCTTCTGTAAGATAAAACTTATATTTTGAGGGCTGTGTGCAATGGCTTACACCTGTAATCCCAGCGCTTTGGGAGGCTGAACTGGGAGTATTGCCAGAGGTCAGGAGTTGGAGACCAGCCCAAACAACAGAGCAAGACCCCTCATCTCTACAACTAAATTAAAAAAAAAATTAGCTGGGTGTAGTGGCCTGCACCAGTGGTCATGCTACTCAGGATGCCGAGGCAGGAGGATTGCTTGACCCCAGGAATTCAAGGCTGCAATGAGTTATGATTGCACTACTGTACCCCAGCCTGGGTGACAGAGTGAGACCCTGTCTTTTATTTATTTATTTATTTTTTCAACTTTTAAGTATGAGGTACATGTGTAGGATGTGCAGGTTTGTTACATAGGTAAACGTGTGCCATGGTGGTTTGCTACACAGATCAATCCATCACCTAGGTATTAAGCCCAGCACCCATTAGCTATTCTTCCTGTTGTTTTCCCTCCTCCCACCTCCCACCTTCCAACAGGCCCCAGTGTGTGTTGTTTCCTACAGTGTGTCCATGTGTTCTCATTGTTCAGCTCTCAGTCATAAGCGAGAACATGTGGTGTTTGGTTTTCTGTTCCTGCATTAGTTTGCTGAGGATAATAGCTTCCAGCTCCAATCATGTCTCTGCCACCCTGTCTCTTAAAAAAAAAAAAAAAAAAAAAAAGATGTTGAGAAAGAAATGCTCCAAACACTGTTTTTCTAGTGACAGTTTATCAAGGTTGTAACTACTTTTCTGTACAAACAAATAATGAATCCATGGCAAATAGTAAAAATTACTCCCAACCTGTGAGGCAGGAATGGAGTAGATTCACCTAGCAGAACGTTCCAATGAACTCTTGAGCTTTAGTACTACCTGGCTTGTCTGGAGGATTTACTATGTTGTGAAACAAGTTACTTCACATCAGGTTCCATGGCTCTCTAGCTCCTTGGTACATTTTAGAGATAAAGCCATATGTAATGTCTCCTCAGTGTAGCAAGTTAGGAAAACTCAGTTTGTTTAAGTAATGTATTATGAAATATATACTAACGTGTTATATTTATTATCGATAAGTCTATTGACTGAATAACATACTTATTAATATTTTATCTTAAAATATTAAAAATATCAACTGAATTTTCATTTAGACTCGAAAGTTTGTGGCAATGTTATCTTCTTCTAATGCTGCAATCCCCTAAATTTTATGGCTTCATCTCATAGCTACACACAGGAAACATGTAGGAGATTTGCCAAAACACAGACAAAATAATTCTTTGTAATTTTAACAGATATCATTGTTCATGCAATTTGGATCACAATAAGAATAGAGCATTGCCAAATAAAATATCGTTCCCTGACATTTGAATATCTCTTGAATATTCAGCAATGGTTCTTCATATTAGTGGACCTTTTCTGATATGGAAAACCACCAAACAATTTGGAGTTACTCCGTTTCGTTGTTGTTCCTTTTCCAGTAAATACAAGAAAGGTGAAGCAAGTCAGTTTTGAGAGGCATTCACAGATTATCTAATATTAATAGTATAAATTTGTCTATGGTTTCTATATGACTGCATCTATTTAAAAGACACAGATTCACATAGGAAATTAAAAGAATGCTGGTAGATAGGCTCCATTATATCTTTTCAGTGTAGAAGGTCTGTTGGTTGATATTGGCCATTGATAGATGAAGAATAATTATCCCCTTAATGCTATTGATGGGTCTATCGCTGGATTTAAAGTTCAAAAGATCTTCTTTAAAATGATTTTCCAAACTTAGCTTAAACTTGGATTTTGACTCAAATCCGTTCTGTTGGTGCCCCACAGACCCTGATTTGTTTTTGAATAGTGGTATCTCTTAAAATCTCATCATTGTTTTAAAAACAATTTCTTTGTAGGAATGGAAGGAGGCTTTAGGTTAGGCTCCTTTTGCTTGGCACAAACAAACTGCTCTAATCACAGATTAAATGTTTTAGTGTGTTGGAGGCTAGTAGATTTGGAGGAGGCACCCATTTTAGCCAAATGTTTACCCTATTTCATATATGCACACAGCAGAAAACATGAAACTCCCAGTATTTAAAAGGGTAAAAGCCACAGTCTACCTTGGCTGAACCTTTGAAATCTAAAGATGGATTTATGCAAATAAGAAGCCCTGTCTGGCATTCAAAAAGTAGAAATGGGGCTGTTCAATCTGAATGGAAGAAAAGAAGCAAAAAAAAAGTTACATTTTGTTGTGTTTTATATTTAGGTTGATCTGACATCTGGCTCTAATTTGCTTTCCAAGCTGAATTTCTTTCACTCACTTCATATCGATCCAAAATCACCATTTATTAAATCTTGAATTTTTAAAGCAATTACATAAGTTAGAAGATAAAATGCTATTGTAAATATCTGCACACTAGGGGGCACTAAAATATCCTCAGATGAAATGCACCTAATATTTAACCTTAGATGACTTTCGAGGAAATAATTATCATAATTTTAAAATCCTTTAAAAACCACAGGAATAATAATAGTATCAAACATCATTGTAAATATTAGCTTTGAAAAAATCAGTGTACTATTATTTTTTAAATGAAAATTACATTGGATTTCCCTAGTAAGGAATGCATCACTGAACATCAGTGTCTCAGGATATTTTATAAGAAACTCTCAAACACTTTCTTGTGTCTAAACTTCTCTTTTCTGAAGTTATAGTTACCAAACTGATTTTAATTGGTTTTCCATTTGATCCATAATAGTAACTTTTCTAACCTTCTTGGTATAATCACATCAATGTTTATAATGTCATTAAATGGTCATTGATCTACCATTATTAGTTCTGAGAGGCATCAGCTATCTATTGGATGGAAGGCTAAGGTTCAGAGCCACCATATTCAAGTTTTTGTTTTATAGCTTGGAAAGGTGCTTAAAAGCATAAGGATTTTTCAAATAGCCAATAACATATTTTCAACAGTTTTTCTTCATCTTTCTTGTGTGTTTTTTCTTTGTCCATTGTCCTTTTCCTTCTCAGTACTTAGATATTCATTCTTAAACAGCTTCTCAGAAGAAACAGACTTTTTTCCCCCTTTACCTTCTAGTTTTGTGCATCAACTACTAATAAGAAAAGGCAACTAGAACATTGTGTGCTATAGAATAGGAACTATTTCAAATCTGTCTTGATTAAGGAACCATGTTCTTTGAAGTATGCATATGAAAGTGTTAAAGGAGGAGAACTTAATAATAAATGAAAAATCAGCAATCAGAAAGATGACAAAAATGATAGAAAAACAAAGACATGAAAGCATTAATTTTATATTTATAGGTTTAAGGTAGAAATGGTTTTGAAAATTGTGAGTAGAAATAATTTCTTTTATCTGGAAAATAATGTTCAGGAAATTTGACTTGAAACATGCTCATAATAGTTCACACATTCAAAAATCCATCTGTATTAGTCCATTCTCACTCTGCTATAAAGAACTGCCCAAGACTGGTAATTTATAAAGGAAAGAATTTTAACTGACTCATAGTTTTGCATGGCTGGGGAGGCCTCAGGAAACTTAAATCATGGTGGAAGTGGAAGCAAACACGTCTTTCTTCATGTGGTGCAGGAGAGAGAAGTGCCAAGAGAAGAGGAAAAAATCCCCTTATAAAACCATCAGATATCGTGAGAACTCATTCACTATCATGAAAACAGAATGAGGGTAACCACCTTCATGATTCAATTACCTCCCATTGGGTCTCTCCAATGACACGTGGGGATTATGGAAACTAGAATTCAACATGAGATTTGGGTGGGAACACACCCAAATATATATATATATATATATATATATATATATATATATATATACACACACACACACACACACACGTATATCAAATATATTTGATATATATTCATATATATATGTGTATATATATATATATTTGGGTGTGTTCCCACCCAAATATATATTCATATATGAATATATATATATGAATATATATATATATCTACCTATGTACCCTATGACCTTCAGACATGTATAACTAGAGGTTGAAACAAGTGAGATTTTTACATCAATTTTCAGTATTTGTGTATATTTGTGTGTGACTGATGATTTTGAATTTTATATTCCTCTAATGTCTGGGTTCAGTAGAAATAAGAAACATGCATTCATATTAGCATAGCTAGGGTACATGCTATGGAGGACACAGATGAAGAATATCTACAGTAGGTCATAGGTAGAAAGACCTAAATGTAAATAATTTCAACTCAAGGCAGTGTGTATTCAGTATTACACATAATAGAGGCCAGCATGAGCTATGGAAATTGGAAGATGTGAAAGGCATTTTTAAAGATGATGATGTTGGGACGGCATGTAGATATGGGGAGAAAAATAATTCATGCCAAGACAAGCAACTTGGTCAAAGATAAAGAAATGGAAAAATGTAAGACAGACTTCAGTTATAACAATGTCAGTTTTACATAACCAATTAAAGGTATAACTTGGAGATATTGCAGGTTTGGTTCAAGACCATCACATTAAAGCAAATATCACAATAAAGTAAGCCACACAATATTTTAGTTTCCTAGTGCATGTAAAAGTTATGTTTACACAATAGTCTACAAATTGTACAAGAATATTATGTCTAGAAAAGCAATGTATATATCCTAATTTAAAACTTCTAATCACATTTTGAGTCTTCAGTAAGTAATAATCTTTTTGCAGGAGGAAGGTCTTGCCTCAGTGTTGGTAGCTGCTGCCTGATCAAGATTGGGTTGCTGAAGGAGAGGCTAGCTATAGCAATTTCTACAAATAAGACAGCAATGAAGTTTGCCATACTGATTAACTTTTCCTTTCACAAAAGATGCCCCTGCAGTATATGATGCTGTTTAATTTTACTCACAATCAAACTTTCTTCACCTAGCAGAACGTTCCAATGAACTCTTGAGCTTTAATGGAAGAGTAAATTCAAACCACTCAAATCCTGCACTGCTGTAGCAACTAAGTTTATGTAATATTCCAAATCCTTCGGTGTCACTTCAATAGTGTTCACAGATTCTTCACCAGAATTAGATTCCATCTTATGAAAACAATTGCTTTGCTTATCCATAAAAAGTTACTCCTCATCTTAAAGTTACATTATGAGATTGTTGCAATTCAGTCACATCTTCAGGCTCCATTTTGAATTCTAGTTCTCTTGCTATTTTAAACACAGCTGTAGTTGTTGCCTCCACTGACATCTTGAAACTCTCAGTCACTCAAGAGAGTTGCAAAAAATTTATTCCCAACTCATGTTAATGTTGGTATTTGACCTCTTCCCATGAATTACATATGTTCTTAATGACACTTGGAATAGTGAATCCTTTCCTGAAGGTTTTCAGTTTATTTTGCCCAGATTCATCAGAGGAACCATTATCTATGGCAAGTATAGCCTTACAAAATGTATTTCTTAAAGAATAGGACTTGAAAGTCAAAATTACACCTTGATACTTTGGGCTTCAGAATGTCCGTTGTGCTAGCAGGCTCAGCAACATTAATATCTTTGTACATTTCCATCAGAGCTCTTGAGTCACTTAGGTGCATTGTCAATGGGCAATAGTATTTCAAAAGGAATCTTTTTTCCTGAGCAGCAGATCTCAACGGTAGGCTTAACGTATTCAGTAAGCCATGTTACAAACATATGTGCTGTCATCCAGGCTTTATTCTTCCATTTATAGAGCACTGGCAGAGTAAATTTTGCATAATTCTAAAGTGCCCTAGGATTTCTGAAATGGTTAATGAGCATTGGCTTCCACTTGAAGTCATTAGCTGCCTTAGCCCCGACAAGAGTCAGCCTGTTCTAACTGGTGTGAGATGCTATTTCATTGTGGTTTTAATTTGCATTTCTCTGATGGCCAGTGATGATGAGCATTTTTTCATGTGTCTTTTGGCTGCATAAATGTCTTCTTTTGATAAGTGTCTGTTCATATCCTTTGCCCATTTGTTAATGGGGTTGTTTTTTTCTTGTAAATTTGTTTGAGTTCATTGTAGATTCTGGATATTAGCCCTTTGTCAGATGAGTAGACTGCAAAGTTTTCTCCCATTCTGTAGGTTGCCTGTTCACTCTGATGGTAGTTTCTTTAGCTGTGCAGAAGCTCTTTAGTTTAATTAGATCCCATTTGTCAATTTTGGCCCTTGTTCACACCAGTTAGAATGGCGATCATTAAAAACTCAGGAAACAACAGGTGCTGGAGAGGATGTGGAGAAATAGGAACACTTTTACACTGTTGGTGGGACTGTAAACTAGTTTAACCATTGTGGAAGACAGTGTGGCGATTCCTCAGTGATCTAGAACTAGAAATATCATTTGACCCAGCCATCCCATTACTGGGTATATACCCAAAGGACTATAAATTATACTGCTATAAAGACACATGCACACATATGTTTATTGTGGCACTACTCACAATAGCAAAGACTTGGAACCAACCCAAACGTCCAACAATGATAGACTGGATTAAGAAAATGTGGCACATATACACCATGGAATACTATGCAGCCATAAAGAATGATGAGTTCATGTCCTCTGTAGGGACATGGATGAAGCTGGAAACCATCATTCTCGGCAAACTATTGCAAGGACAAAAAACCAAACACCACATGTTCTCACTCCTAGGTAGGAACTGAACAATGAGAACTCATGGACACAGGAAGGGGAATATCACACACCGGGACCTGTAGTGGGGTGGGGGATAGGGGGAGGGATAGCATTAGGAGATATACCTAATGTTAAATGACGAGTTAATGGGTGCAGCACACCAACATGGCACATGTATACATATGTAACAAACCTGCACGTTGTGCACATGTACCCTAAAACTTAAAGTATAATTAAAAAAAAAAGAGTCAGCCTGTTTTTTTTTGAAGCTTTGAAGCCAGACATTGACTTATCTTCTCTAGCTATGAAAGTCCTAGATTGCATCTTCTTCCAATGGAAGGCTGTCTCTCTTTTTTTTTTCTTTCTTTTTTTTTTTTTTTAGATGGAGTTTTTGCTCTGTTGCCCAGGCTGGAGTGCAATGGCCCAATCATCTCAGGTCACTGCAACCTCTGCCTCTTGGGTTCAAGTGATTCTCCTACCTTAGCCTCCAGAGTAGCTGAGATTATAGGCACCCACCAACACAGCTGGGTAAGTTTTGCATTTTTAGTAGAGATGAGGTTTCACCATGTTGGCCAGGCTGGTTTCAAACTCTTGACCTCAGGTGATCAACCCGCCTCGGCCTCCCAAAGTGCTAGGATTACAAGCATGAGCCACCACGCCCAGCCAGGAGGCTGTTTCACGTACACTGAAAATCTGTTGTTTAGTGTAGCTACCTTCATCAATGATTTTAGCTAGATCTGGATATCTTGCTGCAACTTCTCCATAAGCACTTGATGCTTCGTATTGCGCTTGTATGTTATGGAGCTAGCTTCTTTCTTTAAACCTCATGAACCAAGCTCTGCTAACTTCAAACTTTTCTCTTGTAGCTTCCAGCCATCTCAGGAATTGAAGAAAGTTAGAATCTTTCTCTGGAATGAACTTGGACTTAAGATAATGTTGTGGCTGGCTTGATTTTCTACCCAGATCACTTAAACTTTCTCCATATCAGCAATAAGCCTCTTCTGCTTTCTTATCTTTCGTGTGTTCATTGGAGGAGCACTTTACATTTCCTTCAAAAAGTTTTCCTTTACATTAACAACTTCGCTAACTGGTGCAACAGGCTTAACTTTGGATCTACCTTGGCTTTCACCATATATTTCTCACTAAATTTAATCATTTCTAGCTTTTGAATTGAGAGTGTGACTCTTCCATTTATTTGAATCCTCAGTGGCCATTGTAGGGTTTTTAATTGACCTAATTTCAATATTATTGTGTCTCAGGGAATAGAAAGGTCTGAGGAGAGGCAGAGATGGAAAATGAGCTGTTGATGGAACAGTAAGAACACACAATATGTATGAATTAACTTTGCTGAATTATATTGGTGAGTGAAGTTTGGGGCACCCCAAAACAATTACAGTAGTAACACCAGAGATCACTGATCATAGATCACCATAACATATATGATAACAATGGCAAAGTGTGAAATATTGGAAAAATTACTAAAATGTGAAACATGGACATGAAGTGGGCACCTGCTGTTAGAGAAATGGTACTGATAGTCTTGCTGGATGCAGGTTTGTCACAAACTTTCAATGTTTGAAAAGCATAATATCTGACAAGCAAAATAAGTCAAAGCACAATTAAAAAAAGGTATGCCTGCATATATCAGGCACTTTCCTAAATAGATTGTATGTGTTAACTCAGTTAATCCATACTGACACTAAGAGGTAGACACTCTCATTTTCTAAAATATTATATTTAAGAAAATTGAGATATTTAGAATCTTTTTCATTGTATCAGGTTATCAGATGCTTATAATTCTAAAGGGAAGAAAGAGAATGATATGAGAAATAAATGAAGGATAAGTTTTGAAAAGACATACATGCTAAAGCCATATTATAGAGCATTTAAATATCCTTTTGTAACCTATCTTTATTTCTCTTCTCTCAACCCCCACGAATCCCTTTATATTTTACACCATAATCCCGCTATGTTGAATGCCTTTCAATTCCTCCAATAAACCTTTTTTACTCTTAATTCTAGGTGTTTGGAACCGCTATTTCTTTAACCTGCAACACTTTCTTCCCACAAGCACCAACGTAGTTTCTTCTCATCATTCTGGACAATGTAGGTGTTACTATTTTTTAGGATGCTACTCTTTTTTTTTTTTTTGAAACGGAGTCTCACTCTGTCGCCCAGGCTGGAGTGCAGTGGCGAGATCTCGGCTCACTGCAAGCTCTGCCTCCCGGGTTCACACCATTCTGCTGCCTCAGCCTCCCGAGGAGCTGGGACTACAAGCGCCCGCCACCAAGCCCGGTTAATTTTTTGTATTTTTAGTAGAGACGGGGTTTCACCGTGTTAGCCAGGATGGCCTCGATCTCCTGACCTCTTGATCTGCCCGCCTGGGCCTCCCAAAGTGCTGGGATTACGAGCGTGAGCCACCGCGCCCGGCCTAAGATGCTACTCTCGACATTCCTAGTGGCTTTCTGGCCTGTGCTGAATTCTGTCTCTTGGCCCTGAGCTAACGTAGCACTCTATTCTCCTTTCGTGGAGACTATTTGGTGCAATTGCATGCTAAAATGTGTCTTTCCTTAGACTTAAACATTCCTGAGGATCGAGATCTGGTCCAGTTTATCCATTACGGTGACTCTGTATTAATACAGTTAAAATAAGACCTGGATAAATATTTTGGGGAATTTTGGGTTTCTGTATGTAATAACAAAATTATTTTTTGAGATGATCAGTGATATGTACAGATCTGTATTTTGGAAAAATAACATTTTTTAGTGTGAAAAAAGAGAAAGACTAGATAGAAATACAAAGAAGGAGGTGAATGCTGAGACATTTCAAAATTTATACATGTGGCATAAAAGTATATGTTTTATTATTAGGTGCTAAATCTTTAAAGGCATTTTTATTTGTTGCCTTTGAGCCCAGAATATGCTTATCTTTATTTTGGTTATTGCATTTGACTTTTCTTTTAAGAAACATATTTTTCCATTTTAAACCTTAACTAGGTTGTGAGCCAGTAAGAGTTTCTAGCACAGCGATTGTTTCAGAAATATGCATAAAACTAACGGCCATGAACATTAGCCCTGGGGACTTTTCTATATTGCTGCATAAAATACCTACCCTTTTTTGTCAGATTAACCACGCTGAGGGAATGTAAGCCTGCATCTACCTATCTGCCAGTAGTCATCGTTCTTACTCTGTAAGTAGAGCTGGCCTGATGGTATGTCCACAAACAGGACAAAGTAGAATCAAGGGACAGAGAGATTTGATGCCCCTTCTGACATTGTATAATTCATGGACCCATAAATATCGAAGATCATATGGCTTTTCTTGACTTACTCATTACAGGTGTTAGTAAATGCCTTTTTGTTTTTTGCTTAAAATAATGTGAGTTGATTTCTTCTCACAACCAGTAAAAATCTGTCTAAGGTAAATTAATGAGTGGGTAAGAATGGAGAAATGCCAATTCTCTGAAATAAGAAGAAAGAAGAAAGACATAAAGGACATTATGAAACAATTTTCAGGATTCATGCTTCATTTTTTGTTGCAATGTTTTTTCCAGAATAACATTGAAATTACAATATAATTTTAATATACAACTATTACAATTTTTCAAAATTAATTTTATTTAAAAAATATATTGGATGTTAATTTCACATGAGTTTTGCATATAAAGATAAATTTTCTAGATATCTGAAATGGATTCTTTTTCTATCATTGTTTCACCCAGTTACATTTTTATACATTCCATGTTATTTTTGTCTCAGTGCTAATTCTATACTTTGTATATACATCACCTTATTACATTTTAACAACTGAATTAAGTTATATACTGTAGTTTACAGTTGTAAGTTATTGATAACTGTGTGAATTGTTGAGTTTATCTAACGCTTACACTAAATGCTATTAATTACTTTTGGTTTTGCTTTTGATATGATGCTATACACATTAAAAAATATATACACACATATTTTCATTAAACTCATATTTAGAAACAAGGATTGTCATATAATAAATATTTTTTCTCAAATAAGTGCATTTTTCCAAATTTTAAATTCCTTTAATTTTTAACCAAAAAACCATAAGTGGACATTTTCTTTCAATGAAATAAATGTATCACATATCTTTATTATTTTTCACTTCTGTGGATTGTAGAATATAATCTATTGACTTCACCCAAGTAATCAGGAAACAATGTTATTCAAGCCTTGATTAGATAATATTTAGACATTTCCTGTACAAAAAATAAGATTTTGTTTCTCATTAGGAAGGAAATATGAAAAATGTTTCTCCTGATGTGCTTTTAGCAAGATATTTTTAGAGTTGATAGTACTTCGCATAATTGGCATTTATAAATAATTTTAACTATATTTTTTGTCTCTGAAAATGAACTTCATTTACTAATAGCATTTGATACTTGCATAATATATATGGAAAATATATATAAATTATAAAGCACAATACTGTTATGAAGTTAGATTATTATGAACTATCTACTGAATCTAAGAAGTAGAAAATTTATAGTAATTGAGTCTATCCATTAGTCCCTTCTCTAATGCTTCCTCTACTTCCCCCCATCTGATACTCTAAAATTTTCTAAATTAAATATGCCCAAGAAAACAGTAAAATTGTGTAATTTAGGTAATTATATAACTTCTAATTTAGTGTTTCTTAGAACAACTATTATATGGTGGATAGAAAAGGCATATTGTAGTAAATCTAATTTTTTTTTTTATTTTTTAAGAGAATGCACCGTTTTTAAATGATAGGAAATTCGGTGTTTTCATTTCTCTACATATTGAATCACACTATGGAATTTATAGTAACATTATAACAAAACAATGACTTTCTCTTGACTTTAGGATAGCTTGTGAATAGCAAATTTTGAAATATTGGAAAATATATTACTTTTCTAAGTTAGATTGTATATGGATGTTCTTTGGAAAATTTAACAGGCATGCAGTTCCTGGTTTAGTGCAAATAATATATTTTCCCTCAAATTTTACAAATTCCTGAGTGTATAAAGTGCTTGAAGTTAAACACAGTCTTAGATTTTTAATCTAAGAATATGTTCTGTTTTACCTGCCAAAGTAACTTGAAGGAAACATTTTGATTTGACAATGAAGTGTTCAAACAGCCAGGAATCTAAAAAGAAATCTGCAAAATGTATAAAACTTGAAAATTAAATGGATTCTTTTTAGCTCTGATCTATATCTTGGGATTATTCATGTCACCTTTAAGAAATTTATGAAGGATCTGATGGCTTTCTTACAGTATGTCTTTATTTTCTAATTATGTGCATTGTGGAAAATTCTCTGCCGATTATTCCCATGTCATCAAGGAACAATGTTACTCAATTACATAATAACATCATTCATTCAGTCAATGGATATTTTATTAAAACCTTATTTATTAAGCTTATACTCTCTATCAGGCTCTATTCCAGGCTCTGGCAATCCAGTGGTGAACAAGACAAATATGCTCCCCTTTGGAGCATGTATACTCTTAAGTTTGCTAGTATCAGCAAATCTATCCAACCATTTTTTAAATTCTGTATTAAAACAGTAATATAACTTCCAAATAGAAAATATTATTTTTCGTTTAAAATTTTATCTGAATTATCCTTGTTTTGTAAAGTCTAAATTACCTCTATGTTAGGCCAACAATTACTTTTGGAAACATTATGTCATTTATTGTGAATGCATTCGAAGAAATTAATGGTGTTAATGATATTCAGCAAATGTGTAAAAACTGTCCTATGCAAAATGTTTGAATTAATATAGGTATGATTCTAAAAATGCAGATCTTTATTAAGCTAATTTGAGAGAGTAAATAGGAAGTAATAATAATCAATTAAAATATTAGTAGTATAACTTAATTTTCTGGTCTATGTGGGAGATTATACTTTCCAGAATGGACATTAAGGATAATTTTATTTGTTACACATCTTTAAAGAATTCACAATTATATTCTGAAGAACTGCATTGAAGAGAAGTAGATTTTAATGCTTACTTGCACTTCACATTCCTGCTTTTATAATTTTTATGAATTCCCATAGAGGCATATACATGTTCTTACCTAATTATGTCTGTGACTCTATTTCCCTTGGAAAAGTGGCTAAGTGGAAAGATTCTTATTATGTTACTGGAAAGCTTTTCTGCATTATGTGATATAAGAACCACAAAAGATTGAATAGCTTATTAAAATTTAATTTGTTAATGTTCAACTTGTTTCAGAAGTGGTAAAATATGATCATCAAAGTGATCTAAGTAGAAATTTTTTGTTTGTTTGGGAAATAAGTATAATTGCCTCATACTTCAGAAATACAAAGCAGATATACACATTAGTTAACTGTTTATAGAATAATTTCTGCACGTAGGTAATTTGATTGGCTTAGTGTAAAAGTAAAAGAAATTGATTTAAAAACATGAAAATAATTATAGATTCTAAAAATGGTGGCAATCCTTTCCTTTCCTCTGGTTCCATACCCTTTGCCATTTGACTCTGTGGTCCTTGTAACTAAAAAGTCAGAAGTTTTCTGGAACTGTGAAATTAACCTAGCCTTTTAACTTGTTTAGCCACTAAGATGTTGATATGATTGTGTACTATCCTTGCTCTATGCCTCAAAGACAATGTGTGTTTCTCTTGTGCCTTTGCCCTTGCAGTCATGAAAATGTGGCCAGGATAGCCTGGTGCAGGATGAAAGATGAGGAGCTGAGCTGACTCAGCCCAGTCACCCCAGTGTATGTTAACAGCCATCTAATATGCAAAAATGTGAGTTGATCCAATTGAGAACAGCAGTACTGGGTAGCTGATGACTGCAGATGGACGAGCAATATGCACATTGTAATAGTTATCTGGGGTTTTGTGGCCATTTGTTATGCATGATTACTGTGGCCTTAGGAATTGATTTAAAACTATTTAGTATTTTGAACATACTTTAAATTGTTAAGGGTCAAAGTGCAAACAAATTAATTAACTGAAGAATGCTCATATAATCCATCTTTCAGATTTTGTATCCTATGTGATTGAATCATATTGTTTGTTTCCTTTGCATAATATGTTTCAAGATTTGTTCTTGAACAACTAAGCAATAACTTATCAGTAAAGGGTGAAATGAATTAGTGATATAAGAAAAAAATTAATAAAAATATATATAAGGCTATGAAAGATTGCATATGAACACAATCCCTCTTTTGGAATGAAATGAAGTTTCACTGAAACACAGAACAATTTATTCTTAATTTACGTTTCCTTTTTTTTTTTAGTAGATTATTTTCCTATTCTAGACAGAAGTAAATGATAATAGGTTCAAATATGTTTTAATTAGAATACTTACATTTAAAGAAAACCTGGTTCTGATATGTCTATGTTTTTAGATTTTATTCAAAAATCACAAATGCAACTAATATGAAAATTAATTAAATTCATGTTATTTCAGTCATATACTAAAAAGATGAAAATGTGATCACAGAGACATTCACATGACAGACTGAAATGGCATAAACTGCAATTCGAGTTTTAAGAACCAATAATTATGGGGGCTTCATGTCTACACTTCTCTTAACTTTGGATTCAGCTTTCTGAGTGTCATCTCAAACCTGTAATTAAAAACTACATTCGTAAAATATTTCCATAAAATATTCATAATTAACCCATTGGAGATCTTTCCTTTAAACCCTAAACTACATGTGACAGAGTTTATCAGTGTTAACTCCTGTAATTCTATGGTGGTTCAAATAGATATATAATTTTCATTTAGCTCAACTGATTGCAGAAATAACATTACTCCATTCAAAAACTCAACCAATAGTGTTTCAAAGCTATCTGAAGAAACTTGTGCTCTCTCTAAGTCAAAATTTCTTTCAGGCTGTTACTTTGTTAAGGAACCTACTGCTCAAGGGTTGACATTAGTTTGGTGGTGAAAGTAGTAGATAATAAAAATGCTTTATTTTCAGATATATACCAGTGAAAACTATTTTCTCTCTGTTTTTCAATCTCTTTTCTTTTTCATTTATCTTATTCTTAAAATTTTGGCTATAAAAATGTTTTCATATTTCTTCTTTTTAAAAATAGCCATCTCATATGTATTTGGTTTTCAGCACTTTTAAAGTGTTTGCCAATTTCTACATTGCTATGTGATTACCCCTTCTGACAATTCTGTGTTTTCCCCTTGGAGCGTGCTGGATTTTTATGCTTTGCTTAGCTATCTTAAGCATAATGTAGACTAATTCAAAAGCTATGTCATTTTTATATGTATGTTGGCAAAAAAATAGAAACATATTAGAAATGCTAATGTTTGAAATTTAGAAAAGAAATCATTTTTATTGATAATTTCAAAATTATTAGCTAATTTAAACAAAGCTTCTTCAATATCTTATTATAGTTACAGTCATGTCTCATAGGGCTCTAGATCTATAACAGTAATAATAGCCATTATTTATTATTTGTTTAATCCATTCTAGGAAAAGTGTTAAATCAATGATTTTAGAAAGTTGATCTTATAGAGTTATTCTTATTTTAGAAATGTGGCAGCTGAGGCCTAGAAAGGAAGAGTGACTTTACAAAATTTATGGTGCTGTTAAGTAGTAGAGCTAGGGTGACTGATTCTAGAAACTATTTATACCTATTATAGTCAACCACCACTGAATTTCCATAATTTTTTTTCTGTTAAATTTCAGCATCATCTCTATAGCCTTCCCAACAAATGTTGTATTTGGGTTTTTCTAATATATTCATTTTATGAATTATAAGCCAATTAGTCTTTATTTTTGTAGCATTTTTCATAGTGTATTGGAGCAACAGCCTCAATTTCAAGACTCAAGTGTCAGTGTGCTATTTCTGGCTGGCAATATTCACTAGAAAAAGGCCAATTGGAAGTTGTAAGATTATGCTAAATTAGGAAAGAATAAGTTTCTCCATATTTTCAAGCTGCAAAATGATGCAGAAGAATGTCTTTAAATGTTGACATTTAAAAAAACCCACCATACACAATAAACATAATGTCATTCAAATAGACAATGTTTAGTTTTTCAATTAATGATTTTCATACCAGAGCAGACCCACGGCATTGCTGGACTAACTTTAATAAAACTGTACCAGAAATCAAAAAGGTTGCTCTATTCCTAGTTTCATCATGAACTAGATTTAAAGAAAGTCATTTGATTTTGTTAGAGCCTCAGGGCCTCATCTGTAAAATTGAGGTTGTTATAATCTCTGTACTTAATTATCTGTCACAAGCATGTAGTCTATTAAAATCAATTCAGTAACAGGAAGTGATCATTTACCATGGGCAAAATTTAGAAACTACATAAATGAAGAAAACTCTACACTCATCTTAAGAATTTCATGGTCTCTTATTTGAGTAGACATTGAAATACGTAAGTGCAATCGCCTCCCAGCTGCCTGTTACAGATCCCGACCTCCCATGTTATGAAGAGTGATTTGTGCAGCTTCCTCACTGGCTCTAAGAGAAAGTACTGTCTGGGATTTCATCTCATTTTTCTCTTTGTACAGACTAAAATGCAGATGATTCACAGCTCATTGTGGACCACGCCAGAGTCCAATGGCCAATGATGGCGTACAACGTCCAATGGCGTACAGCAAATGATGGAAGGGATCTCTCCCTGAATGACCTCACAAAGCACAACTGCCTAATTATCCAAAACTAACTGAACTGTTTCATGAGAGAAATGCACTTACTTGTGTATTTTTGTTATAACTATCCTAAATTAGCTTTCACCTTAATTAATACAATACTTGAACTAGTACTACCAGATGACCGAGAATGGAGAAGCAGAGAAATAGGAACTGATGTTGACAATACAGTAAGAAATCCAGACCTTTAAGAGGCTCAAATGTCATTAAAAATATTCTGAAGGCAAATAAAATCAAAAGTGAAAAACAATTTTAACTATGAAAAAAAGTTTTTTTTTTTTTTTTTCAGTTGTAATTTGCTTCAAATGGCATAAGATGCGTGGTAGAGAGGTCAAATGATAGCTCAAATACAGGATGGCACACTGAAGTATTCACCATGAACTAGGCAGGCAAGAACATTACATCTTGCCAGTTCCCACAGAAAATACCAATATCTTATGTTGACATGCTCTAGCTGAACTTACAATTCTTGGAAAACTAACTTTTAGAACGGTGAAAGGGACAAGCCATCCATGGATAATGTGGTAACTAGTATAATTTTGCCCAAACTAGTAACTCCAACAGTAATCCAACTTAGAGATTGGGACGTTCAGTTGTAAAGTTCTGGCTTTTACCATACAGTGGACTGTCATTGTCTGGCTTTTTGGTATGTGAAGAAATCAACTCCAAGTATTAGTCAGGTAGTGATAATTTGCAGTTTCACTCAAGTGAGGGCAGAGTTAAAACTCTTCTTCTTGCATATTCTCCTACACCGTTTTCTTTGTGGTCCTCTACAAACAAGAATAGTGGAAAAAACAAGGGGGAGTGAACCTACCGATAAGTGGATGTATAGAGAATCCCAAATTATCACTTCTTTTTTTTAAATGACAAATTAAAGCTAGGAAAGTATACAGAACTATTTACAGCAAAATTTGTTTTCTGTTTTCCTCCCAATCTGGCAATTTCCCTCTCCATATTTAGAAACTTCTAAGATAAGGTGGCCAATCATCCTAATTTACCCAGGACAAAGGGATTTCTGTGGAGTCAGGGCTTTCGGTGCTAAAACCAGGCAAGTTCTGGGGAAAAGGTGAGGAACTGTTCACTCTATTCTAGGGTGGGGAGAGGGAGAGCAATGTGATACATTGAGAGCATTGAGAATGTCTACATTTACAATAATCTCATTTTAAGTGTATTTCAGTCATAAAGCCTTTGTTTACCCTTCTCATCTGAGCTTTGTGACACTGAGGCTGGGACTCCGAAGACTGCATTTTTCCTTCGTCACCCAATTCCCTCTGTCACTGGCGGCGAACTAGAGAGGAAAGGATATTGAAACAGGTAGAGAGAAGAGATACGCTCCCTCCTGTTTATTGGTGCTATTGTCAATATAGCCCAAGCAATGATCTTTCACCTGGGTAACAATAGCTGGTTCCAGGTTTTGATACTTTTAAAACGAACTTCATTGTGTTCTCTCACGTGTATCCACACATGCTGGACGACACTATCTATCTCATCAATTTTAGCCCCAACCCTCTAGGGCCCTTCCTTGGAGCTCTTAACTTACTAGCATCAAGCAGTGCAGCAACCCTTCCTCAGAGGTTTGAGTGCAAGCTCTTTCTGGCCCCTCCCATAAGCTTCTAGATTCTGATCATTCTGCTTTCTACAGCTAGCAGCTGCTTCCTATAGTTTCTGTCTTTGCATTATCTCAGTGTTCCTTTTTGCCTTATCGGCCCTCCACACATGAAACTAATCAGTATATTAAATTCTCTTCTGAAGTATGTAGCATAATTTCTGTTTCACTGCCCAAAGCTTGACCGATGCAAACAGTTATTTAAAATTAAAATAAAAACTTTTATAAGAAATGTTATTAAAAGATTTCATACCTAAAATATCAATAAAATATTTAATAGTTACAAAGCAACTGACTTTTAGCTACGATTGTTTATTGTATCAGGTTTCTCCCAAATATGATTATAATTTCCTAATTAATAACTATGAGATCCTCGTGTAGGAAAGTCTAGTTGTAAACTTCAATATCTGATCAGATATTTGCATAAGGAATTGAAGTAACTTTATCCTTTTAGCTAATATAAATGTATTTGGCTTATTTTTAATAAAATATTAGAAAATACCCACTCGTTTTTATGCTATTTAATTGTAAAGATGAATAATTTATTTCTAGAGCACATTTAGGTTGTGCAGCTTATTTGCTATTTACTGTATAAACATAAAAGAAACAAAAATAGAAAATTAAACAAGTCTTTATTCTGAGCTTTGTGACACTGAGGCTGTTGAAAATAGTGTACAACCTTTAGTGTTCTCTATTAAAAATTGTTTGTCTTATATATTCATATAGATATTTTTTACCTTTTTCTGATAAGCCTCTCTAAGGGGTTAATTAATTGCTAACACAGAGGGCCTACTACTTCAGATACAATTATAAACCTTTTTCTTATGAATTAATTTCATTACTCAGCCAAGGTAGAATTATTATTTCCATGCTACAATAGAGGAAATTGTTGCACAGAGAGGTTACATTACTTGCCTAAGGTCACATAGATTGTCAGAGCTAGTAGCCAAATCTAAGCAGCCTGGATACTTAATGCATGCTCTAAACTACTGCAATGCTGCTCCTTACCCAAGTGGACACTATGATTAATGGTCTATATCTGGACATGAGCAAACACATGAACCAAAAACACTCATCATTTTACAGAATGGTACTTCAAGTAAGCAAGAATGTACACAACAAAATAATGTCATTCATCTTCCATAAGAAGTAAACAAATATCTTTGTTTTAACTTACCATTATTCTCTAAGTAACAAATATTTTTGTTTCTGGTTTTCTATTATACCTACATTGTTCTATTGCAGAAGAAAATAAATACCACCAATTGAGATGGATCTCTTTTTACAAGTTGTGCCTATGAATCTAGTATAAAATATATTTTGAAATTAATGGGACAGTTTACATGCAATTTCTTCAAAGAGTGACTTTAGCTTGTTAGGAAAGTGGAAATTTTTGAGGAAATTGTTTTTCAAAGAAAATAATCTTTGATATATTTCTATTACCAAAGAAGGAACATATAGCACAAATATACATTACTTAATAAGCTCAATATAGCTATAACCTTAAGATCTATTGTATTATAGAATATATAAACATATTAGGTGCTAGATTTAAGATTATAAAACAAAAATAAGAAACTTAATTTTATTCAAAAGAAAAACTATTTACATTTCATTAGAAATTGATACTCATTAACCTTTTATATATTAGGTTTATGATCCATTACAAGTATAGATTAGGATTTTTTTTCTGGTCTTCCTTTACAAACTATTCATCATTACAAAATTTTCATAGGAAAGTTACTCCTAGAAAGCATGCATATCCTAGGAATGTGAGGCAGTGTGACATCTAGGATAAAAGCAAAAGATTGCATATTCAATCGGTCTGGTTCACATCCCTATTTCACTAAAAAGCATTGTGACTTGTGTGACTCATAGTTTTGTCATCTGCAAATGATGAATGATTGCAAGAAGCACTTAAAGCCATTATGTCACATGTTCTTCCAAATGATAATAGCTATTTTATTGTTATGGATGTCTGAGGCTAGGGACAGTATAGAAGGCAAGATGGGATTAACCTGAGCCCATAGATACTGAATTTAGAAGAAATAACTGATAAGAGACTGTGATTTTGGTCAAAAGTTCCATCCCCCACATCAGATCAGACTTCTGACTTGATGTGCTAGCCTTACAGGAATTATGGTATTTCATGGATAATTGTGGAGCACTGTCAAATAGAACTGTCTACAATGATGGAAATCTGTGCTCTCAGATATGGCTATTGAGCACTGAAAATGCAGTAGTGCAACTTGACAAATTGAATAGTTTTTAATCTGATTTAATCATATTAATGGAAATTTAAGTAGCCACCGATGGCTAGTGACTATCACATTGGACAGAGGGAGATCACAGATTTGATTAAAGTTAAACAATGAAAACAACTAAATGCCAGCTGATAATTACGCTACCTAATAGGGGAAGCAACAATGTTATTGGCCTGTCTTACAGAAAACTCAGAGAGGTAAGTTCTAAGGTCACAGAGATGGTACATGGGGACTTCACTGGACACCTCAACTTTGAAGAGCTTCTATGTAGATAGAAAATACCAGTCGTACTAGGAAAGATAGTGGAAAATGTGGAAGTCTTCTAACCTAAAATGAAACGTAGTGACCAAAAAAACAACAACTCCTGAAATCATAATACTTATATTCTAATGATAGGAGAGAGACAATATGCAAAATAAGTTAAACATACAGCATGAAATATCACTTTCTATATAAAAGAAGCCACAGCTTCTGTATGAGTGCTGCTTTTATAACATGCTACAGTGACAAATGGACCCCAAGACTTGGATTAGATTTTCACAAAATCATAGGATGCAAGAGGCCTGAAGGATCATTTGTACCAAAGTTCTCATTAAATACTTAAATGTAAATAAAATCCACAAGCATTAATTAACTTACCTGAGGTCACCTAGGAACCGAATCGGACAGAGAGACATCACTGATTTGAATAAAAATACAGAAAACTCAGAGATATAATTATTGTTCCAAGGTCACAGAGAAGGCACATGAGGATTTCATTAGCAAACTCCAATTTGACCCCAAAATCTCTTTCTTTCCCTCCATATGAACTGCTTCCCCAGACACTGAATTCCACAGTTTTAGAGACCACTAGGGGTCAACATCAAATTTGCCCTGTGGAACTGTGAGCCCCTTTAGGTACAGCATCAGGGACTAACCAAGAATCCACTCACAAGGAGAGCTTAGTGAGTTGCTGCACGACAGAGGACAGAACTAAATATTATGAGTTCTGTATCATAACAATGAGTAAAACAATATCAAGCACATTTAACTGAGTACCTAAGTAATTTTAGCTTTTTAGAAATGTTCCTGGATTAAATTAAAACTAATTATTTTCCAGGCAATCTAGAGGAATTAATATCCCAGGAGCTGATATTCTCAAAGTGATAAAGATACTTGCTTTAGTTGTAAGAATGTTTAGCAGTGACATGCTGAACATTGCATTTACTAGCTTGGCAGACAAGGCTGTTTAATTTTCAGGAATTTTTAAGGCTGGTTGACCCATCTTGGTAGCTTGAAATCAGTGATGGTAGCAGAATTTACACCATGGAAAAGAGCAAATGTTACAGATGATGAGCCTTCCTACTCTTGACAAAGCCAGTTGTTAAATGTTTACCAGTATACTACTGACCTTGAGATTCTGTGATTGGTGAAAATTGCCAAAGGCTAATTATCAATGTAATTTAATTATGAACTTTCTCCAGTTTAGAATTTAATTATTTAATTATTTCTTTGTTTTTTTTTCTATGGCTCTGTAAATGTACTTTTCCACTTTTCCCCTTCTCTATCAAGAAAAATGCTACTTAACATTTTCCAGGGATTTTATTTAACTTCTTCAGTTCATGGTTTCTACTCTCTTCTATTGTTTCTTCTAGTCTTATAGTCTCTTGCGATTTTTCATTTATTCCTTTTCCTTTGTTTTCATGCTAATCTTCCTTTCCAAATAAGTGAAAATTATCCTCTAATTTATCTCATTGTAATTATCTGACACATAGTAGACACTTAATAAGTGAATGTTGGAATAATCATAGAATAAATGAAAAACCTACTAAACGATGGAGACTGTCCTCGGTACGAGGCACATGGCAGTGAATATCAGAATGAGTTCTTGTGGCAGATGGTTTTATTGTTCCCAATTATTTGCTGCCCTCTCTCTAAGAGGAATATAGTCCTCACACATTTCCATATGCCTTGCAATGTACATCCAAGTAGGAATATATCATTTTCTGTTCAATTGGCATCAATATTGGCCATGCTATTGACCAGGGCCAGTGGCCTGTAAGCATAAGTTGTGCATGCCATGTCAAGAAGAAGCTTTAAGAGGCCATGTAGATTTTTACCATTACTCTTTTCTCTCCACTATGAGAATAAAATGTCTCAGACAGTGGCTGATTCTTCAGTCTAGATTCCAGAATGAAGACTCGTACAGCAGAGCCTCAGTTGACCCACAGTTGACCTATAATGTTAACAAACATAAACCTTTGTGTTTTTAAGCCAGTGAAACTATGGGGTTATATATTTCAACAAAATGACTGAGAGAAAGCTAATAGTTCCTGATCTCATGTAGTTTACAGACACAAAAGGAAAGGCATCAAACCTACTGAAACATTTCTTATGTTCTACTTAATTAAGTTTAAATCATAAAGGAATCAACTGGACATGGAAACTTTACACACTGCAAAGAAAACAGAATTCAGGTGTCTGAAGAATGCTAGGCATCTGGCCCATATTTCTTATGATATCTCCTCATTCTGGCGAAACTCACAGTTTCTCACATCTGTTTATTTGATGTATTTCTGTTTTTCAGAGACACTTTATGCAGATGCACGTCATTGAGATGAAGAGGAACATGTAAATTTGAACAACTTGTCACAGTTTAATGTGACTCAGGAAGTTATATTCCTATTACACTGGGCCGTTTTATACTTTTAAAATACTCGTTTATTTTATAGATTTTGACGTAAGTAGCTTGTCACGGAAAAAAAAAAATACATTCTATATATGAAAGAGTCAGGGTTTGAGCCTATAGCCCAACTGAATTTCTGTGAATAGAGCCTTACAATGAGTCTAGTGTATAAGCAAATATGGGGATAAAACAGCAGGAGGGAATGCATACAACTTCCAGCCAGAAAGAATTTCTATAAGCTTACACCTCACACTCTATCCTCAGAGGCCAATGCACAACTGTTTCCAACAGCATGCTTCTTTGTTCTTTGTTTACCTCTACATGCCAAGTTTTACATTTAAACTGAAAGCAATTTTTAATACGTTGTGGCTGCAAAAAAGAAAGCTTGACTTTTATTAAGTTACCTTGCTTCTCAGGTAATTTTTTACTATGTTAGTGAGTGTTAAAATTTTTTTACAATTATAATTATATCCTTGGGAATAAACAAGGAAATAAAATCTGGGTAAAACCAAGCAATAGGAATAAGTACATAGTGAAGGATGATTACAAAATTCAATTTCAGATGTAAACTGAAAGGAAGAGGATGGTGTCATATATTTTTATCTTACTTGATTCTCACATAATTTTTAGAATCTTCTGTAAGCATGGATTCGTAAAGTCTTTCCAGAAAAAAATATTTCTTGAGCTCAAGATTTGTGTTTTTTTAATCTCAAATGTAAAATATCTCATATATTTTATATATACACACTAGTTAGAAAATATTTAGTCAGTAACTTTTTTTTTTTTTTGAGACAGAGTCGCACTCTGTTGCCCAGGCTGGAGTGCAGTGGCATGATCTTGGCTCACTGTAACCTCTGCCTCCCGGGTTCAAGCAATTCTCCTGTCTCAGCCTCCTGAGTAGCTAGGATTACAGGCGCACATCACCACGCCTGGCTATTTTTGTTTGTTTGTTTTTTGTTTTTAGTAGAGATGAGGTTTCACTGTGTTGTCCAGGCTGGTCTTAAATGCCTGTACTCAGGCAATCCATCCACCTCGGCCTCCCAAAGTGCTAGGATAACAGGTGTAAGCCTCTGTGCCTGGCCAACTTCTACTTTTTTTTTTTTTTTTTTTTTTTTTAGAATTTTATGTAATATCTGAAACTTAAAAGAGAATGTGTGTAAAATATATGTAAGCTATGAAGTAGATTAATTAATCACGCTTGAGGACAGACTACCCAACATGAACTAATCATCACAAGATAATGCTATTCCTACAATGCTGCTCCTGTCTTATCTCATACACCTGTTATCCAAGAAGGTAGCAACATCCCTGGATTTTGGTCTATTATTTCCTGATCACTAATACTTTACTAAGCACCTATTACTTATTTTTCAAACCTGTGTTTGAGAGAATGGCATGTGAAAATTTATATATAAAGACTTCATCTTTTTCCATCTTGTGCCCTACTTTAGTGCAACAGATTCAACAAATTATTATAATTAAAAATAATATACAGGGCAATGATAATAATGTTGGGGTTCAATGAACTAATTGTCACAAAACTTTTATGAGCCAAACAAAAAAATATATAGTTTTATCTCCAATTTAGAATTAATGATGTTGATTCTCAAAAATAACTCTCAATTTTTTCAAGGTTATGCTGATAGTAACATAGACATGTCGACGTCCAAGTTCCCTTAGTAATATTCTGGTGGTGAATGGTTAAGAAGCTCCCATTATGTGACAGGAACTATGCCTAGGTCTTGTCAACAAGCCACAAAGTATGTACAGTTACTACCATCAATTTTCCGTTGAAGAAATTGGGACAGAGAGAAGTTTAGCAATTCATCTGCAGTCAGGCATCAAGAAAGTGGCAATACTGATTTTCATGGCAAAGTCTGCAGAACTATGAAACCCATTCTCGTAATGCTTTAATTTTGTGACTCTCGAGTTATTTTGTCAAGTAGTTACTTTTATAATGTACTAAACATAAATGTGGTAGGACTTCAATGAAGGAGGACTCAATATAGGTTAATGTAATAGAATAATGAAATAGAAAAATTTTCTTCAAGGAGAAAGCATAAGATTTAAACATGATGGAAAGAATAAAAAATGAGAGGGAACCATAAGTGAAGTAAACAGGTGAAAAGTAGAACAGTAAAGGTCACAGAAACGAACAACTTACAGAAGGTAAAACCGTGTAAGTTAGTTATGGGATTTACAATTCAAGAGCCTTGACGTCATTAAACATTGAAGTGTGATTAAATTGGAAAATTGTATCCGTTACTTGCATGTGTCAGAATCCAAATACTTATTTAGGTAATGTATACATTGACTTGAAAACTCAACATTAACAACCATGATTTTAGCTCCCCCTTATCTGTGCAGGCCATTTGGATGTAATATGGTGTTTTCTGACCATCTATGTTTGAATAAACATTACTGTAAATGTCCTCTTTAGAATTTAGACGACTGGAATGAAGGGGTGTTCTTCAAGCTCATATCTTCTTCAGGAAGTCTCTGATTATATCATGGTCACAATGTGTCAAAATTGTGTTTTATTCATACTCCAAGTTTGAAGATTTAGGCTGGCATTAATTATCCTAATTATAATTCCAGCCCTTGAAAAGTTCATAGCATAGTCAGAAAAGTAGGCATTAATCAAAAAATATCAGTTTTCAGAGTATTATTAAAGAGGCTCAAATTTGTATGCGAACATAACATGGTATTTTCCTACTAGAAACTCAAAAAACAACCTCAGTATTCAATATCTCTTGATTCACTGCAGTCATGCTTTTCAAAATTTCTCACAAAATCATTAGTGTTTTTTTTTTTTCTAAATATTAATTCACTTATGTTATCAAACTAAGTTTGCAAGGGTCAAATATCAAACCTGTAAAACCCATGATGTTTATAATGATACCATTTATAAAAATTATGCTCAAACTCAGAGTTAAATCATTTAGAAACGTTCAACATAAAGCAATAGGGAATAATTAAAAATGGAAAAAGGAGACATTGTCTCATGCGGCAGAGTAGAATATTGAGATAAAAGGAAACAGAGACAACACAGATGTGTTTGAGCCTCATTTCCTTACTTATGAAGAGGAAAAGCTTCTAGGAATGTTTGGAAAACCTAGAACATGCATAAGGGTATAGTGGATTGATGTAAATGTGAGGATATATTGTTTCTGTGAACTCCAGAAAATATTTGTATTTTTTCTGTATATGAAACCTAGGATGGTGTCATGTTACATTATTCTATGTATTTATCAGTCATTGCCTAAATTATTGGATTGAGACATCAAAAGCCAAATTGAACACATGTGCAGTTTTAAAAACCACACTCATAAAAACACATCCTGGTATGAGAGAGTCGGGAATAGAAAACAGGATTCCTTCTCAGAATCTGTGGCCATGAAGCAAACAGACTCCATTCCCAGAGAGAAAATTAGATATTATTATGAAAGAGTATGATTTGGAAAATGATTTTTCCAACGCTTTAATAATCAAAATATTCATTAACAAAACCTTTCTGACCTAGTAATTCATCCGTATAAATAATAGGAGAGGTCCACCATCCATTATTCTTTTAAGTTATAATAATTGACAAAATTTATATATATATTTAGAGCATATGATATGATATTTTGATATATGTATCCACTGTGGAATGCCTAAATCAAGCTGATTGACATAGGCATTGTCTCACATTTTTTATAGTGATAATACCTTAAATCTACTCATTTAGTGGCAATTTTCAAGTGTAAAATATAATGTTTTCAAATATAGTCACCATGTTCTATAACAGATCTCTTTACTTATTCCTCTTAACTGAAATCATGTATACTTTGACCAACGTTTTCCCAATCCTCCCACTTCCAAGCCTTGTAATCACCATTCTACTCTCTGCTTCTATGAGTCCAACTTTTAAAAATTCCTCATGCAAGTGAGGGATGTGTTATTTGTCTTTCTATACCTGATTTATTTCATATTAACATAATGCCCTTTAGGTTTATTCACATTGTAAAAATAACCAGATTTTATCCTTTTAAAAGGCTGAACAGCATTCTATTTTGTATATATACCACATTTTCTTTATCCATTCATTCATGGATAGACACTTAGACTGATTAAAAAGTTTGGGTATTGTATTTAATGCTGCAATAAACATAGGAACTCAGATATCTCTTCAATATATTGATTTCAGTTCTTTTGAATATATATCCAGTAGTAGGATTCCTGGATCATATGGTAATTCTATTTCTAATTTATTGAAGAACCTCTATACTGATTTACATAATGGCTGTGATAATTCCCACCAACAGTGTAAGAGTTCCTTTTAAATCCACATGCTCACTAACACTTGTTGTCTTTCATCTTTTTTATAACAGCCATTCTATCACATGCGAGGTGATATCTTACTGTGGTTTTCATTTGTATTTCATTTGTATTTCCCTGATGATTAGTGATGTTGAACACTTCTTCATATATCTGTTGGCCACTTGTATTTCTTGTTTTGAGAAATGTTTATTCAGGTCGTTTGCTCATTTTTAATCAGGTTACGTGTTTCTTACTATTGAGTTGTTTGAGTTCCTTATATATTTTGGATATTAATTCCTTGTCAAATGTACAGTTTGCAAAACTTTCTTGCATTCCGTAGGTTGTCTCTTCACTCCGTTGATTGTATCCTTGGCTGTGCAGAAGATTTTTAGTTTGATGTAATTCCATTTGTCTATTTTCACCTTTGTTTCCTGTGCTTTTGGGGTCATATCCAAAAATCATTGCCCTCATCAATGCCATGGAGATCTCCTCCTATGTTTCTTTGAAAAGTTTTTACAGTTTCAGGTCTTACATGTAAGTCTTTAACGATTTTGAGTTGATTTTTGAATATAGTGTGACATGAAGGTTTAATTTCATTTTTCCTCATGTACATATCCAGTTCTCCCAACATAATTTGTTGAAGAGACTGTCCTTTCCCCATTGTGTAATCTTGGCATCTTTGTCAGAAATCAATAGACTGTGAAAGTGAGAATTTATTTCTGGACTCTGTTCTGTTGCATTTGTCTATGTGTCTATTTTTATGCCAGTACCATGCTGTCTTGATTACTATAGACTTGCGGCAGATTTTGGAATCAGGTATTGTGATGCCTCTGGCTTTGTTTTTGTTTTCTCAGGATTGCTTTGTCTATTCATGTCTTTTGTGGTTTTATAAAAGTTTTAGCTTTTTTTCCTATTTCTATAAAAAAGTCATTGAAATTTAAATATGAATTGTATTGAATTTCTAGATAGCTTTGGGTAGTATGGACACTTTGACAATATTACATCTTTCAAACCACAAACAGGAGATATCTTTAAATTTATATGTGTTTTTTTTTCAATTTCTTTCATCAGTGTTTTGATTTTTAGTGTAAAGTTTTTTCACTTCCTTGATTAAATTTATTCCTAAAGTTTTGTAAAGATATTTCAAATGGTATTTTTTTATTTCTTTTTTGGATAGATGGTTGTTAGTATATAGAAATGCTACTGATTTTGCATGTTGATTTTGTATCCTGAAACCTAATGAAATTATTTGTTGGTTCTATGAGTTTTTGTAGAGTCTTTAGGGTTTTCTAGATATAAGATCATGATGTCTGCAGAGAGACAATTTAACTTCTTTTTTTATTCCATTTTGGATAGCTTTTATTTCTTTGTCTTGCCTAATTTCTCTGACTAAGGACTGCCAGTACTATGTTGAGCGGAAGTGGTAAAAATGGGCATTCTTATCTTGATCTTGATCTTAGAGGAAAATCTTTCAACTTTTCACTGTTAAGTATGGTGTTAGTTGCAGGTTTGTCATATGCAGCCTTTATTGTGTTGAGGTACACTCCTTCTATACTTAATTTTTTGAAAGTTTTTGCTTTTTTAATCATAAAACAATGTTGAAGGTTGTCAAATGCCTTTGCTGCGTGTATTGAGATGATCATTTCATTTTTGTCCTTCATTCTGTGTTGTATCACTTTTGTTGATTTGTGATATGTTGAACCATCATTGCATCCCAGGGATAAATCTCACTTGATTATGATGAATGATCCTTTTAATATACTGTTTAATTGGTTTGCTAGCACTGTGTTGAGGATGTTTGGATCTATGTTTATCAGTGTTATTGGCGTGTATTTTTTGTTTTTCTTGTAGGGTCCTTGTCTGGTTTTTGTATCAGGATACTCCTGGCGTCATAAACTAAGTTTGGAGGTATTCTCTCCTCTTCAGTTTTTTTGGAGGAGTTCAAGAAGGATTATATTGGTTATATTTTAAGTGTTTGGTAGAATTTAGTGGTGAAGCTATCAGGTCCTGGAATTTTCTTTGTTGGAAGATTTTTCATTACTGTTTCAATCTCATTATTCATTATTGGTCTATTCAGGTTTTCTGTGTCTTTCCAATTAAATCTTGGCAGCTTATATATGTGTTCAGAAATGTATCCATTTTTTAAGGCTTTCTAGTTTGTCAATGTAGAGTTGTTCATAATAATCTCTGATAGTCTTTATATATCTGTCATATCAGTTTTAATGTACCCTCTTTCATTTTATATTATCAATTTTCATTCTAACAGATTTTTAAACAGCTTTGAAAAATGTACCCTCAATAAATCTCTGTTGATATGTAAACTGATTTATAATTAATAATGTGAACATAATCAAAATTGTCTCAAGATTGGTGAGGTAAAAATATTAATAATTCATAAAATAAATTAGTAAATATAGATAAATCAAGTCTTATATTCTCTTCTGTGATACCAGGAGTGACCAGATCAGTTTATTGATGCTTTCATTTAACATGTTGACTTTTCAAGTATAGGCAGCTCAGAGGTTATTTGAAAACTGGAACACTGAAAGTCATCAGGTAAATAGTTAAGTGAGTAATTTGGGTATTCTTTCTTGCAGTTCTGAAGGTTATTGATGTCCTTAGACTCTAGGAATAGGCCCTATTGGCAGGTACACTTGAAACTTCTACTTAAAAAAAATAAGTCTTGGCAGAATCCAGTAAAATATAGAGAATGTCATTCATGAAAATGAGTCAAGATTTCACTTACGGAATTTTAAAACCTAAATTTTGTAGCTTTATAGTGCACTTATTCTTAGTCCTAGGTGCCTTTTAGCTATTTTTCCTTTTGTGGTCATCAGTTTTTCTCCACTTTCTTATAAATTAGTGCTTCATCTCCAAAGCAAAGTAATAATTGATTTAATATTATTGTGTTATATATATATTTGTTATCACTATTTGAGAAGTAGCTCTTACTATGCCTGTTTCATAGGAAAGAAAACAGATTCCTGAAGAAAATACATAACTTACCAAAGTCAAATAGAAAGTGGCAGAACAAGGAGCAACTCAAATTCTCTCTATCTATATGCCTAGGAATTCTTTGCCAACTATGGGCTAATTCTTCTTCTACCAGTTACATTAGTATTTCAATTAGTATAATAATTTAAACTTTGGGAGTTGAATTGTTATCCCATTACCATCAATGCTTACAGTGTTCTCTCCCCAACTTTCTCTCATGACTTATCTTTATCTTGTAGACTGGATAACCACATTCTCTCAGATAGTTTTTAGTTCACGTGGTTCATCATATTTGATATTTTATGGAACATGATATTAGTTATTTGCTAATTATAAGGGTATTAATATGAAATATATTTTGATCAAAAGATAGCCTAAAACATATCCAGTGAGCTTTGAACATACCTTTGTGGATTTTCAAGATAAGAACATATATCAAAAATTCCATGGTTTGGTTTTAATCTTCAAGTCTTTGGAAATAAAGAACATATATAATAAGGTTGGTTAAATGCCTCTCAATTAGAGAAATAACTCTTGTTAGTTTTCATTGTATAACACTCTTTCTTGTTTACACATCCAAAACCATAAAGGCAAGGGTATAGATATGATCATATATAATTCATTGATGCCCTTCTACTTCTGTAATTTCCAGTGAGCATATGTACATGCAAATGTGTTTGTGTGTGTGTTTGTGTGTGCCACATATTCTTTATCTGGTAGCCAATATGAGTCTATAAATCTTCATCTGGAGGAAATCTTTATCCAGATGCTTCTTGTGGGATTCTGCTCATAGTATCAGGATTAGAGCAAGTAGGAAGGAGACCCAAATCTGACTAAATGAAATAGAACATTCTCTTGCACTCCATGATGACTAAGTGATGAGTGTCCAAATAAAACTTTGAGATACAATGTGATGCTTTCTGTGGCAACTGAAAGAAAGGCACGAACTGTTCTTTGTTAAACTTAAATCTGGAAAACTAGAGACTAAGAACAAAGCCAACATCATATATGTAGAGGCACAACATGTAGAGGAAAATAATTCCTGTTGACAGCATTGGAGGCTGTAGATCAAGCTGCACCTGAAAACTTACAGCTGGATATTTCAGTTACATGAGGCAATAAAAATGTTTTTGTACTGTTGTTTAATCCAATTTGAATTGCATTTCCTGTCATCTGCAAGAAATAATATTAGCCAATCCAAAACAGATGACTTGGATGTAGTGACCTAGTACATCCCAGTTTATATTACTAGTTTAAAAACTCAGAATTTCTAAGAAAAGAAGTTGTGTTTTATATATGGAAACAGACACAAATGGAAAATAGTTTAGAGATGGGGGGCATATGGGAAGAAAGGGAGTCAAAAAGAGTATTCATATCTACGCTAACATTGTTATTGTTATCTACATTAACAATAACATTTGTAAAGCATATTACTATTTAAATAAGAAATCAGATAAGGTCTTGAAATTCAAGGTTCTTATTAGAGCAAAAAACACGTGATTGAAAAAAACAAGTGATTGGATAAATAAATGTAATGATAATTTAGTTAAGCATAGATTTGATGACTTCTAAAAGAGTTAAATTATACAGAACACACAGAAGACTTACCCAAATACAGAGTGTTTAAACGCCATCAGAGGATTTGAGGAGTAAATTTAGGTGAATGGGGTTAGGGGTTTATGTGGATTGGAGGCTGACCCCAATAAGTATGGGGAAAACTCTGTGCCAGGAAAAAATAAATACCAACTTTAAAAGATTGAATAGTACAGTGAAGCGGAGGTGTAGTGAGAAAAAGGAGGTGGAAGTTAGATGCAAAGAAGAAATCAGCCTGCTAAGCCAAATAAGCTATACACAGAGGTAAGAAAAGACAAAAAGCTGTTGGTGGATATACATAAAGGGAAAGAATCAAGGCTAGGAGATCCCAATGAAGCTAGAGAACGGGGATGTAGTAATGGAGAAATATCGTTAAAAGCGGAAGGTAGGAAATTGTGATTCCAGATAAGGAAAGTATGTAGGAACAAAAGAGTTCATAGTGTGACTGAGATTAATTAATGAGATAGATTAGAAGTTTCTTGGAAATAATGAAGTCCAGATCTCAGAAGTGTTAGATGAGTAACCTATAATGGTATTCATATCACCCAGTACAACAGTAGAAATTGGAGTGTCACAGGAAGAAATAAACTGATTGTGAAGTCTTCAGAAAATTAGCAATGTCTGTATATGACATATAGCAAGGGGCAAATAAAATATTGAGAGTTACCTATTATTAAAAAAATGAAGTAATAGGCAAATGCTATGTATTTTATTTATAAACATTAATTAGGTTATAATAGTCTCTAAACTATTTTCCATTTGTATCTGTTTCCATATATAAACACTTTTATCCCTATCAGGTAATTACTTGATACTTTTGATTTATAGATGGGGAATCAAACTATAAAGTGGAGTAATTAGGTCACTTGTCCAGAGTCAGAATTTGAACTTGTGTATTTTGACTTCAGAACGCATGTACTCTTAAAACCTATATTTCAAGTTAAAGGTAAATTTCATGATGTCAATAGAGTAGAAAAAGTGGCAGTGGGGAAGACAAAATATACTGACCCCAGCAGAAGTTTTAGAGCAGAAGTTTGGAGTTCCATATATTAGAAAATAGCATGCAGAGTGAGGAAGAGGAGCATTTACTAAACAGGATGGGGATGCTGATAAGACAAACGATGAATAAAAGGAATACACACTTGGGTAAAATGAAATATGAAGCATAGTGGAATTAGTCCCATGTCTGTTGAGAGTTGAAGAATAGAGGGTTTTTATTTAAGGTCAAGGCATTTTAACTGTAAACTGTTGATTTCTGTACTAATTAACCTGGTGACCAATAACACATTTTGTGTGTATGAAATATCATAATGAGTCTTATTATATTGTATTTAGTTGTAAGACTACATAACCTTTTAAATTAATATGGTACCTATTAATCAGTTTAATATCATTTTTTTGCTTTAACAAATTGAGCTAAGTAATATAGCCTTAAATGTTTGGAACTTACAATGACTAGTTTAGTTGAATAAATAGATAAAAAATAAGAATATAGTTGAATCACACAAAATGTCTGAAAAATACATCTGTAGTATTTAGTAATATGATTTCTCTTTGACTTTCACATTGAAAAAATAACTTGAGTAATTGTAATTGCATGCATTTTGGATTTAGAGAGGACAGCAGTAATTATTTCAGTTTTCCACTTTAATATGGCATGCTGAATGAGGTTCATATTTCTTGTATTTCATGAGATGGTCTATCTATCAGAAAGTCCATATTTGATTAAGTTCTATATAACATTCATAGAAATAAGGATAGAGATTTTTAATTACACGAACTAAGGCCATTTTAGGTCTTGAGATGTGTAATCATTCAAGGAAGACCATAGCTCCATCTTCCATGTTAATCTCGTACCCTGGCATTTATTCATAGGATTTTTACATTTTTATAAGCCATTTCATCTCAAATTTTCAGAAGAAGAGAAATCAAGGTGGATGGTTTTGCATCTTGCCCAGTACTAAGCAGTAGGAAGCAGAAAAGAAGAAAAATCCTGAAGGTAGTAAGAATGAATGCTCAATCAAATGTTTCATAAGCTAATAAGCTGGCTTAATCACTCTGCTTTTAAAATATGAAAATGCAAGAGATATATGTTAATTACAAAGGTAGTTATTCCTCTTCCTTAATTCACAGGCGTTATTGCAACAGCAATCAGAAGAAAAAGAACAAAGTGGTACCAAGGAAAATAGAATGGCACACCAAGATGAATTACAGAAAAACACAAATTATTCTAAAATTGTTTCACTCAATAGACAGAGAAATATGCCAACTACGGAAATGGATACTTTTTCGTTTTGTGTTTTTCCTTTCCTTAGTATTCTTTTAAAATGGATACTGATGAAATAAACAAAATAGTATGTCTTCATCCTCTGTTTAAAATGGCCAATACAAACAAACAAATATAAAAAACTAAGCATTTTATGGACAAAGAGTAGAGTTTAGTTCAGGGCAATGTTTTATTCACCCCCCAGATTTGTGAGAGTGGCATGACATTGTTCTTACAGTATATATTTTATTCAACATGTGTCCCAGGATGTGCCTCATGATCATAAGTTCCACAAGGAAATGCTTCCATAGTGGAATGATACTCTTTTCTTGAGTAGTCACAGTTAATTACCTCACTGAAAATGCCTAGAAATCTTTTGGGATGATAAAGAAGCTTATTAAGCTTTGTTACCCCAGTGGCAAACTTATTTCTCTTTATATTCTTCTTATATATTACTCTCTTCACGGTTAGTATTAGTTGACAGTAAAAAGGCACTTACGGTCAGAATGCTTAGGTTCAAATCCTGGCTCTGCTACATGCTAAATGCTCTATCTATGACAAGTTATATAACATTGTTTTAAACTATTATTTTTATTTTAAGAGTAGTTTTAGATTTAGAGAAAAATTGTGAAGATGGTACAGAGTACCCAGTTTTCCCTGTTGTTAACGTCTAACATTAATATGACATATTTGATATAATTAATGAACTTATATTAATAGATTATTATTAACTAAAATCCTTACTTTATTCAGATGTCCTTGGTATTGAACTAATATTCCCTCTCTGTTTGAGAATCCTATCCAGATTATCACATTACAAGTACTCATTATGTTTCCTTAGAGTCCTTTTGACTATGACAGTTTCTCAAACTTTCTTTGTTTTTGAAGACCTGTCTTGATATTTTTAAGAAGGAATGGTCAGGTGTTTTGCTTAATTTCCCTCAACTGGTATATGTCTGATTTTTTTAATGATTAGACTGTGGTTATGGGATTTGGGGAATAAGACCACAGAAATAAGGTGACATTTCTATCACATCATATCAAGGGTACGTACTATTAACATGACTTATTACTGTTGACGACTTCAACATCAACAGTAATACGTCATGTTATAGCTTGATATTGTGCACATTAGAAGGACGTCAGTGTGCAACCCACACTGAAGTGGAGAGTTGTGCAAAACTTACTTGAGAGTGGAATACCTACATAAATTATTTGGAATTATTTTGCAGAGGAGATTTATCTCTTCTCTCCCGTTTATTTATTCATTTATTTATTTATGTCATCATCGAGTAATTAACATTTATTTTATACTTCGGGTTATAATTCAATATTACTTTATTTTGTTGCTCAAATTGTGTTAGTTTTGGCCATTGAGAGCTCTCTCAGTTGGCTCAATATTGTGTTGACATCCCCATCATAGTGAGATTTTTAAATTTGAGCATTCCTTACTTTCTCGCACTACAAGATTCTCTAAGCTCATCTTGCATACTTCATTCATCAGTTATTGAGCTATGATCCCTCTTATTACAAACCAAGATTTAGGTTATAGATGGATAGATGTACTGCTTGCTACTGAGGTGTCATTGCTTCTAGGTCCTCTCTGTTGGCACGACATGAAAATATATATGTGTATGCTAATCTGTGCATATACAAAGACACATGAATATATCTATGTTTAACCATCTGTATCTATGTTAAAGCAAATATGATTTCATTCTGATGTCTCTGACCACAATCCATTACCAAATGAATTACTCTGGCCTATTTATCCGTAAATCCCCACTTTAACCGTGAGAAACTAGAGTTCCAGCAACTGCCATCCATTTAAACAATTTTTCAATTTCAGTATGCACACAGAGTGATGTCAGAATTGTTAACCTGTGCCTTTTAGAAACAAATTGTATAAACCAGAATGCAGTACTAATGCATAGTTTCTTTTGCCTTTAGTCTTATTGACTTGACCCTTTTCCCAAATTACTTATGTAAGTGCTTATTCCTCCTCCACCATTCAGTGTCATTGTTTTAGGCATTCTTTATACAGTTGATGGTTTTGTCATCTTCTGCATGCATATTGATATCCTCTGACCTCCTAAATATTAAGGTTCACTCTTTGCAATTTAAAGTAATGTAAGTATTGACAAATGTATAGCGTCAAGTATGCACCATTATAGTATCATATAGAACAGGTTCACTGCTCTAAAATATTTCCCTCCATTTAACCCTCTTTCCTGCTCTAAACCCTTACCTTCCATTAATATATTTACTGTCTTTATAGTTTTGCCTTTTCCAGAGTGTCATATTCATCAATGAAATCAAACAGTATGTAGTCTTTTCAGACTGGATTCTTTAAAAGAATGTATTTAAGATTGATTCATTTTTATTTTAATGGCTTGATAGCTTATTTCTTTTTCATAATAAAATTATTATATTGTATCGATGGATATACCAGGTTTGTTTATCATTTGCCTATTGAAAGATATTTTGGTTAGTTCCAGTTTTGGGAAATTATAATAAAATTTATATAAACATTTGTGAGCATGTTTTTTTTGTGTGAACATACATTTTCAAATTAATTGGGAGACAAATAGGAACATGACTGCCATATCATATGGTAAGACGATATTTAGCTTTGAAAAAATGCTGAACTGTGTTCCAAAGTGCTTGTATTATTTTGCATTTCCAAAAGTAATTAATAAGTGTTCATGTTGCTCTGCATCCTAGATAACAATTGATATTTTCAGATTTTTTTCTCATTTCAGCCATTCTAATAGGTATATGAAATCAAAGTAATATTTATTTGTAATTTCCTAGTGACAAATGGTATTGAGCATGTTTTGTGGTTTTATTTTATATGCTTATTTTTTTTGGTGAAAAGACTGCCCAGATTTTTTGCCCATATTAAAACAAAATAGCTTGTTTGTGTATTTATTCTTAAATGTTAAGAGCTTTTCATATATTTTGAATACAAGTTTTTTCTTTCAGATATTTGTTTTCCAAGTGTTTTATCTCATTCTGTAGTTTGTCTTCTGATTCTCTTAAAAATATCTTCCACAGAAGAGAAACTTTTCATTTTAATAAAATTTGACTTACAAATTTTCCTTTCATGAATTATGGTTTTGATGCTGTAACTAAAATCTCTATACCAAATCCAAGATCACCTAGATGTTAACATATACTTTCTTCTAGATTTCTTTTATTTTGTGTTTTACATTTAGATATGTTATTATCTCAAGTTAAATTTTGTGATCTTTGTCTTGATTCATTTTATTGAACATGGATATATAATTATGCCAACACCATTCGTTGAAAAGACTGTCTTTTCTGCATTGAATTGCTTTTGCTGTTTTGTCAAATCAGTTAACTATATTTTTAAGGGGTGTAATAATAAATCATACTTATGGTAAATAAGAGTATTAAATCTTGAACTAAAGATTTTTAAGCTACAAATACAGTGTACTCTTTCATTTTGTTTCACTAAAAAGGAATAAATCTCACATCTGTTATAAACTTTTGAATTTTCCATTGCAAAAACACTATAGGTACATGTGACAGAGTCTTTATGAAGACTGTAAGAGAAATACATATGTAAATGTGAACTGTGGTCTCTGGTACATAATTGATATCAAACAGGTGGAAAAAGAATATAACATTTCTTATTTATTATGTGTTAGACACTTTAGATATATTTTTAATAATGACATTAGGACAACCTAGACAGTTATCTAGAATGACTGATGGATAGACCAATAGACACAGTACACCATGAAAGATGTACACCAGGAAAGATGTACATCATGAAGACAGCTACATAGAATAGGAAACAGAATAGTTTCTTACAGTGCTTCCCAGGTGCCAATGGAAATATCCTAACTTTGACAGAGTCTTTAAGGATCCATAAGTAGCTCTGTTTGCCATCTCAATGAGTTTTTAGTTTTAATATCCTCTTTTATGCTCTTAAGTTCTGGCTACATGCCTACCTAACAGGTATGATTAACTACCATGAACCCTGCATTAGCCTGCATGATAGTTACAAGAATTGGTGAAACAAAGGACCATGTTCCAGCCTTGTAGACCTGCAGACCCAGACCAAGGCCTTTCTTTATATCTATTTTTGCAAACTTGAAAAGTTTTGGCTATCCTCATTAAGAGATGCATGAACTGAGTCATAGATGTTATGTTAGTTTCCCAGTTACAGTATAATTGAGTTTTAAACTTAGTTCAGTCTGTTTCTGAAGTCACTACACTCTGGAAAATATTAAGTTGTAGTAATTCCTTCCTATTCCCATTAACACAGCTGACTCATACGGAACTTAAACTTATTTTTAAAGTTATCTTTGTTGGAAGATTGTTTCTTTTTATTAAAACACTAAAAATTGAAAAGCCTTAGGGCAAATAACAAGTTTAAAGTTTTTTTGTAACATGGAAAAATGAGAAAACTAAGGATGACTGACTCGCTAGATTCCATTGCATGTCAGTAAGCATGTTATTGATTATTTTGTGTGCAAAGTTCTTAAGAAATCTTTGAGACTTGGTTTCTGCTTTCATGCAAATGAAAATAGTTATAGCAATTAAATGAAATAAAATGAGTAATTGGTTTGAACTTAATGAAGTGTAATGCAATCTTAATAAGAAAGGAAATAGATTTTATATTTGTATATTTTGGGAAAGAATCTTTAAAATGTAAGTTGAATTCTGAAGAAGATTTCAGTATTCTTGAAAATTTAGACTTTGAAAACATTATGTTAAATAGGAGGCCATAGCCTATTACTATAAAAGTACACTTTATAAAGATTTTACTCTCTTACCAAATATCCCATAGCATTTCAGAGAGATTTTGAAAAATATTGGCCTTTGGGACTACTAACACCCATTTCATATTCTGCAAGGCAATATTTGCCTTGAATTGAACCATTTATTTTGTCCTTGTCAAATGTCAGAGTTGTCCTTTCCTTTAATTTATTAGCTTTATCACCTATAAGTTCTTTTCAGGAAAAACTAGTGAACATCACAATGAACCAAAATAGAACTAATTTAGTCTAAGTCTGTACAACTAGTAATTGGAGACCAATAAAGTATACTGGTTCCCAAAAGAGCTATTTAAATCTAGGCTTCTGGATGTGTAAAGAACTCCTCCTGTTGAGGCCGTTCAATATATGTGTTATACTGAAACAAGAAAACAGGCATCTCTTCATTAAAGGGTCTAAAGGCACACATGAAATTTTCTAGGGCCACAGTTGTTGACTTGTCTTTTTCCTTTAAAGTTTCACAAAATCAGATTATTCTTCAGGAATGAAAGACAGTCCCTGAAAACAACATTTTCTATCTTCAGAGATGGTCATAAACTACAATATTGAAGCACTTGGTGTGACCTGTAAGACAGTCCCTCAATCGTGGTGTAATGGTGTTAATATATCTTTTTTTTATATCTTCTTTCCTTTGTCTCAAGGTTTGTTGTCTTTGAGTCAAATCTTTTAAGTGTTTGTTGTGTAAATATATTTATTGGATCCTTTTTTATGGTGGTTTTTTGAGAATAAAGTGAGTAAAATATGTTTAGACTCTAAAGTAGGAAGTGCGAAGGAACGGCACAGGTATGGATAGTCGTGAAAAGCTCATAGAGAAAAAGCTAAAGAATACAAAATACAGTATGTCTATACTCTTTTTTTTTTTTTTTTAGTTTTTAAGTTCCAGGATACCATGTGCAGGATGTGCTGGTTTGTTACATAGGTCAACGTGTGCCATGGTTGTTTGCTGCACCTATCAACCCATCACCAAAGTATTAACCCCAGCATGCATTAGCTATTTATCCTGATGCTCTCCCTCCTTTGGCCCCCACCTCTGACAGGACCCAGTGTGTGTTGTTCCCCTCCCTGTGTCCATGTGTTCTCATTGTTCAGCTCCCACTTATAAATGAGAATAAGCGGTACTTGATTTTCTGTTCCTGCATTAGTTTGCTGAGGATAATGGCTTCCAGCTCCAACCATGGCCCTCCAAAGACATAATCTCATTCCCTTTTAGAGCTCCATAGTATTCCCTGGTATGTACTTACCACATTTTCTTTATCCAGTCTAACACTGATGGGCATTTAGGTTGATTCCATGTCTTTGCTATTGTGAATAGTGCCGCAATGAACACATGCATGCATGTATTTTTTTTTTTTTTTTGAGATGGAGTCTTGCTCTGTTGCCCAGGCTGGAGTGCAGTGGTGCGATCTCGCTCACTGCAAGCTCCGCCTCCTGGGTTCACGCCATTCTCCTGCCTCAGGCTCCCGAGTAGCTGGACCACACCCAGCCTGCATGAATCTTTATAATAGAAATATTTATATCCCTTTGGGTATATACTCAGTAATGGGATTGCTGGGTCAAATGATATTTCCCCCTCTAGGTGTTTGAGGAATTCCCACACTGTCTTCCACAATGGTTGAACTAATACCTTCCCATCAACAGTGTAAAAGCGATCTTATTTCTCCACAGCCTCACCAGCATCTGCTGTTTCTTGACTTTTTAATAATCACCATTCTGACTGACGTGAGATGATATATCATTGTGGTTTTGATTTGCATTTCTCTAATGATTAGTAATGTTGAGCTTTTTTCATATTTGTTTACCACATAAATGTCATCTTTTGAGAAGTCTCTGTTCATATCCTTTGCCCACTATTTAATGTTTGCTTTTTTCTTATAAATTTGTTTAAGTTCCTTGTAGATGCTAGATATGAGACCTTTGTCAGACGAATAGATTGCAAACATGTGCTTCCATCCTGTAGGTTGTCTTTTACTCTGATGATAGTTTATTTCGCTGCACAGAAGCTCTTTAGTTTAACTAGATCCCATTTGTCAATTTTTGCCTTTGTTGCAACTGCTCTTAGTGCCTTGTCACGAAATCATTGCCTGTGCCTATGCCCTGAATGGTATTGCCTAGGTTTTCTTTCAGGGTTTTAATAGTTTTGGGTTTTGCACTTAAGTCTTTAACCCATTTTGAGTTGATTTTTTTTTAATATAGTGTAAGGAAGGGGTGTAGTTTCAATATTCTGCATATCGCTAGGCAGTTCTTTCCACACTATTTATTAAATAGAGAATCCTTTCTCCTTTGCTTGTTTTTGTCAGATTTGTCAAAGATCAGATGGTTGTAGATGTGTGGACTTATTTCTGAGTTTTCTATTCTGTTCCATTGGTCTATATGTCTGTTTTTGTACCAGTACCATGCCGTTTTGGTTACTGTAGCCTTGTAGTATAGTTTGAAGTCAGGTATCTGTAATGCCTCTATCTTTGTTCTTTTTGATTAGAATTGAATTAGCTATATGGGCTCTTTTTTAGTTTCATATAAATTTTAAAGTAGTTTTGCTAATACTGTGAAGAATGTCAATGGTAGTTTAATGGGAATACCATTGTATCTTTATGTTACTTTGGGCAGTATGGCCATTTTCATGATATTGACTCTTTCATGAGGATGGAATGTTTCTCCATTTGTTTGTGTCCTCTCTGATTTTTTTTTGAATAGTGGTTTGTAGTTTTCCTTGAAGAGGTCCTTCACCTTCACTTCCTTTGTTAGCTGTATTCCTAAGTATTTTATTCTCTTTGTAACAATCATGAATGGGAGTTTGTTCATGATTTGGCTCTTTGCTTGTCTATTGTTGGTGTGTAAGAATACTTGTAATCTTTGCACATTAATTTTGTATCCTGAGACTCTGCTGAAGTTGCTTATCAGCTTAAGAAGCATATGAATTGACAGGCTGAGTGTGGTGGCTCACTCCTGTAATCCTAGCACTTTGGGAGGCTGAAACAGGTGGATCACCTAAGGTCAGGAGTTTGAGACCAGCCTGGCACACATGGTGAAACCTCACCTCTACTAAAAATACAAAAATTAGTTGGGAGTGGTGGCAGGCACTTGTAATCCCAGCTACTTGGGAGGCTGAGGCAGGAGTATTGCTTGAACCTGGGAGGCAGAGGTTGCAGTGAGCAGAGATCGCACCATTGAACTCCAGCCTAGGCAACAGAGTGAGACTTTGTCAAAAAAAAAAAAAAAAAAAAAAAGCATATGGGCTGAGACAATGGGATTTTCTAGACATAGGATCATGTCATCTCCGAACAGAGACAGTTTAACTTCCTACCCTCCTATTTGAATGCCTTTTATTTCTTTCTCTTGCCTAATTGCTCTGGCCAGAACTTCCAATACTATGTTCAATAGCAGTGGTGAGAGAGAGCATCTTTGTCTTGTGCTAGTTTTCAAAGGAAATGCTTCTAGCTTTTGCCCATTCGGTATGATACCAGCTGTGTATTTGTCATGAGCGGGTCTTATTATTTTGAGGTATGCCCCATCAATACCTAGTTTATTGAGAGTTTTTAACACAAATGACTGTTGAATTTTTTCAAAGGCAATTTCTGTATCTATTGAGATAATCATTTGGGTTTGTCTTTAGTTTTGTTTATGTGATTAATTACATGTATTGATTTGCATATGTTGAACCAGCCTTGCATCCCAAGGATGAAGCCCATGTGATCGTTGTGGATAAGATCTTTGATGTGTTGCTGGATTTCGTTTGTCAGTATTTTATTGAGGATTTTTGCATCGATGTTCATCAGGGATATTGGCCTGAAGTTTTCTTTTTTTTACTGTGTCTCTGCCAGATTTTGGTATTACAATGATACTAGCTTCATGAAATGAGTTAGGGAGAAGTCCCTTCTTTTCAATTGTTTGAAATAGTTTCAGAAGAAATGGTACCAGCTTATCTTTGTACCTCTGGTAGAATTCAGCTGTAAATCTGTGTTGGCCTAGTCTTTTTTTGTTTGGTAGGCTATTTACTACTGCCACAATTTCAGAACTTGTAATGGGCCTATTTAGGGATTCAACATTTCCTGATTCTCTCTTGGGAGGTTGTATGTGTTCAGGAATTTATCTATTTCTTCTAGATTTTCTAGTTTATTTGCATAGAAGTGTTTAATAGTATTCTCTGGTGGTTGATTGTATTTCTGTGGGGTCAGTGGTGATATCCATTTATCATTCTTTATTGTGTCTATTTGATTTTTCCCTCTTTTCTCCTTTATTAGTCTAGGTTAGACTAGATAGCAGTCTATCTATTTTCTTAATTTTTCCCAAAACCAGCACCTGGATCATTGATTTTTTGAAAGATTTTTTGTGTCTCCATCTCCTTCTCCTTCAGTTCTGCTCTGCTCTGATCTTGGTTGTTTCTTGTCTTCTGCTCTCTTTGGGTTTTTTTGCACTTGATTCTCTAGCTCTTTTAGTTGTGATGTTAGGATGTCAATTTGAGATCTTTCTAGCTTTTTGATGTGGGCATTTAGTGCTATACCCTCTTAACACTGCTTTAGCTGCATCCCAGAGATTCTGGTATATTGTCTTTTTGCTCTCATTGGTTTCAAAGAACTTCTTAATTTCTGCCTTAATTTTATTATTTATCCAGGAGTCATTAAGGAGCAGGCTGTTCAATGTCCATGTAGCTGTGTGGTTTGAGTGAGTTTCTTAATTTTGAGCTCTAATTTGACTGTGCTCTGGTCTGAAAGACAGTCATGATTTCAGTTTTTCTGCATTTGCTGAGAAGTATTTTACTTTCAATTATGTGATCAATTTTAGAGTGAATGCCATGTAGCACCAAGAAGAAGGTATATTCTGTTGTTTTTGGGTGGACAGTCCTGTAGATACCTGTCAGGTCCACTTGATCCAGAGCTGAGTTCACGTCCTGAATATCTTTGTTAATTTTCTCTCTCGATGATCTAATATTGACAGCAGGGTGCTAATGTCTCTCACTATTATTGTGTGGGAGTCTATGTCTCTTTGTAGGTATCTAAGAACTTGTTTTATGAATCTGGGCACTTTTGTATTGGGTGCATATATATTTAGGATAGTTAGCTCTTCTCATTGAACACTTTACCATTGTGTAATGCCTTTCTTTGTCCTTTTTGATTTTTGTAGGTTTAAAGTCTGTTTTGTTAGAAACTAGGATGGCAATTCCTGCTTTTTTCTGTTTTCTATTTGCTTGGTAAATTTTCCTCCACTCCTTTATTTTGAGGCTATGTGTGTCTTTGCATGTGAGATGGGTCTCTGGAATACAGCACACCAGTAGATGGGTCTTAACTCTTTATCCAGCCTGCCATCCTGTATCTTTTAATTGGGGCACTTTATAATATTGGTTACCTATTACATTTAATACCTATTACTCATTAAACTTAATATGTATTAATATTAAGTTTAAGTTTAATAGGTATTAATAGTAATAGTTTAATATTAATATTTATATAATAATATTATAAAGATAACCGATATTACATTTAAGGTTAATATTGTTATGTATGAATTTGATCCTGTCATCATGATGCTAGCTAGTTATTTTGCAGACCTGTTGATGTAGTTGCTTCATATGTCATTGGTCTTTGTACTTCAGCGTGTTTTTATAGTGGCTCATAATGGCTTTTCTTTCCCACATTTAGTGCTTCCTTTAGGAGCACTTGCAAGGCAGGCCAGGCGGTGACAAATTCCCTCAGCATTTGCTTGCCTGAAAAGAATTTTATTTCTTCTTTGCTTAGGAAGTTTAGTGTGGCTGGATATGGAATTCTGGTTGGAAACTGTTCTTTAGGAATGTTGAATATTGGCCCCAATCTCTTCTGGCTTGTAGAGTTTAGGCTGAGAGATCTGCTGTTAGTCTGATGGGCTTCCCTTTGTAGGTGACCTGGCCTTTCTCTCTGGCTGCGCTTAACACTTTTTCCTTCATGCTGACTTCGGAGAATCTGATGATTATGTGTCTTGGGGATGATCTTCTCATGGAGTATCTTACTGTGGTTCTCTGGATTTTCTGAATGTGAATGTTGGCCTGTCTTGCTGTATTGAGGAAGTTCTCCTGGATGATATCCTGAAGCATGTTTTCCAACTTGGTTCCATTATCCCTGTCTCTTTCAGGTACCCCAATCAATTGTAGGTTCAGTCTTTTTACATAATCCCATAGTTCTTAGAGGTTTTGTTCAATCCTTCTTATTCTATTTCTCTAATCTTGTCTGCCTGTTTTATTTATGCTGATGTGCAGAAACCACAGCCACCCCCTCCCCACAGGGGCACCACCCCAGGGAAATCAAGAGTTCCGTCCATAAACCCCTGACTGGAGTTGCTGAAATTCCCACAGGGAGCCCCCACCTGGTGAGGAAGGATGGGTCTGGATATGGCCTAAAGAGGCAGTCAGGCCATGATCTGCCACAGCTGCTGTGGTGCACTGTGGGAAATTCCTCCTGGGTTCAAACCACCTAGTCTCCCTGGCACCAGCAGGAGAAAACAACAGACTGGAGCTGAAGTGATGGCTGCTGCTCTTCCCCCTGGGAGTTCAGTTATCTTAGGCAGAAGGCAGCCACAATGATAGTGGACACACCTCCCCCAGGTAAAGTGTTGGTGTTTGTCCCAGAGGATGGTGATCCTACTCTGTCAGATACCTCTGTTGCCAACACAGGATTTACTGACCATTTTCATTCTTCTCGGTGGGAGCCTCTGACTGCACCTCCCATACTTGGGCATCTTGCCTACCCTCTATACTCTTTAGCAGGGAACCCAAAGGAAAATAGTCAGTAGCAGGAAAAGTAAATAAGTTGATATGGACTGAGACAATTTTGAACTTGAAATCTAAAATAAATAATCAAATTGCATACAAAATGTAGTGAAAGGCCTATATTATTCATGAGATATTACATGGGACAAATTATGTTTTATACAGAGAATATTAGAATCTGAATTTGACACTGGAGAAGAGTAGCAGGGACTATGTGAGGAGTTCAGAACCCTCAGCTAACCACGCCAGCACACAGAGCAGAGTGACTTTCTAGTAGGGTCCTGGAAAGGGATTATATGCCAGTAATTTATTCAACAAATTGGGTGCATCTATGAGACAGGTAGGGAAGCTGCAATCCAGTGTCCCTGTGGAGCTGGGGAAAGTAAATTTAACACATTTATTATTGAATGCCACCGGATACCCGGGAGTGGAATGTGAAGACTAGCTCCAAATTCTATTTTACATGAGTGTGAAAGTAATCTCTAATGTAAGCAGAGCTCTGTGTCTCTGACAGTGGTAATGTGAACTGAAGCAAATTATGAAAGCTTTTAGTACACATTGGTTGGGCAGGTAAAGAAAAGGCAAAGGCTGAAGAAGAAATATCTGAATGTTAATAACATCTTTCTTTGGTTTATGAGAAACTACCAATCCTGCCAGGGTATATATGACCCTTTGTATTATAAACGTGGTGCAGAAATTTGGATACTTAGCCCAGAGAGTTGGCCTGTGAAAAGAAATGCCTTAAATTTAAATGGAAAATAATCTAAGGATTGTCATCAGATTAGTGATGGAAAACAAAACAATAATAACAGCTGCAGAACATAAATACATTGGAGTTTTCAAAACATTTTGGAGGAAACTAGCATTTACAGATATTATTTTGAATATATAAAGGACAGGTAGTAGACAATTTTCATTTTTCTAAGCACTCACAACAGTATTTTCCTCTATTCAGGCTGCCAAAATATGTTAAATACTTTTAGCAAAATAATATTTAGATTATCCACATTTGAGAAAATTCACATTTCCTGAACAAATTATGCTAGTGTTTACTTAGGGTTTTGAATCATAGAAAAAATAAAAAATAAATTGAAAATATTAAAATTAAAATGCCAAATTAAAGATTTTGTCCATTAATATTAGGTAATTGAGCATTTGTTGAACCTTTATAATTATTTCTGGATGCTCTGCAGAGTGGAGTATAACAAAAAGATTCAGAACCTGTGCTTGGGCAGCTCTATGACTTATGTTGAATGGCTTATTCTCTTGATCACTCACTTTATTTTTTAGTGCAAATGAAGAAAATACCTATATCTAGGCATTTTAAGATTAATTGCTTAATTTAATTCTTATTTTTTAATATTAAATGAGATAGTGCATATTGCAAACCCCACCTTGACCTATACTTATGAATACAACCAAGATGCTCATCTGAGGCCAGTAGGTAGGGCCCACCAGAAGGGCAGTTGCACAAGGATCTTCAGAGGCTACCTATACTGTAGGTAGAGAAAGGCATGTAGGTTTGATCTATTAATAATGCCTAAGTCAGTGATACAAAGGAACACTCATTTAGAATCTCACTTAAAAATAATTATATCTCCAAGCCTTGGTCTTCTGTATTATAGATAATGAGACAACTTCATTAATGTCACCTAGACTTATTAAAAGTGCATATTCCTGGACCTCTTCTTAAGAAGACATTCTGAATCATAATCTTATTTTTTAAAACCTTTCCACGTAGTTTCTATTTGAGCTAAAATTTGAGAACCACTGCTTATATTAGGTTGGTGCAAAAGTAATTCTGTTTTTGCCATTAGACTACAATTACTTTTGCAGTAACCTAATAAAACAATCTACAATTTCTTCAGACAAAAAGGCTTTGAGTGAAAAGTAAATAAACTGTTTTTACTGAAAGTTCTGCAAAGTATTTGCAAACCTGCCAGAAATGCTTAGATTCCAACTTAATTGAGTATAACAAGAATGGGAAAGAGGTATTTTTGATGCTTATAGTAAGAGTACCTCTCACTAGCAACTATAGGTAGGAATCACCCTACCTATAGTTTTTTCAAACAGTTAAATTTATTTATAGTCATGTTAAAATAAACACCATTTTTTATGGCTGTATAGTATTCCATGGTGTATATGTGCCACACTTTCTTAATCCAGTCTATTGTTGTTGGACATTTGGGTTGGTTCCAACTCTTTGCTATTGTTAATAGTGCCGCAATAAACATACGTGTGCATGTGTCTTTATAGCAGCATGATTTATAGTCCTTTGGGTATATACCCAGTAATGGGATGGCTGGGTCAAATGGTATTTCTAGTTCTAGATCCCTGAGGAATCGCCACACTGACTTCCACAATGGTTGAACTAGTTTACAGTCCCACCAACAGTGTAAAAGTGTTCCTATTTCTCCACATCCTCTCCAGCACCTGTTGTTTCCTGCTTTTTCAATGATGGCCATTCTAACTGGTGTGAGATGGTATCTCACTGTGGTTTTGATTTGCATTTCTCTGATGGCCAGTGATGATGAGCATTTCTTCATGTGTTTTTTGGCTGCATAAATGTCTTCTTTTGAGAAGTGTCTGTTCATGTCCTTTGCCCACTTTATGCAGCCATAAAAAATGATGAGTTCGTGTCCTTTGTAGGGACATGGATGAAACTGGAAAACATCATTCTCAGTAAACTATCGCAAGGACAAAAAACCAAACACCGCATGTTCTCACTCATAGGTGGGAATTGAACAATGAGAACTCATGGACACAGGAAGGGGAACATCACACTCCGGGGACTGTTCTGGGGTGGGGGGAGGGGGGAGGGACAGCATTAGGAGATACACCTAATGCTAAATGACGAGTTAATGGGTGCAGGAAATCAACATGGCACATGGATACATATGTAACAAACCTGCACATTGTGCACATGTACCCTAAAACCTAAAGTATAATAAAAATATATATATATATAAAAATAATAATAAAATAAGATAAAATAAACACCTTTATCGCTCTCCATATATCAGAGTCTTAAAATACATCTCCTCTTTTGTAGTTTTGCCTAGGGCTGCAACACTAAGAAACATACATTAACAACAGAGCAGCTTTTGAAGAGCAAGCCAAAACATATTCTAATCTAGTTTTTTATTCCAGTAAAATATTTTTAAATTTTTAAATTCAGGTCCTCTACTTGTCCCATGTAATATCTCATGTCGCCAGGCTGGAGTGCGGTGGCCCCATCTTGGCTCACTGCACCCTCTGCCTCCAGGGTTCAAGCAATTCTCCTGCCTCAGCCTCCCAAGTAGCTGGGACTATAGGCGTGCTCCACCATGCCCAACTAATTTTTGTATTTTAGTAGACGTGGTTTCACCATGTTGGCCAGGATGGTCTTGATCTCTTGACCTCATGATCTGCTTGCCTGGGCCTCCCAAAGTGCTGGGATTACAGGCATGAGCCACTGCATCCAGTCTAACAAAATACTATCTAAAAGGACTCCCAGAAGAGGCATTATAACTTCCACAAAAAAAGAGACCTAGCAGAAGTTAGAGGAATAAAGAAGACAAAAAGTTACTGGCAGGATGAGGCAAAGCTCACATTTTGCATTAAGCAAACTGCTGTAGAAAATGGTAAGAGATGAATCTCTGAGGGCCTTGCAACAGCCCCTGTAATGGAGATGGTGGATCAGTGCTCAGGATCCATTCCATCTTCCTTTTAGTGTGTCTCCTTGTACAGCAGAGGATGAAAAGCTACATTACATTCGCTTATATTTTCCAGATTATCTGCAGTTTGCTTGTAGATAAAATTTAGATTTAGCCAACTAGGTGTATTTCTGTGGGATGGTGAAGGTGGAAGTAGGGTGGGGTTGAAACTTCTGCTGGTTCTGTGGTTTCTATTGACATGCACAATTGTAGATGTCCTTGTTTTTCTGTGTTAGTATCCGGAAATTATCAGTCACTAACTTACAGATGTCAAGGGGGAAGAAATGTGGCAACTGTTTGCTGATGTCACTCACTTTCAGGAGCCTGAAATTTTCTGAATGTAATAGGTTTCCGATACCGTGATTTTTGATTGAAGCTATGGCAATGCCAATATTCTCTGGATTAGACAAATCAGCACCTTTTTGGTGTACTGCTTCTGTAATTTGTAACTTTGGGAGACATTTCTGAAAGCCACTTTTAAGAGTCAACTGCGTCTGCTCCCCTCATTTCCTAGATAACAATAAAAACTTAACATTTTCTAACTACTTATTTTATCTTAAAATCGCTGGCATGGACACTTATATAGAATGGAATCATAACTGGTGTAATATTTGATGCTAGAAGTAGTTGCAGAACACAGGCACTCAGAGAGATAGTAGCCTGAGATTGGTTCGTTCTGGCTGAGTTTGAAGTCACTGGTGTATACATGAACATCAGAAAATGGAGGCTGATATTTCTATAGAAAATTATGGCAAAACAATTATTTTAGTCTGAAGTGCTGAAATAAAATACCTATCAATGTAAGGTTTTGGTAGACTGAAGTTGTTCTACAATAGCTTACCATGGCAAAAATAAAAATATATACAGATACTACAATAAGCTGACAACTGTGAGGGAGAACTTAAACATAAAAAGAACAAGTCCAGGGAATAGCCAAGTCCAGGACTTGTCAAAAGAACAAGTCCAAGGTCTGTGGGAACTCCCTTGACTGTCCTTATTCTTACCTTTGATCATGTGAGCAGCCCAACTAACACAGATATGCCTTGTCTTTTATGTAAGAAGTAGGGCTTTGTTTGAGAAAGAGAGAATTTGCATAATGGCTTTAGGGTATATTTGGATAACTCCAAATACCCCAAAGCCCCAGTTTCCCCTGAGTGTTAAAGAATTGAAGCAGTAGTCCTCATCTTTTGTCAATTGGATGGATTCTGCCTTGTTTGGAAATACTGTAATGACCACATCTGAGACAGTTACCTATTAGGAAGCTGTCAATCATCTTCATTATCTACCGTGACAATTTCTCAGTGTCAGAAGACATATAATTAAATCACATCACATCCTGCACCAGCAGGGCATATGGGCTGTGTATCCAATAGATAAATAGGAAGAGAATGAAGAGAAGACAATGTAATACATGAAGAGAAGGCTTATACATCAAAGAATTGTAAACTTTGCTAACTTACAGCAACTCAAATCTGAAGAATATATGTAAAAAATGGTTCTCAAAATGAGATAGAATTGTAAGAAATTCAGTGTTAGAGAAAGTGATTGATATGGGTAGCTTTATTATGAGTAGTTTCTTTTTTTTTTTTTTTTTGAGACGGAGTCTCGCTCTGTCGCCCAGGCGGGCGTGCAGTGGGGCAATCTTGGCTCACTGCAAGCTCCGCCTCCTGGGTTCACGCCATTCTCCTGCCTCAGCCTCCCGCGTAGCTGGGAATACAGGGGCCCGCCATCACGCCCGACTAATTTTTTTGTATTTTTAGTAGAGACGGGGTTTCACCGTGTTAGCCAGGATGGTCTCCATCTCCTGACCTCGTGATCCGCCCACCTCGGCCTCTCAAAGTGCTGGGATTACAGGCGTGAGCCACCACGCCTGGCCTATGAGTAGTTTCAAATAGGTATTTCAGTTGAGTACCTGGAAATTGTCTTACCATTTTCTTACCTGGTTGACTGAAATGTGAACTCAAAAAATCCCCACCCTAAATGAGGTTGATATTCCAGAAACAATACTATTCTCTTTGCATGTGCTCCAGATCAAGAGAGTGGATTCCCTTGATTTAAGCCATGGCGAAGCAACTCTGCCACTTGATCTTTATGGCCCACAGATCCAATGTTACTCAAATATCTACATGAAATTTGTGATAAACACTGATAGGAGAACCATTGCAAAGTTCCCTAGTGTTTAGGAAAGAAGCAAAGCATGCTTTCTTTGGTTATTTATTTTAATCTTGAGAGATAGCTCCTGGCTTCCTAGCAGCAGTAAACATTACTATTAAAAGCATTGATTCTGGAGCTAAATTTACTGTTTTCAAAAAAATGGCTCATTCTCTCATTAGTTTATAACTATAAGCAAGTTATTTAACATTTTTGCACCCCAGCTGAGCATCTCTAAACTGAGAGTAATAATAGTACCTATCCAATAAAGTTTTTGTGAGGACTAGACAAATTAATATAAAACTTCAGATTTCCCTACAATCTTTTCTGCTGTGCTTTTCCTAATCTCAGATAATGGGCAAATGCATAGGTTTGTTCTTTTTTGTTTTTTTCCTTAGGTTTGTTCTTCATGTTATCCTCTCTTTTGTACTGTATGGTAAATCCATACAAAATTTATGTTTTTTTCTGTCTTTATATCTGCAACTAACTTCTTACTATTTCTATTGATATAATTTCTATAATTATCACCTCCAGCTTGCATTGCTATTTTAGCCTATAAGGGGCCAGTTGTGGTGGCTCACATCTGCAATCCCAGAACTTTGGGAGCCTGAGGCAGGAGGATCGTTTGAGATCAGGAGTTTGAGACCAGCCTGGGAAACATGGCAAGACTCTGTGTTTACAAAATACATTTTAAAAAAAGAAAACTTTAGCTAGGCTTGGGGGTGCGTTCATAGTCCCAGCCACTTGGGAGGTTAATGTGGGAAGATTGCTTGAGCTCAGGAAGTCAAGGCTGTAGTGAGCCATGTTCACACCACTGCACTCCAGCCAGCCTGTGGAATAGAATGAGACCTTCTCTCAAATAATAATAATAATTCCTGACAAGGAGTTTCTGTTTTATCTTTGATGATCTACAGCATATTCTGATCACAATAATCAGAATAATCCTGTTAAAATTTAAATTAGATCATGTCAAACCTCTGCTAAAATCATCTGGTTGTACCCACTCTGTGCACAATTAAAATCAATGTATAACAAGTATCTACAAGGCTCCACACAATCTGTTCCTGTGTTACTTCCTGGAACTTATTTTCTTTGCTCAGTTATCATCTTTACAATGACAGAATAGCATAAACCATCATATTTAAAATAGGAGCTGCTCTTTCCCCCTACAATTGGCACTTTTTAGACATTTTTCTCTGCTCATTTTTTTTCAATCACTCAACACCTTTTAACCTAATGCATAATATTCTTACTAACTAAATTATTGCATTTTTCAAATCCCACTAAGATGTGTGCTCTATATGGAAAGTTATTTTGTCTACATTGAGAAAATTCCAGTTTCTAAATAGTGTCTGGTATATAAAATAGCCACTCTAAATGATAATTCAATGATAAGTCATCAAACAAATGAAGATATATTAAGTGCTTAATGCAATGCCTGTAAATATAATAAAACTGTTAGCTATTACTATAATTATTATTACTAATCATGTTTGTCCTTTGTATTAAGTCTGTTCTCATACTGCTATAAGGAACTTACCAAGGCTAGGTAATTTATAAAGGAAAGAGGTTTAATTGACTCACAGTTCAGCATGCTGGGGAGTCCTCAGGAAACTTACAATCATGGTGGAAAATGAAGTGGAAGCAAAGAACCTTCTTCACGAGGCAGCAGAGAGGAGAAGTGCTGAGTGAAGGGGTAAGAGCCCCTTATAAAACCATCAGATCCCATGAGAACTCCCTCACCACCAAGAAAACAGCATGGGCTGGGCGCGGTGGCTCACGCTTGTAATCCCAGCACTTTGGGAGGCCGAGGCAGGCAGATCACGAGGTCAGGAGATTGAGACCATGGTGAAACCCCGTCTCTACTAAAAATACAAAAAAAATTAGCCGGGCGTGGTGGCGGGCGCCTGTAGTCCCAGCTACTCGGGAGGCTGAGGCAGGAGAATGGCATGAACCCGGGAGGCGGAGCTTGCAATGAGCCAAGATCGCGCCACTGCACTCCAGCCTGGGTGACAGAGCAAGACTCTGTCTCAAAAAAAGAAAAAAAAAAAAAAAAAAAGAAAACAGCATGATGTAAACTGCCCCCACGATTCACTTACCTCCATCTGGTTTTTCCCTTGACACCTGGGGATTATGGGGATTACAATTCAAGATGAGATTTGGGTGGGGACACAAAGCCTAACTACATCAGCGTTGATTAAACCACTAACCGTCACACATCATGTAAACATCCAACATGCATCCTGAGTTGACTATCATTCACTGAGTGTTATTTCATCTATTAAGCCATAGGGTTGGCTTATTCAGTAGCACTGCATAATCAAATAGATGAGGGCATACATACATTTTATGAGCAGAAGTTTCACATTTGTAGGAGAACTATGCCAGCAGCAGTGTTTCAATCCAAAACAATGGTTTCATGGGGGATTCTTGGTGAAAAGATTGTTAAGTAAATAAACAAATCCAGCCTCCTTTTTAGTTTTTGTTTTCTACAAATAAATACCAGTCAGAAGAGGACCGCTGTAACATTAGGGCTCTACTCAATACTGACCCTGAAGTGTAATGGAAAAAGAAAATCTCTTCAGTAGGAAGAACTTCAGGTGTTACATATGGATGTCCACTTTGCTTGAAAGGTGAGATGTTCAGGGTTATGAATCTGTGCTGATTTATGAACAGTGTCTATCATTTGCCCAGTTAGGAATTTGAGAGGAAAAAGATTATAGAAATGGTGACTAGGGGAGTAGAGAAAATATAGGAGGATGGGCTTCAGGATGGGATATTTTCCATGATGTGAAAATATCTGAGACTCATCTGGATATTCACAAAAAGACATCCAGAGGAATGATAACTTTTAATAATTTGGTGGAAAAGACGACCTAGTCAATAGATTTCAGCCATAACCTTTTCCTAGTTTTTTCAGCACTTGCTGAATGGACTCAAGAACCAAATGATCATAGTAGTAGAAATGGAAATTCCACATTGTTAAAAAAAGGTTGATGGTAACTGCATCTTCTGGTAGTAGAGACTAATGCTAAACTACTAGTATCTTGCTGTGGGATGACTAATCATCTGGTAACAAGTTATCTTCAATTTGATTGTGGAAGACAAAAATAACATTAGATGTGATAGGCTGGTTATATATTGTTAAAGAATGTCCACCTCATAGTCTTCATAACCTGTAAGTGTTACCTTATGTGGCAAAAGTGTACTTTGTAGATGTGATTAAATTAAAGATCTTGAAATGAAGAGATTATCATAGATTATCCAAGTGGGTCTTCAATTCAATTACATGTATCCTTGTAAGAGAGACAAAGGGAGATTTCATATACACAGGAAAGACAATGTTAAGACAGAGATTTAAATATTCTGGCCTTGAAAACTGGGGAGATGTGGCCACAAGCCAAGGAATCTTAGCAGCCATCAGAGGTGAAAGAGGCATGAAAGAGACTGTTCACTAGGACTTCAACAGGAAGTACTGCCTTGCTGACACATTGACTTCTGGCCAATAATACTGATTTAGGACTTCTGACCTCCAGACTGTATGAGAATACATTTCTGTTGTTTTAAGTTTGCAACCATTTGTTACAGCATCTATACAGAACTCATACACCAGAATACATATTTATGCTAGAAAATAATATTTCTTCTTTACTTGCCATACCACATGCCTTATTCTTATCATAGTATTTTACACAATAGTGATGAACTATAAATAAATTTTAAAGAAAATGATGTAAGGCAATTGACTATTTCTCATGAGATTCACTGTTCTCTTACTCTGTATTCCACAATCCTGAATCTTCTAGCCTTATAGAATAATATTGTGACATTTATACGTTTCTTTACAGCAGATAGGAGGGAATTTTTATTACTATTTTAATTGTTTTGAAGTTTTAACATCAAAAGAATAGATTACAAGTAGACCAGTGCTAGCTAGTGATTTTTGTGATAGATTGACTGGAATAATCCTTTTCATCCTTATTATATTTTGTGTTTCTATGCTATGAATAATAGCAATTTAAATGTTTCATTTCCTAGACAACATTGCAGCTGAGATATTATAGATCATGTAGATTTAAGGGCAGAGGGTAGATAGAAACTATACTTTCTATGTTGCTCTCGCAATTCCTCCTGAAATAAGGAATTTAAATTTTTATTTTTCCTCTGAGACACCATGAGCACAGAGGATAGTTCATGAGTGGTTGCTGAGAAACAGGGCTCAGGGTATGTATGTTTCCCATGAAGATCACAACAAGCACACACATGACACAGAATTAAGCAGTAGTATAAGTAGCTTATTGATCATGGTGGCTTTCAGATGTTTGTCGTTGCCTAATACTGGCAATGGTGGTGGTGGTGGTGGTGTGGATCTGGGGCAGCTGTTATAGCAGCCTACTTCTATGATGCAGCTATGAACATTATACATGGCTTATGATTACTGATAGAGAAGTCTGTCATTTTATGATTTGCTTTTTATATATTCTATTCTTAAAATCTTTTTTCTAATTTCTAACTTTTTTTGAAATTCCATCTATCCCTTTTGTTGGAATCTGTCTATCTATCTATCTATCTATCTATCTATCTATCTATCTATCTATCATCTATCTATCATCTATTTATCTATCTGTCTATCATCTATTTTGCAGACAAGAGCAGTCTATGCAAAATACAGGGTGTAATGTTATTAGTGTGGGACAGAAAATAATGCCTTATAGAAACTTCTTGTTCTTAGTATAATTCCTTCTTATAAATTGTCAAAAGTAACAATTATACCAAGTTGAAAACAGAGGAAAGAGAAGAAACACAAAGAAATGTATATGTTGATTATTTTATGCATTGGACTTACAATTTCTTACAATTTGTTTGTGATTTTAATTTCCTGGCTTCTCACAATTTATACTACATGTTGCAGTATTTCTTTGAAAAAAAAATGTACTCAAGTAAATAATCCTCTAAATCTAAAGAAAAGTAACTGGTTGTGAAAGGAAGTTCTTAATGCTTACAACAGTAACATAAAATAAAAGGAAAAGAAGAAACATAGTATTTAGCTCTGTGTGTTGTGAATAAAGTTTGTACCCAGGAGTTTTTAAGGTAAATAAGCATAAAATATTCAATAAGTAGAAATTTTCTCCAATGTACTAGGGACTGCTCAAAAATCATAAAGGATAATAACAGAGGTATCTATAGAATGTAAAAGGCTAGAGAAACATAAATTAAGTTGTGTAATAGTAGACCTTGTAGTCTTTTTCACTCCACTGAGGTTAGATCTTAAAGTTCTAACAAGAAATGTCAAATTTAAGCAAAACAGACTCACACTGTTTGTTTTATTTTCCAGTACTGAGGACTGTATCTGAAACCAGATCTCTTTCTTCTTTTCTATTCTGCCTTTAAATGTCGTTTTAAATAGAATAACACACACATTTACCCGCCTTGTTCTCTTTTCCCCTTTTTGATTTTCAGCTTTTATATCACTTTGTGAAAAACATTCTTTACAGATGAAGCTTCCTGAATGGGTCTTTCATTATTTCAAAAAAAGCATGTATTATAGGACTTAGTCTATTATATTTTGACTAAGTCCTATAATTTACAGCTTTATTCTTCTTTGTAAAGTACCCGAAAAATGTGATGACAGATATAACATTTTCCCAATAAATATTTAGGAGCATGTCAAGGAAATCTCATGTTTATTTTACACAAATAACATACATATGATTTCCAAAAGAAATGATTTTTGATGATTAATTTTACTGGGTGAAGAGAATTTTGTATCTGAGATTTAAAGTGAGTTTTACAATTACAAATGCTATATATATGTTAGATTTATATGCTTTTTCAGAATTAAAAGAAAGTCACAGAGTCCTCATTGTCCTGTTTTCTTTTTCTGTAAAGATGTATGTGAATGTGTGTGTACTTATTGCATATGCATGTATGTAGGCGAATGTGTAAGGACATGAGCTCATCCATGTGTATGTAAGTATGTGTGTGTATGTGTATTTCCTCTCTGATAAAATCAACTTGCTCTTTTCTAAAGATGAAGTGGACATTTCTTCCTTCAGTCAGTTCATTTCCTGTACTTGGAAAACTCTTCTCTATCATTCTCCACCCATGGAAACCCATGGCAGCTGGGATCCTGATCTAATAATGCCATGTGGTGGAGCCAGTTTTACCTATTTCATCTTGAGGCTATGTGTTCATTTCTTGAAGCTAAGAACTTGATTTCTTTCATCTTATTTACTGCAGTGTCTCATAATTGGTGGTTGTTCAAAAATCGTTTGCTATACACATGAGTGATTTTTGTCCACATCATCTAAAGTGTCTTAATTCCTTGTCGTCTCTGTTTGAAAACAGGTTTGTAGTTTCTTTGATACAATGTTCCCACAGATGTTGAGATTCAAGTGCTCTATAAAGTCCCCATGGAAAGAAGATTTATAGCTGTTTTTCATTTATTCTGCTACTTTAGTGGCCTTGTTAGGAAAGCATACAATATAGCTCAAAGCAGTGTAAGATACTAAAGCATCATAATAAAGTGTTTGGATTTCATCTTGTTTTTTTTCCATAAGCAAAATAAAATAATATCTATCTCACATGCTCTTTAAAATAATGAAGTGATACTTGTAAAATGCACAGGAAAGGACAAGCACATAATAAGCAGGCAATAATGGCAGAATAATAATAAAGAACTTTGTTTTTAATGAATACAATAATTTTTCCCAGTCAAGAGAATCTTAGAATTACTTCTGTAATATCCTTTATGGCCACTGCTGTGTATGGTTTACACCACTTATTGTTACATAACTAGTAGTAGTTAATAAATAAGGCTTTAAGAAGTTTTTTAGTTTGGGAAGTAAATTATATGATCATCCTACTCCTAGTCTGCCTGTCTTCATTTCCCCTCTACTGTTTAGAAGTATAGTGATCCACCTACACATTGTGGAACTGGAAAAATCTGATGATTCAAGTAAGCAAAATTATCAAGCACTACTTTCTTTTATCTCCTATTTAGGAAGAACATAAATAAAGTTTTATGTTATGCCATATTAAAATATCTTCCTATGTTATAAGAATAATTGCATTTTCCATGTTTGTAAAACTGCCATTAAAAAGTGCATACGTCTTTTAGTATTGAAATTGCATCATTTCATATTTTGCTTAATACAAAATTATTTCTTTATTGTATAAAATGACTTCTTACCATGAGACACAATCAAAAGCTATAAAATCCACTGACATAATCCAACCATAGAAAACCTGTCTTCATTGTTATTGGTTTCCCTTTTGATGCACATAGTGCCCTGTCCTGACCATTGATCCTCAAAGGGATGTTTGCTATTTGTTTTTAGAAGAAAATTTTATTCCCTTATGGAAAGAAGAGTAGAGAAAGGATACAGCTGGCTTTGTTTTGTTTTGTTTTGTTTTTTCCCCATCTTCTCTTTTCATTGTGCAGTGTTGCACAGTAATTGATGCCTAGGTCTGCTGCATTATCATGTGAATAGTACTCTTATTCTGAAGATGACAGAGCAAAATGATGAGAAAAACCTGCATTCTTAATAACATCATTAAGTCACTGAACTATGAAATGGCCCACCTCCAGCATTCTTGTTAATTTATGTAACGAATGTCTGAATTGTTTAAGTCATTATTACAGTGGTATTATTTAACTTATAGTGAAGCATTATAATGGCTACAGATTTAAAGCCAGTTATTCTGGGAGCAAATTTTAAACCATTTCATACTTTTTATCCCCGCTTACTGTTTGTCTGTTACATTTTCTCTTTTCCTAGATTTCAGATCTTAAGATAATATTTGCATTACTTACATCAATTTACTTCATTATTATTATATAAACTTTCTCCTTTTCAGATATTTTTCTGTCCTTTAAAAACATTAATTATGATTAAGATCAGTTACTTCTTCAGTTTGATCTCGAGGCTAATACTCAAACAGACTGAATGATTAAGAGATGCTCAGCATCGAGAATATTAATTTCCTCAAACTTGGATATTATTGATCTGTTTAAATGTTGACTTTCCGTTAAATATTTCTTTCAAAATGTCTTCAAAATGCCTTTCCTTTATTTTGTGAAATTACAGATGTTCTAACTTATTCCATTTTATTTATTCTTATGCTAAACCTTGTAGAAGCATGAGCTATGACTTATAAAATTATTAATTTCCATGGTAAGTAGGGTGAAGGTAGAATTTAATTCTAATGAAGCCTAGTGTAACAAACATTCCACTCCAGTGAAATCTTACAAAGCACCAGCTGGAAAACAGCTGTGTCCCATGCTCTTTGACTGTTGTGAAATCTTACTACAACCAAATAAAACAGATGCATCCTTGAAAGTTTTGATGAACTTTGTAAATCTTCAGATCAGGTCTTTCATACTTTATATTAGTTAAAAGGCAAAAAAGGTTCATTCTATTTGGAAGTTCATTAGCTTCTCTTTGAGGCTCTGCCAAAAATTCAGTTCTCTGTTAACATATGGAGGTGATACCACATTTGCCTGTTCGGGTACTAGTGTCGTTCCTTCAATATAGATAACCAAATACATCAGCACTATTTACATCAAAACACACTCTTTATTAAAATGTATAAGCACAAATATATAATTATACATCATAAAGAAGTACAAATTCAGAAACTAATGCTTTGGTTAATGGAGGTTCCTCTTTGTTAAAAATTCAGATGAGTAATTCAACAGCCTCAAAAGGCAAATAATTTACATAATCATAAAACTCCTAGCAGAAGGCTTTAATAGTAAAGTATCATGAGTTATATGACCCAATAAAAATTACAGACATGCTGATGTGTTCAATATAATGTTTGAGAATTTGAAATTTAAGGCAATAATTTTAATGCCATAGATTTGTACAGGTGTCAGTGTCCCATGAAACTTAGGAAAACCAAATATTACAAAAAATATTTGCTTCTAATTAAACAAAATGTATTCCAAAATTGTAATTGGACTCTTTTCCTAGATTCCTCTTTAGGTAAAGCATGCTTCTTATTCATATCTATATTCTTACAGCCTACCAACTCCAGTTTTGGTTGAAAATTAGTAGCTAATTATTTAACATGTGGTTGGTTTACATAATTCTCTATTTAATCTATGTAAAAGGTACATAAGGATACCTACAACCTGGGTCATAAATTTTAGTATAAGAGAGTCACAGAGCACAGATAAAATGCAAACAAGAAGCTCTGCCTATAAATCTTGACGGATGTTTTTGAGCAGTTTGAATTTAGTCCCTATAGTTATGATATAGCCTATTTAAATATGGTATGTGCACATAGAAGATGAAAGTAGGAGCTTTTTAGGCAAAGAGATGAGCATGACATAGCCAACTGGTTAACTTGTGAGAATGCTGATATAAATAATGTCAAGATTTGGGATTCAGTCTCTGTAAAGGCAGAAGGTTTTGTTTTAGGGATTCAATCATTTGTAAATGAAGCAATAATTTCCAGCACGCCTATTTTGAACCAGATATTATGATAATCTCTTAAAACAAGACAGTTACTGTTTTTACTATTGTTATTATGCTTAAAGTCTTACAAAGACCTATGCTATAAAAAGTTACCTACAGTTGGGTGAAAAATCCAGATATATTATTAAATATATGAACATCAAGTCTCAGTTTACTTATAATTCAAAATGTAATAATAATATTTTAAAAGTTCGATAAAGTGATGTGTATGTGTGTCTATATAATACACATAATAAGTGCTTAGGTGCTTAATAAATAATAGATAACATAAACACACAAATTTGAGTTCAATAAAGAGTTATATAATAATGTTGTCTAGCTAAAACAGTTCTCTCAATAATTAACACAATACCTGCTATACAATGCACATTTTCTGAATGAATAGATAACTATGTAAGTGAATTATTGAAAATTAAAAAAATTTTCTACTACATAGCAATACACTAATAAACATAAAAAGAAGGGAAGACTTCCTATTTCTGAAATGATGGAACAGCTGATAGACTTGCCTCCCACTGAAACTATAGAAAAAATCTGAAAAAGAAATATATAAATTTAGCAATTTGATGCATTGGAGAGCAACCAAGGGAGATCAGATTTGAGGAGGCAAAAGCCACAAGACAAGAAAATCCATTAAGATGATACAAACGTTAGCCACTTTTCTCCACTTCGGGAAATTTTATGACTGCCTGCATGATACATAAGAAACTGCAGACTTTGTGGTACTCCCAGTCGGTTTTGAGAGGAAGATGGAATTTTAGGGCTAACAATGCAGAAAGAGTCTGAAATAATGGTCAAAATTCTGAGCAATTTGCCAACTTAAGACGGAATCTTCCTCTGTCACCCAGGCTGGAGTGCTCGGCTCACTGCAAGCTCCGCCTCCCGGGTTCACGCCATTCTCTTGCCTCAGCCTCCCAAGTAGCTGGGACTACAGGTGCCCACCACCACGCCCGGCTAAATTTTTTGTATTTTTAGTAGAAACGGGGTTTCACCGTGTTAGCCTGAATGGTCTCGATTTCCTGACCTCGTGATCCCCCTGCCTCAGCCTCCCAAAGTGCTGGGATTACAGAAACTCTGACTCTTAAAATGGAATGGAGATGCTGAGGAGCTAAAAAGCAGAGCTTTTAACAGATGATGAAACTTTGATGACTAGAAAGGGAGCCAAGGGTCCAACAAAAAAGTTAGTCGAAACTACTAAAACAGATTCCCTAGGAGTAAGAGCTCGTTAAGGTAGACTCCATAATTAACTATCTTCCAGTTCTCTACTTAACATTCTTTAAAGGAAGATAGAGAATTGAGAGTCTTTTTAATGTGCTATCCACCATAACTAGTTCATAAAAGGAAACTTCTAGCCATGCAAACACATAATTTAGAGATAAAAATGATCGATAGAATCAGACCTATATATAACTTAGACATTGAAATTACCGAATAAAGACTCCTAAATACCTCTTTTGACGTGTTTAGAATTTATAGAAAAAGGTGGATATGATAAGTGAAGACTTGGCATATGTGGTAGAAGCATGACAATTCTAATAGAAAAAAGTAGAAATTATAGGATGAAAAATACAACATTTGAAATTAAAATTTTTAGTACCACCAGATGGTATTATATAGCAAAATTAAATATTACAAATGAGAGAGACAGTAAATATGAGATCAAGTAAATTTTTTCCAAGCTGAAACTCAAAGAAAAGAAAGATTTAAATTTAAAAGAGCCTCAAAGACATGTATGGCAATATCAAATGCTTTGCCATTTGTATACCTAGAGATAAAGAAGGAGAGGAGTAATAAGGTTAAACAGAAACAAATATTCATAAATCAATAACTAAATTTTTCTAAAATTAAAAACATAAGCTCAACATAAAATTAAATTTAAGAAAAATCATGTTAATTAAACATATTTAGGCACAACATAGCTAAAATGGTAAACCTCAAAGTTAAGAAAAGTAATTACAAGCAAATAAAAGGACAAATTATTTAAAAAAATTCAAAAATGGCAGCATGCTTCTCATTAAATGTGTATTCCAGAAGTCAATGAATCAGTATACTGGCAGGAAAAAAAGCAAAATGTCAACCAAAATTTTATATTCATTTAAAATCTCTTTCAAAAATAGAGCTGAAGTTATTATTATTATATATAATATAAATATAAATATAATAAGTATATATGTATTTATACACCTATATACACAAAGTTACACACACACACACACACACACACGTATAAAAGAAAGCTTAGAAAATGTATTACCAACAGATCCAAACTTCCAAAAAGTATTAAAGGAAGTTTTTAAGCTGAAGGAAAATTCTTACGGAAATTTGGATCTACATTGATGAATAAGGAGCACTGGAATTGGTGAATATGTGGATCAATATAAAGTTATTTTTACTTTCCTTAATTTACTTAAAACAAGATTGGCTACTTATACAAAATTATATTTTATTAGGAGAAAGTTACATCATATGTAGAAGTGTAATATATGACAAAATGTCATTAGCATGGGAAGGGCTAAATATACATGCTACTCTGTGATTCTCACATTAAATGTTAGGTGGTATATAATTAATCCCAGATAAGGTATGACAAAGTATATACTCTAAATCCTAGAGCAACTAGTAAGTCATATGAAGCCATAGCAATAGAGGAAATAAGATGACATATTAAGAAATATATATTGAAATAAATAAAGGTAGAAAAAGAAGAAACAAAAAAGAACATATAAGACGAATTGAAAATAAATAAAAAGATAGTAGACTTAAACCTGCCATATAAATACTTTTATCACATATAAATGTAAACATCCCAATTAAAATGTAGGGATTTTCAGACAGGATGAGAAAGCAATGCTTAACCATATACTGTATAAGAGACACACTTCAAGTATAAACTCTGAGAGCTAATAGAAGTAAAAGGGTGTTTCACTTTTTCACACAGTAATAATGACACACATAAAAGACAAAAAATCAGAGAGAAAAGACAAAAAATCAGAGAGAAAAGACAGCACTAGATATTTTATTACTTTATTATAAAAATAAAGTAATTATTATAAAAATATATAACCAGATTCAAACTTCCTATACTATACATAGGCTAGATTCTAAGTTAAAAGTATGTACTATATTCCTAAAACAACCACTAAAATAACAAAACATATGATTATGCTAAATAACACTTCGAAGGAGATAAAATGAAATAATAAAATTATCAAATAATAAAACATGCAAAAAAAGTAAAAAGGAATAAAGAACACAGGGAACAAATAGAAAACATGCAGCAAAATGATATATTTAATCATAACCATATAAATAAACACCTTAAGTGTAAATGGTCTAAATGGCCTCAATAACCTACTTACTAATGATTCATTTGAGATGAAGAAAAACCTACTAATGATTTAAGATGAAGAAACTAATACATGCTGCTTACAAGAAAGGCACTTCAACAATAAAGTTACACGTTAATTACAATTAAATTAGTAGTAATATATATACCATGATAGCACTAATAAAACAAATTATGAATGGTTATTAACATCAGACAAAGTATATTTCAGAGTAAAGAATATCATTAGACATAAAAAATGGAATTTCATAATGACAAAAGGGTCAATTCATTAAGAGGACTTAACAGTTCTAAAATGTTATATACCTATCAACAAAGCTCTCAAATATATGACAAACAACCTGATACAACTGTAAAAACAAACAAGCATATCTAAAATTTTAGGCAGATATTTCTATATTTCTCTTCCAATAATAGAGTAGAACAAGGAAAATAAAAGCCAATAAGTACATGGGAGATTTGAACAAAACTATAAGCCATAAGATGAAATTTAGATTTTTAAACGTTCTGTGGAACAATAGCAAAATATACATTATTTTCAAGTACACATGGAATATTTATTTAGATATACTATATTTTGACCAAAAATAAGTCAGTGTGGCGATTCCTCAGGGATCTAGAACTAGAAATACCATTTGACCCAGCCATCCCATTACTGGGTATATACCCAAAGGACTACAAATCATGCTGCTATAAAGACACATGCACACGTATGTTTATTGCGGCACTATTCACAATAGCAAAGAATTGGAACCAACCCAAATGTCCAACAACGATAGACTGGATTAAGAAAATGTGGCACATATACACCACGGAATACTATGCAGCCATAAAAAATGATGAGTTCATATCCTTTGTAGGGACATGGATGAAACTGGAAAACATCATTCTTAGTAAACTATGGCAAGGACAAAAAACCAAACACCGCATGTTCTCACTCATAGTTGGGAATTGAACAATGAGAACTCATGGACACAGGAAGGGGAACATCACACTCTGGGGACTGTTGTGGGGTGGGGGGAGGGGGAGGGACAGCATTAGGAGATATACCTAATGCTAAATGACGAGCTAATGGGTGCAGCAAAACAACATGGCACATGGATACATATGTAACAAACCTGCACATTGTGCACATGTACCCTAAAACCTAAAGTATAATAATAATAAAAAAAAGAAGAAGAAGAAGAAAAAAGAAATAGATAATTTGAATAATCTTGTGATATGATCTGGATCTGGGTCCCCCCTGAGGCCACAAATCTCAGGTTGAATTTTAATCCCCAATGTTGGAGGTGGGGTCTGGTGGAAGTGATTGGATCATGGGGGTGGATCCTTTATGAATGGTTTAACACCATCCACTTGATGCTGTCCAACAAAAGAGTTATTAAAATGTGTGTTGCAACTCCCCACTGCCTCTTGGCTCAGGTTCTGCCACATAAGATGCCTGCTCCAATTTGCCTTCCACCATGAGTAAAAGATCCCTGAAATCTCCCTCATGGAAGCAGATGCTGCCATGATTCCTGTACAGCGTGCAGAATCATGAACTAATTAAAACTATTTTCCTCATAAATTACCAAGTCTCAGGTATTTCTTTATAGCAATGTAAGAACAGATTAATACACTCTGTATTTATTAAAGCAATTTAACTTTAGTTAATTTGCTTTACTTACACTTAGTGCCACAGAGAAAACTGCAGGCCTTGGTGTCCTCTAATGAATCCTATTAAATATTGCAAAAATATTTACTCAAATCTTTACAAATATTTAAAAGAAGGAAATATATCCCAAATCACTCTATGAAGATACCATGATCCTGATTCCAAAACCAGACATACACATAATTCAAAAAAAGAAAACTACAGATTAATATCCTCTTCATATATATAAGTAAAAATATAGGTATAAAATTTTAGCAAATTAAATTCAACAATACAAAACAAAGAGTAATGATTCATGATTGAGTGGGGTTTATCCCACAATTTATCTCACAAATGTAAGGCTGATTTAACATTCAAAATCTAGTCCTCTATATTAATAAACTAAAGGATGAAAACCATATAATAATTTCAGTAGATGCAGAAAAAGCAAATGACTGAATTCAGCATCCACTCTTCAGAAAAACTTTAAGAAGAGTAAAACAAGGATAACTTTCTCTAAATATATGTGCCTGGGGGGAGAAAAAAAAACAAAAAACAAAAAAAATCTATGACTAACATCATATTTAAGCGTGAAATGTTGAATGTGTCTACCACTAAAATACAGGAAAAATACAGGAATGTTCATTTTCACCACTTCTATTCAGTATAATTGTAGAGGGTGTTATACAGTACATTCAGGTAAGAAAAATAAAATACTAGCCAATCGTAAATCTAATAAATGGCTTATATCCATAATGTGTAAACAAGTCTCACTACCTAATAATAAGGAAGAATGAAAATGGCTGAAAGATTTCTACACTCACTTCCTCAAAGAAGACAAAAAGATTGCAAATAAGCACAGAAAAAATCTTTTTGTTGATGTTGATGCTCAACATCAGTACGTATTAGGTCTAAGACAAATTAAAACTACAATGAGATACTACTATTGTACATCCGTTAGAAAAACAAAAGCCAAAAACCAATAAAACAAAACTAACAACATCCATTTTTGCAATGATATAGAGCAACTGAAATTCTCATAGTGGGAATGTGAAATGGTGCAATCATTTTAGAAATCAGTTGGGAAATTTCTGAAAAGTTTTCTCAATTATCTGTAGTTCCAGCTACTTGGCAGGCTGAGGTGCGAGAATCTCGCCAGGTCAAGCCCAGCCTGGGCAATAGTGAGACCTTTTCTAAAAAAAATTAAAATAAAATAAAATAAAATAAAGGCCGCATGCGGTGGCCCACACCTGTAATCCCAGCACTTTGGGTGGCTGAGGCTGGCGGATCACGAGGTCAGGAGATCGAGACCATCCTGGCTAATACCATGAAACCCAGACTCTACTAAAACACAAAAAAATAAATTAGTCGAGTGTGGTGGTGGGCGTCTGTAGGGCGCCTGTAGTCCCAGCTACTCGGGAGGCTGAGGCAGGAGAATGGCGTGAACCCGGGAGACGGAGCTTGCAGTGAGCAGAGATGGGACTACTGCACCCCAGCTTGGGCAACAGAGCGAGACTCTGTCTAAACTAAACTAAACTAAACTAAACTAAACTAAACTAAACTAAACTAAACTAAACTAAACTATAAAATAAAATAAACCACATAAACCAGCTATTCCACTCCTAAGCATTTACTCCAGAGAAACATATGTCCATGCAAATGCTTGTATTTGAGTGTTCACAGCAACTTTGTTTACAAATGTAAACAATCCACATGTCCATCAAAGAATGAAGGAATAAACAAATTGTGGTATATCCATACAATGGAAGTATACTCAGCAATAAAAATAATTTAACTATGAAAACACACAGAAACATGGATAGATATCAAAATAACTATAATGAGTGAAATAAGTCAGATAAAAGATACATATCATATGATCCTATTTATAAATATTCTAGAAACTCAAATGGAAGAACTCAGTTTTGTGGCTGTGTAGGGACTGGGATGGGTGTTGGGCAAGGAGGAAAAGGAGGGAGGGAACAAAAAGGGATATGAATAAATTTGGGGGAGGACAATAAATGTGTTCATTATCTTGATTGTGATCATGGTTCTATTGTTTCATGTATGTCAAAACTTTCAAGGTGCACATATTAAATATGCAGTTTTTAATGTTTCAATTAAATTTCAATAAAGCTGTAAAATACAAAATAAACTAATATAAAACAAAAATCATAAGAATGCAAATATCTAGTGCAACTGATTATGATTATCTGAATAGAGACACAAAATTCAGTATACCAAAACACCTCTCTAAATGCTGTGTAAACAGAATTTGGAAGTGTTAGAAAGTGTTCCATAACTGACCTTTCCAGGTTTTTCCAGATGTTTTATATAATGGATATAATCATGAATAGATCATTATGTTGAAATTTGTTAGAATGAAATAACAGGGAAGAAGGTCTTGATAAGTGATGAGTGTTGCAGACACCAAGAAGAAGTGAATGTGTGAATTAACTCAAATTTCATATTATAACCATACAGAGGTTATGAAGAAATAAGTAAAAAATATTGCAATGATGACTGAAAATGCCATTTTGTCACACAATTTTTTTTTACATTTGTAAACAAACCATTTATTGTTTTGGCATGTCATTAATGATTATGTGAAAACTCCTTTGAAATATTCAATACTTTTTAAGATATTGTCATTATTTTTTTCAATTGTGTCAGCAACAAAAGATGAACTAGTAATAACTTCTGTTTTTCATTTATTTTTTATATTTAATAAATTGCTAAAATGTTCTAATGTTACAAAGAAATACTTGAAAAACATTTCTAATATTTACTAAACCAATACTAATCTTTAAATTGCTTTAAATATTACTTTATGCAATGAAATTTTTATGACTATAAATGCAATTGTGCTTCCATTCATCTTAACAGGGCACGTAATATTTTATCTTTAAATGACATTGCAAATGAAATTTAAATGATTACAAAACTTAAAATTCAAGTGGCTATCCAGTTTAGGCTTCTGATAGTATAATTTTATAATTTCCTTCAATCAGACTAACCAGAGAAATAGAGGAACAATGAAATACTTTTCTTAAGTTATGTCTTGGTAGTATTCATTAATATCATTGTACACTTTCATTCCCATTCACCTTAGTGGCAAATCATTATTTATCTTTGAGTGGTATTAAGAATTAATTAAAATATTTTTAAAAGTCCAAATAACCTCACTTGACTGCTGTATTTACATCAAACCTTTCAAATTACTGTGGTACTTATGAATAATAAAAGATATCAAGTTACATAATGTATACTCAAAACTTTTGTTTAAATAAAATTTGATTTAATTATATATGCTAAAATAATATGTACTATGTTACAATTTTGCTTGTTTGAACAAATGTTATGATAGAAATTTAGAGAAATTCCATAGGGAATTACTGCTGGTTTACACTCAAAGCAATCAATTATATAAAACATGTTAAACAAAAAAATGTGAATGCTTGAAGCAGTGTTTGAAGTTTCTCAATTAAGGCTATAAAATTATATCTTACACTTGATGCCAAAAGTTTTATCTTGTTTTTCATCACGAATATAGCCATTTGCTAAAGCTGTCTATTGCTTCCAAAATGACATATTGCACTGTAAATAAATGTGAAAAATGTGATGTGTTAGACACAAAGAAAATGAGAAGGGAATGGAAATGAAAGGAAAAAAAGTGAGACACGTGAAATTGCACAAAACTTTGAAAATGAGTTTTGTATTACAAAAATCTATTCTCTAATGATACGATATTCAGTAGAGAATACAAAGTATTGCTCCTAATAAGCTTTTAGTACTACCTGTCGTAGCAGAAGCTTTTCTGGTTAATACTGACACCTTAGAAAAGCAATTTGCTTTGTGGAATAAAAACGAATCAGCAGAACCCAGACAGAGAAATCCAATTTTATCCTCAGACAGACACAAAGCTGTATGCCTTCCATTTTAATGACTGACAGCTTCTATTGCTTTGTACAAGAATCATGTAACAAATGAACACAACCACCAGGAGAGGCACAATCAAGCCCAAAAGCACTAGTGTCATCTTCTGTGTGAGCACACCTTGGATTCAAACCCAGAGAAAGCTATTACAAGCTCATGAATTTGTATACTGTGTTTCTATGACAAAATGAGCAATATTATATATTAACCAATGTATCCTTGAAAAATAGCACTGGATTTATGAGGAGGAACTCCTTGATATATTGCATTGAGGAAGACCTCAGATTCCCGTAGGCCTGAAGGTTAAGTAATTTTTTTCTGTGGGACAAAATAATAAAAATATTGAGAGGGTTGTGTGTGGAGAGAAAAAATGGAGGTTGAATAAAAAGACAGCAGAGTACAATTGCCTGTTTTGTTACTCTTTCTGAATGTGCAGTTCTTCAGTAAAATTATTAAGTTCAAGAAATATTTCATGAATGTGTTCATGTGGAAGCCTACGAAAGAACTAAATTTTGTGATCTGAGGAAGCATCTGGACCAGAAAAAGGAGAGCAAATGCAGACCAGAGAAGAAAGGCAGAGAGATCAAGACAAGGAAGGCAAGGGCAGATAGAATAAGCAATGTGTAGAAATTGAGGGAATGGCTCAAAACATAAGAAATTGGAATTGAGGGTTAGGCCAAATTTATACCCTGTGGATCTTTTTTTAGAGCTACCTAAAGTGACCACTGTAAACTGAATTACATTTCTATACCTAATAATTTAATTTGTGATTTAATTTCATTTGCCGTTATGGTTTTGACTTCCTTAAACTGAAAAATGTAATCACCAGCTTGTGCACATCTGAAATTAATTTTGTCAGCAGAGGCAATTAGTTAATTGAAAACTGGAAAGCAGTTTGGAAAAGAGATATCCTTCAAAAGTATTATTTAATTTAATATTTATATTAATGAGATGAGAGCAATTAAAGTACTATATTACATTGTTGTTTTGAAGTGACTAGATACACATCTATTATGAAACTTGAATTTCTTTCTTATTCCAAAGCAAGATGAAGGCTAAGTGCATTTGTTTTCAGCTCATGGTTTCATTTTTCAGTACATGCCATGCTTAGTTTTCCTCTTTGCAGGGTTCTTAAGCCTTTTCCAGTAAAAGTCCAATTTTTAATATAATTAAAATCTTAAGCCAAAGGAATGAAAATGAGGACATTATTTTTTAGAGTCCAATGTCAGGTTTACTAATAGGGCCTCAGAATTAGTAAATAAAACCAACAAAAATTGGATCCCTTGGGAGTGTTTCCAAAGCCCATTAACTACTCATGACTCAATGTTGATACTGAAGTCAGTGATTATCACTAGGTACTGATAGGCAGAATTTTTTTTTAAAGAATCTCTTATTACTCTTCTCTCTCTCTATGTGTGTGTGTGTGCGTGCCTGTATGTATGTATATGTACTTTATGTGCATATGATTAAATATATAGTTTCTGATAAAATTTAGGGAATATAGTTAATCATAAACAAAATATCTTTATAAAGCTGATAATATTATTATTTGTCTTGAATTTAATACAAAGGCACTACAATATTTTGGCCTAATTAAACTAGACTGTAGTCTGTGGTATCATATTTGAATAACAATATTAGTTATTTTGAATGTATTTATTATTGTAGTGTTAGTAAAAAGTTCATTAGCTACATATGTTGTTGAATACTTATAAAGGGAATTGTTTCTATAGTTAGTGTAGTTTTAAGCTGGCATTTTGCATTTATTTAAAGGTGAGGATATAGTCTCAGTAAAAGCAAGCTTGCTGTAAAATTTTAAAACTCTATATTCTAGGTCATTTTTTCCTCCTTTTTATTTATTACTTTTGGATTTGGTTATTTTTGACTTGATACTTCCTTTCTCACTCCAGCGTATAACCAGTAGATTTTGGAGTCAAGGTACTGTGTTTGAATACAATCCCTTTTGACCTACCAGGTAGGGGTCTCAGTAAAATTGCTTAAAATCCCATAGCCTATTTGCTCATTTATTCAAATGAGATGATAGATAAAAATCTCACTAAAAGAACAAGGCACGTAGTATGCATATGAACATGGTCATCATCAACATATCACCAATAACACTGTTATTATTAATTAATAATGTCATCATTGGTTTGCTCCAATTATAGATTGACATTATGTCTATATGTCTGTTTTAATATTATTCGTCATTTGGTTTGTGGCTAAAATCTTCATTATTGTCTTTATTATTATTGATTTGTACCTACCTACTGACAATATATTTCAGGATTATTCAAAAAAATACTAGGAATTCTTAAAAGGTACTTTTATTGTATCAGAAATAATCTTTATATTTTGCCTTAATAAATGTAAATTTATAAGATCAATGTGAGTATAAACATAACCACAAGTTAGTCAAAGGAAGATAGGTCATAAATGGTTCAGATAACATGGTTATTGGCTATGATTAAGTGTCAATAGAGTTGGGAAGAAAAGGCCAACAGCACAAACAGAAATGTAGGCCTCTGGTTAACTGAATATTTAAGATAAGTTCATAGGACCAATATATTTGTTCAAGTTTATATTATACCCTTACATGCCATATCATGAACATTTTAGACCTGCTTGGCTTACTTTATCTATCCTCTGGGCTCTATGGTTATTGAAGAGAGGAATTTTTCTGCAATAATGCCAAAATTTGTTCCATTAAGGTTATGAATTAAATCTCAAAGTTTTGTAAGCATTTGTTCTCTGACTCTTTTGATGAATTACTTCTTCTTAAATGAAAGGAACCCCAGATAGTTTTCATGAGTTCATGGGATCTGATGCACTAATCACTTTTGGCCCCATTTTATTAACATTTTAAAATTTCCTGGCCCTGGACTGTAAACTGCATACTACGGTTTTCCTTATTCTCTTTTGCTTCTAGAAAACGGAATGTTTAGATAACATCTTACGTAAGTAAATACTATCTACCCAACAAACTTAAAACTATAGAAAATATGCAAGTATGCAGGAAAAAAAACAAAATTTAAAAATCTGAAAAGCATTAAAAATTCAGAAACTAAAAGTACAAAGATTATAAAATCATAAAGTGATTATAGTGTGATTAATAGACACAATTTAACAAGTTAATTTTGTTGATTTCCAGTATTTAATGTTTTAGAATCCATAACCAATAATGAACAAAGGAAACTCCACTAGAGAGAGTTTCACCAAAGCAACTGAAATCTCAGCTAATAGAAAACTAGAAATAATTGTCACATTTTTACTGAATGTATCATAATTTAATTATTAATATTCTAAAAATATACCATGCTCAAATTTGTAAGAAGCATTGGGTCACCAAAAAGTAATTTAAATGTCTATAACAAAGCAAATCTCAAAAGAGAAAATAAGGCATTTTAACATTAAAAGTACACAGTATCACAATTAATTTACAACATTGAAAATTTCTTTGAATTACTATTCAGCCACAAAAGAATTAACATATTTTTGAAATTAACCTGTCATTCAGACATTATCTTCATCTATAACTATTTGCCCAATGAGCAGGGATGCACTTTTCTACTTTGCTACTAAAAATATGGTTTTATTTGCACATCAATGTGCCAGACAAAAGGTATAAAGCATAAGTGGTCTAGCCCAATTCTGATTGGATTAGATTTTCTAGTCCTTTGGTCATATGATTCAGTTCTGGCAAATAAGTAATAAGAATGTACTAGTGGTCTTCTGGAAAGATATTTCCTCTCTGGCCAAAGGAAAAAGACATATTAAGAAGTCACTTTCACCTGGTTATGCTTTGTACCTTCTGTCTTTGAATAGGAGTTGTGTAAAGAAATAAAACCTGGGGATTTTGCAGCCAGGGAACGTTTAAGAGAATGGGTAGAGAATTATCTTTCTGTGTTGGGTTTATTTCACTTAATGTAATATCCTCTGGGTTCATCCATGTTGCTGCAAATAAAAGAATTTCATTTTAAGGCTGAATAGTATTTCATTATTTGTGTGTGTGTATATATATATATTATATATAATATTTTCTTTATCCAGTCATTAATTGATGAACAACAGGTGGATTCCATATCTTGGCTATTGTAAATATTGCAGCAATAAACATGAGAGTGAAAATAGCTTTTTAAAATACTAATTTAATTTTTTAAATATATATCCAATAGTGGGGCTTCCAGACCTTATGCTAGTTCTACTTTTGATTTTTTTGAGGAATCTCCATACTGTTTTCCATATGGCTATACTATAGCTCCACAATGTGCAAGAATTCTCTCCACGTCCTAACCAGCACTTGTTATCATTCACCTTTTTAATAATAGGCATTCTAAGAAATGTGAGGTGATAGCTCATTGTGTTGAATCATAGAAGAAGAGAGTAGAAGTAGAGAGTAGAAGGATGGCTATCAGGGGCTTAGGGTAGGGTTGGGGAAGATATTGGTCAAAAGATGAAAGACGTCAGTTAGGAGAGATACGTTCAAGAGATATATTATGCAACACAGTTACTATAATGAACAACAATATTGTTATTGAAAATTACCAAGAGACAGGGGCTACAAAATGGTTAACTAGAGACATTGCCTCCTCTGAAAAGAGAATCAAAGTAGCAAGTAGATAATCACGCTCAGAATAGATTGTTTAAGAGAGAACACTGGAATTCAACAGAGAAGTGGAATTCAACCTTTTAAACATGGAAAGAGAGAGAAGTAAAGCAGCTTAAGGGCCTAGAGAAACTCCCCAAAGTGAGAAAAGGTTAAGAGAGTGACTGCCAGTGGCCCATATTCCCACTACAGACTCCTGCATCTCGGCTACAGAAAAGCCCTTAGACCCTTGGCAGGCCCAAAGACTAACATGGAGATCTGTCTGGAGAATGTGCAAAGGCATCATTCCAGAGAAGGAGCTCATGCTCGGTCCCACATATCCCCTGCAAGCCTTAAGCAGTTACAGCAATGATGTCATATTGAAAGCCCAATCCCTACCAGACCGCATCTTGCCTGGGGGCCCAATAGCCCTGCATCTCCACATCTCTGGACCCCAATGGAAATTTGCTGCCCTCAGACACTTGCCACTGGTAGCTGCTGCCGCTAGGGCTGTACCATGAGCTATTTTCAAAGATTCCACTACCCTGATCATCAAAGCTGCCACACAGTTTCACTTGTTCCAAAGACAAGCCTTTCCTGCGGAAGCCACCACTGGCCAAGGGGCCAAACTATTAGCAAAGTGCACAATCCCCAGTTGCCTGCATAGGGCTGCTCTCACTAAACACAACCCCACCCTCTGCAGTACCAGGCTTGCAGCATAGCTGCTGCTAACACTATCCAAGCATTCTACTGTGAGCTTTGGGATTACTCCACACTTGCCTACCACAGTCAAAGAATGAGTATGAGTCTGCCCAACCCAGCTTCACCATCTCCTATAGTGCCTAAACAGCCATGAGAGTGTGTTGGGACCACCCAATCCAGTCCACCACTGTTGGTACCTAAACACTCCTCCCATGGCTTGAGGTTAGACCCATGCAATCTGCTGCTACTGTCACAGCTGGCACCTACCTGCACATGCCAACCATGGGCCTGCAAACTAGCCCCATTCAGTCAGTCACAGCCATTGTGAACACCAGCATGAACTGCTTGAGAGTCAGAGGTTTGTCTCACTGCTGCTATTGCCATCAACCATGCCATGCTTCCTGCCCAGAAGCCTGAAAAACTGCTTATCTGCCCAGCTACCACTGATACTACCAGCACTGACCAAGCTCCCTGAGGCTTAAGAATAGGTCCATCTGGACCTATTAACTCCCGTGACAGCATACACCACCCTGAAACCCAAGGTTAGGCACACGCAGCTCACTGTTACTATCACTGGGGCCTTAGAACAAACACACCTTGTGCCCTCATTCCAAGCAAAATTTCACTATAGCCTCCACTAACAACTGTACCATAAAACACTTAGGAAATGACAGCCACAAATGACACTGTTCACAGACAAAGAAATCACACAGAGACTATGCTGTTGCATGCACCAAGAATCAAAACCAAAGTGCTCTATCCAAACAACATACCTCTTCAGAAAAAGTCTTCTTATATAAAATAAATTCAAAAAATTGGAAGAAGTGACTGTTACACCAGACTGTTACATCAGAAAAACAACTGAGGATATTTACCAAAAGAGATAAATACAAAACTTAATCAAGCAGAAATTCTGGAGCTGGAGAATTCATTAACTAAAATTCAAAATAATTAGTTAACATTATAAATTAATCAATAATATTATTTACTTATTAATCAATTTAATACAATTAACTAAAATTCTAAAGTTTTAACAGTAGATAAGATCAAGCAGAAAAAAGTATTCACAACTAGAAGACAGGTCTCTTGAAATAAACACAGTCAGATAACAATTTTAACATAGAACAAAAAATAATAAACCTATATTACATATGGGACACCAAAAAGTGACAAAATATTCAAATTTTTGGCATCCCAGAAGGTAAAGGGAAAAGAAAAGGAATAGAAAACCTATTAACAAAATAATAACTAAAAATATCTCAAATCCAGCAAGAGGTGTAGACATCCAGATATGGGAAGCTCAGAGATCTCCAAACAGTTCCAATGCAAAAATGCCTTCTCCATGCCACATTATAGTCAAACTGTCCAAAGTCAGCCGGTCGTGGTGGCTCACTCCTGTAATCCCAGCACTTTGTGAGGCTGAGGCAGGCGGATCACAAGGTCAGGAGATCAAGACCATCCTGGCTTAACACGGTGAAACCCCGTCTCTACTAAACAAAATACAAAAAATTAGCCGGGCGTGGTGGCGGGCACCTGTAGTCCCAGCTACTCGAGAGGCTGAGGCAGAATGGCGTGCACACGGGAGGCGGAGCTTGCAGTGAGCCGAGATCGCACCACTGCACTCCAGCCTGGGCGTCAGAGCGAGACTCCGTCTCAGAACAAACAAACAAACAGAAAACAAACAAACAAATAAAAAACAAGAAAACTGTCCAAAGTCAAAGACAAAGAGAGAATTCTAAAAACAGCAAGAGAAAGCCTCTAGTCACTTATAAGGAAACCTACATCAGACTAACAGTAGATGGGTCAGCAGAAATCTTACAGGCCAAGAGAGAATGGAATGATATATTCAAACTGCTGAAAGAAAAAAAAACCTGCCCCTCATGGGTACTAATACCAGCAAAGTTATCCTTCATTAATGAAGTAGAAAGCTGAGGGAATTCATCATTACTAGACTGGCACGACAAGAAATACCTCAGCAACTTTTATACCTAGAAGCGAAAAAACACATCTATTATCATAAAAGCACAAAAGTGCAGAACCCTTTGGTAGAGTACATACACACAATTGAGGAAGAGAAATAACTCAAATGTTATGACTACAGAAAACCACCAAACCACAATGATAAACAATAAGGGAGAATAAATCAAAGAAAAGATATACCAAAAAAAACCCCAGAAATTAATTCATATAATGATAGAAATAAGCCCTCACATATCAATAATAATCTTAAATGCAAATGAATTAAACTTTCAAAATATATAGACTCTATAGACTGGGCTGAATTGATTTTTAAAAGTGGCCCAACTATAAGCTTCCTATAGTAAACTTATCTCACCAGTAAAATACACATGGACTGAAAGTAAAGGGATGGAAAAACGTATTCCATACAAACACAAACCAAATGCAAACAGGAGTAACTATATGTATATCATATAAAACATAATTTAACTCAAAAACAGTATAAAGAAAAAAAGCCATTATATATTGACAAAGGGATCAATTCAGCAAGAGGATATAACAATTCTAAACATATATTCACCCAACACCAAAGCACCCACATATACATATATATTATATATGTATAATATACATAATATATATGTATATATACTATTATTGTACTAGAATCTATCTCTCCTTTTAGATGTAAATATATATATACATATTTATATTTACATCTAAAAGGAGAGATAGATTCTAGTACAATAATTGTTGGGATTTCAACACCCCACTGTCAGCATTAGACAGACTATCTTGATAGAAAATTCACAAAGAAAAAATGAATTTAAACTTTACATTGGATCAAAAGGACCTAACAGATATTTACAGAACATTTCAACCAAGAGCTACAGAGCACACATTCTTCTCATAAGCATATGAAACATTCTCCAGAATAGACCATATTTTAGGAAACAAAACAAGTCTCAACAAATTTAAGAAAATCAAAATCATATAAAGTATTTTCTCAGACCACAATAGAATAAAACTAGAAATCAATAACAAAGGAAACTTTGGAAACTGTACAAATACATGGAAATCAAACCACATGCTCCTTAATAACCATTGGATCAAAAAATAAGGAAAAAATAAAACAATTTCTTGAAACATGAAAATTGCAATACAACATATCAAAACATAGGGAATACAACGAAAGCAGCGCTAAAGAGGTAGTTCACAGCAGTAAATGACTACATCCAAGAACTATGATTGGGATCTAAATCCACCAAGAAAGGACCCACAAATGGCTTAGATACGATTTCATGAGTTTTGTATTTTAAATTTATTATTGCTTGGTTGAATATAACATATGCTCATGTATTTTTTTCCATAAAAGTTGTGTTTTTCTTGCCCATATATAAGAATACCTTTATCCTCCCTCCACATATTACAAATAGTTTTGTTAGAATAAAATTATTGAATCCTGCTTTTCTTTACTAAAAAAGTAGAAAGATTTCAAATAAACAATCTAATGATGCACATCAAAAAACTAGAATAGCAGGGAAAAAAACAAATATAAAATTGGTGGAATGAAAGAAACAAAGATCAGAGCAGACCTAAATGAAATAGAGACTAAAAAGTAACATAAGGGATCAATGAAACAAAAAGTTGGTTTTTCAGAGATAAAGAAAATCAAGAAACTGTTAGACTAACCAAGGAAAAAAGAGAAGATTCAAAGAAACTAAATTCGAAATGAAAAAGAAATTACAACTGATGCCACAGAAATGTCAATAACTATCAGAAACTATTATGAACAACTCTATGCTAACAAACAGGAAACCCTAGAGGAAATGGATAAATTCCTGGACACATAAAACCTATCAAGATTTAATCAGGAAGAAATAGAAAACCTGGAGAGACCAATAATGAATAATAACAGTGAATCAGTAATAAAAGGTTTTTCAATAAAGAAAAGTTCAGGATCAGATATCTCCACTCCTGGATTCTACCAAACTTTCAAAGAAAAACTAATGTCAGCTTTTCTAAGAATATTCTGAAAAGTTGAAGAAGAAAAAATACTCCCTAACTCATTATGTGAGGCCAGGGTTACTCTGATACCAAAATCAGCAAGGATGCAACAACAAAAACAATAACAACAACAACAACAAAACTACAGGTTAATATCCTTGAAAAAAATAGACACAAAAATCCTCAACGAAATAATAGTAAAACTAATCCAACAACACATAAAAAAGATAATACACCACAATCAACAAGGATTTATTTCAGGGATGCAGCGATGGCTGAACATATGCCAATAAATAGATGTGATGCATCACCTCAACAGAATGAAGGACAAAATGTATATGATGATCTCACTAGATGCAGAAAAAGCATTCAATAAAATTCTACACCCCTTCATGATTAAAAAAACCTCTCAAAAATGAGGCATAAAGAGAACATATCTCGACATAATAAAGACCATATATGACAAATAAACAGATAATATTATACTGAATGGGGAAAAGTTGAAAGTCTTTCTTCTAAGAACTAGAACAAGACAAGAATGCCTATTTTCACTACTCGTATTTAACATGGTACTGGCAGTCCTAGTCCAAGCAATCAGTTAATAGGAAAACAATAAAATTCATCCAGATTGGAAAAAAGCAAGTCTAACTGTCCCTTTCTGCAAATGATACGATCTGCAATCTGGAAAAACCTATAGCCTCCACCAAAAAATGCTTAGGTCACATAAATAAATTCAATAAAGTAACAGGATGCAAAATCAACATAAAATAGCAGTAGCATTTATATACAGAAATAACAGAGGATCTGAGAAAGGAGTCATAAAGACAATCCCAGTTACAATAGTTATGAAAAATTTAAATACTTAGAAATAAATTTAACCAAAGAGGTAAAAGGCTTCTACAATGAAAACTACAAAACACTAATGAAATAAATTGATGAGGACACAAATAAATGGGAAGACATCCCATGTTCATGAACTGGAGGAATAAACATCATTAAAATGTCCATGCTGCCCAAAGCAATCCACAGATTTAATGCAATCCCTATCAAAATACCAATGTAATTTTTCACCAAAATAGAAGAAACAGCCCGAAAGTTCTATATATACCTAAAAACCCAGTAGTCTCTGCTCAAAGGCTTCTAGAACTCACAAAAAACTTCAGCAAAGTTTTAGGGCACAAAATCAATATACAAAAGTCAGTAGCATTTCTAATACCACCAACAATGCCCAAGTCAAGGGCCAAATCAAGAATGCAATCTCCTTCACAATAGCCCCCCAAAATAATAAAATATCTAGGAATATAGCTAATCAAGAGAGGTTAAAGATCTCTACAATGAGAATTACAAAACACTGGTGAAAGAAATAAAAAATGACACAAACAAATGGAAAACACTCCATGCTCATGTATTGGAAAAGTCAATATTGCTAAAATGTCCATGCTGCCCAAAGCAATTTATAGGTTCAATGCTATTCCTGTCAAACTACCAAAGACATTCTAAACATATTTAGAAAAACCTATTCTAAAATTCAGATGGAACCACAAAAGAGCCCAAATAGCCAAAACAATCCTCAGCAAATGTAATCAAGCTGTAGGCATTACACTACCTAACTTCAAAGTATAGTACAAGGCCATAGTAACAAAATAATGTAATATTGGTACAAAACAGACACACAGACTGATGGAATGTAATAGAGAACCCAGAAATAAATTCACATATTTATAGCCAACTGGTTTTAGACAAAGGTGCCAAGAACATACATTGGGGATAGGATACCTTTTGCAATAAATGGTTCTGGGAAAATTAGATATAAATATGCAGAAGAATAAAACTGATCTTTATCTCTCACCATATCCAAAAATTCACACAATATTGATTAAAGGCTTAAGTATACAATCTGAAACTATAAAACTACTAGAAGAGAGAAAATGCTCAAGGACATTGGTCTATGCAAATATTTTATAGCTAAGACCTCAAAAGTACAGGCAACAAAAACAAAAATAGACAAGTGGAACTTAACCTAAATAGCTTCTGCACAGCAAAGGAAACAAGCAAAAGTGAAAAGACAACATGATGAATGACAGAAAATATTTTTAAACTATTCATCCAACAAGGAACTGATATCCAGAATATAAAAGGACCTCAAATGACTCAACAGTAAAAGAAACAAATAAATGAATAGAAAATTATCAAAAGAAGACACACACATGGCCAATGGGTATATGAAAAATGCTCAAAATCACTAATCATCAGGGAAATGCAAATTAAAACCATAACGAAATATCATCTTACCTCAGTTAGAATGGCTGTTAATAAAAAGACAAAAAATAACAGATGCTTGCAAGAATGCAGAGAAAAGGGAAGTTTTATACACTATTGATGAGAATCTTAATTGTTAAAGCCACTATGGAAAGCAGTATGGAGATTTTTCAGTAAGTCAGAAATAGAATATGATCCAACATCTCATACTGGGTGTTTTACCAAAGGAAAAGAAATCAGTATGTCAAAGATATAACTATACTCCCATTTTTATTATAGCACTAGTCACAATAGCAAAGATATGGAATCAATTGAAGTGTCTGTCAACAGACAAATAGGTGAAGAAAATATGGCATATGTACACAGTATGAAATACTATTTAATCATAACAAAAAATGAAATCATGGAATTTGCAACAACATGGATGAAACTGGAGATCATTATACTAAGTAAAATAAGCCAATCATGGAAAGATAAACATTTCATATTCTCACTCATATGTGGGAGCTAAAAGCTTTAATCTCAAGGAGGTAGAGAGTAGAATGATAGATACCAGAGGCTGGGAAGGATGTGTGGGTGGGAGCAGCAAATGAAGAAAGAGGTTGGTTAATAGGTACACGTTAGATAGAAGAAATAAGTTTCAATGTCTGAATGCAGAGTAGCATGACTAAAGTTAAAAATAACATGTATATTTTAAAATATCAAGAAGACTTGAAGTGTTGCTAATACATAAAAAATGATAAGTACTCGAGATGATGGACTCCTAAAATACCCTGATTTGATAATTATATAGTCTATGTACATAATCAAGTATCACATGTAACCTATAAATGTGTACTAAAATTATATATCAATAAAGAAAATTGCTGAGACTTCTGAGTGTTGTCATCCCCCCAAAAAAATGCACATGAAATAATGTATATGTTAACTAGATTTAGCCATTCCACAATGCATACAGATTTTAAAACATTATGTTGCATATGATAAATACAAATGTTTTTGACAATTTAAAAAATAAAATAAATGTGAGCTAGGAAGGTAAATGAAGAGAATTATTGAGAACATAACACAGGCCTAACTTTACTAAGTCACTAGGCTGCCTTCCTTTAGATGACTTTTTATATAAGATTATAAAATATGTATACATTTATTGTCTTAAGAATAAAACATACATTATGAGGTGAAGGAAAAACCTAGGGACCACCTAATTATCCAGCAATATATGCTTTAACACAATAAAAATGAATACTATTTCATTAAAATCAAGTTTTTGAAATAATAGAAATGTGCTCATAATTGTGTGTTAAGTGAAAAAATACAGGATGTTTAGTTTTATGGAAATAATACTCTAAGCATATGAAAAACATAGAAAAAAGTCAGAAAGGAAATATGGCGATAGGTAGTGACTTATGGATTACTTTTTCTCAGCTTCTTTCATTCTTATAATTCACAGTATTTTCTTGATGAGTTTATGTTATATTCTATAATCAAAAAAATAGAGCAAAGGTCATTGCTATTGGTGTTCTTTATTGTTGAAGCATTTGTCTTTCCATATACAAGTGGGAATTTCTAAGATATTTCAATATATTATAATACTTGATAATTGTAATAGTGCACTGCAGTTGCTAATAAAAATATCAATCATGTCTGGAATTATTTTTGTAAGACAGCAGAAAAAATATCTTCTTTTATAAAACTATTAGGCCAAGTTGCTGTTTAAAATATTTATTAATAGAGATATTGATGTATATGGACAACTTATTTTGTCTATGGTTATTAAATAGTGTTGTTATTTTATAATAAAGCCTCTGGGAAACATGGAGTTAAGAAGTAGGATGAATAGACATACTCTAAATAAATAATATTCAGCCTTATAAAAATTATAATTTTACTTAAAAATATTATAACTGAGTTTAGCTGTTTCTATAATTTTTTAAACATCATCTGTTATTTTATAAGTATTTTTATAGATATTTAATATGTAGTTTATGTTCCATAACACAGTATTATTCATTGTTTAGATCAGAGCATAACTTTTTAAGATTTTAGTCACCATTTGGAGGAAAGGCATTAGTGCACTTGATATTTAAAAGTGCACCAACTCTGAAAGTGAGATGCTCTGGGGGAGTATTAAATGTTCTATACTCTACAAGAAGTTGACATCATCTTGGGGATGTTGCCAGCAGATATTTGAAGTGTCAAACACTAAATAATTTTAGTGTCTGCTGACAGTCTCTGATTTCTCTTATTCAGGCAAGGGAATGAAAGACTATAAAGAGAACATACTGTTTAGAGTTTCAAAATTGCTTTTTTGATATAGTTAGTCTTTAGGATGGCTAATACTATTTTATTTACTAAAGATATCATTCCAGAACACATACAAATGCCTCTAAAATCCAATCTCTTGACTATTAGCTTGTAATCTTAACATTTCACAGGCAAATTTTGAACTGAAACCAATCTTTAGAGCTCATCCAATCTCAAATTCTATTTTACAAGTAAAGACATTGAAACAAACATTCTTAGTGATTTGTCAAAAAACTTTGTATGTCCTGGTCTAATAATCTTTGTAATATACCACAATTATAAAGTTTGGGGATATTTTAATATTTTTATTGGAACTTATTTTTTCCCACTTTATTAGAAACCAAAAAAAAAGCAACCAAAAACCAATGGCGAAATCTTAATAATATTCACAATGTAATTGTCTTATTATTCTACCTGTATGTATCCTTGTTATAGGAAAAGATTAAATTTTGACACAATCTCAGCTTATTTTGAAGTTCACTGAATGGAATGGAATACTTAGATATTGACTTTCATTTTATTTCAAAGAGTAATTTATCTCTTGTTTAACTTAAATATTTTTCCTTTGTTTACATGTTTCTGAGTTTGTATATTCAATGTCTTTTAAATATGGAAGACATAAAAACAGAAAAGGAAGACAAGTCACTATCATTTTAGAGAATGAACTTGTTATTGTTTTTGTGTATCTTGTCTTATGCAAGGCTGAATTGTAACTTTATTTTAATAACTGTGTTGCAAGACATTTTAATTGTTTGCAGTAGTATTATATCTTCTTTCAGGTTCTTAATTGATTAGAGGGAACTCTATATAATTTTATGTAAAAGAAGACACTGAACGGGAAGAAGAAAAATATGCTAGAATAGCAACCACAGTTAAGTAGAGTCTTCTTTGAAAAATCTGTAAAGATAAGGATGCGTATTTTCTGATTTGTTTCATGAGACATACTAGCAATTCATATCTCAAAACAATATTACATATAATATTAGTGAAGACTTTTTTTACTCAGGACAATAACACAATATATAATTAATTATAAGAAGCAAACATTAATTTGTGTCATGTGGTCAAAAGACATGGTCAAATGACTACATTTTCAGACAATATTTTACCATTTATAGATGTAACATCATAGTTTGATGATTTTTATATATGTGAATAAACATTTGAAGTTACTTCTTAAGTCAAAGTGGTTAGAATAGCACTTGGGTCTTGAAATATTCAAGAATTTGACTTTTATGAACATTTATGTAAATGCATTTGTATAATTCTACATTGATTTAAGCTTTGATTCTTTGTCAGATTGACATTCTCAGATTTCCGTCTTAAAGTTTTAAACTAAATTACCTTGTTGCATATTTTACAATTTCTAAATCTATTTAAAATGAAACACTAAAGGATTGGTGGACAAATATTTTTCAAAGTAATATTTTGTCACATGAAATATTAGTACAATATCAAATGGAGCCCCAAATCTCTCATCAGCAAATGAATCTGTCTGCGGTGTGTTTATTTCATTACACTGTTATAATTTCAGAAGACTCCTACAGGAATGGCCCCCAAGGGTATAATACAAATCACACACATGAACATACACTCTTGAAAATATAGCAAATTTTTATTTATATCATGATCGAAATAAGGCTTATTTCTCTGTAGATTAACATAAGACTTTCCATCACATTTTGAAAATAGTTGTTTTTAGAACTTTACTCATTAAATTTCCATTTTTTATTTCTAGCTTTCTGTCTACTTTTCATTACTCTTTAATGCCAATGATAAACTTTTATTAGTAAATAAATGCTTTGCACTTGAATTAATAATGTATTATTTTTCTGTTGTTCAATGAGTACAAAATTCAGTTATGATAGAGAAATAAGTTACAGAGATCTGCAACGTAATATAATGCCTGTAGTTAACAATATGATATTATGTACTTCAAAATTTGTTAAGAGGGTAGATCTCATGTTAAGTGTTCTTACAATAAAAACAATACAAAAACAAAGGGACACAGAGAAACTTTGGAAAGAATTCATCATGCCTATTATCTTGACTATGGTGATGTCATCATAGGCATCTCTGTCCAAACCCATCAAATTGTATACAGTAAATATGGGCAGTTCTTTTTACATAAATTATACCTAAATGTAGCTGTTAGTGAAAGAATTATGTCTTTATCCTTCACATTTTCTTGGTTAATATCTCACTATGCCATTGGAATTATAATTAACTAAGGCTAAAATATGTCTAAAGCCAAGTATTTACTACGTGTGAACTCTTTGAACTTGGTAGGTTTTGCAGCAGTAAGAAATAATCCCCCAAATATCAGTGGCTTACAAAGAAAAGATTTTCACTTGAGGGCAGTAGAAGTTTGCCCCCTACTGCTTCTTCAAAATCCAGTGCTCCACTATCTAGGTCATTGCCATACGTTGTATCAGATAGGGGATTGTGCGTAAACGTGACACATCACATCACTGATGTTTTTTAGCCAAAGAAAATACTTTAGCCAAGACTGAATTCAAAAGGACAGGTATGCATAATCATATGACATAAGACAATATCATAATTATATGACATAAGACAATATCATAATTATATAACAAAAGACAATCATCAGTGTCTTCTATGTATATATTTGTAAAGAAAACAAAGTGATTTCTCAGAAAAAAGTAAGGAATTTAGAGTTAGCACAGTGTTTTTAAATTACACTTTAGCAGAATGTTGAAAAATCTGGACAATCAAAAGCAACAATCAAAAAAGTATAAATACTTATGTCTTTTATTAACTTTGTGAGTCTCTGAGAAATTTATTAACATCTCTAAAACTTAGTTTCCATCTCTGAAAAATATGCTAGTAATTCATTGTCTCATGGAATGATTATGAAAGTTAAATATGATGATCTATGAAAAACACACAAAACATAGTAATTTATGGGTTGTAACATAATGCTAATATACAGCAAGTGCTAAAATGACAATTATTGATATTTAATTACCATTATTATAATAATTAATGAAATTCATCAGAAATTCACCAAGGAATATGTAGTGAATTTAGAGTTAGTTCATAGGTAGAATTATTCAGGGCCGCAGCATGTAAATTGGGCAGTTTAATTCAATCAATTATTTTTTAGCTCTTCTTACGTGGAGTACATTGTGTTAGATAAAGAGAATACGAAGATAAGCAAGATTTGGAGCTATTCGTAATCTCAAGTATAATTTTGATGCAACATGGTCAAGTGTTATGCTGATGACTTATGTAAAAGGTAAAATAAGAGCATGATGGTAAAGTATCCAACCTGACTACGTCATTAGAGGATTTATAAACTGAGAAAAACAGCAAAACATTAGGCAGAAGATCATGGACAGATGGATGTATCTGTGGTTATTTGTGTGTGTGTGTGTATAATTCTTTTTCTTCAAATCTGCAGATAGTGTGACATATTAGTCCATTCTTACCCCGCAGTAAAGAAATACCTGGGACTGGGTAATTTATAAAGAAAACAGGGTTTAACTGGCTCGTAGTTCTTCAGGCTTTACAGATAGCATGGCTGGGAGGCCTCAGGAAACTTTCAATCATGGCTGAAGGTAAAGGGGAAGCAAGTATATCTTACATGGCTGGAGCAGGAGGAAGAGAGAAAAGTTGGAGGAGCTACACACTTTTAAGCAGATTTCATGAGAACCCACTCACTATCACAAGAACAGCAAGAGGGAAATCTGCCTCATGTTCCAATCACCTCCCATCAGGCCCCTCCTCCAAAGTTTTTTTTTTGGGGGGGTGGGGTGAGGACACAATTATAAACCATATAATTACACTCCTGGCCCTTCCCAAATCTCACGTCCTTCTCACATTGGAAAATACAATAATCCCTTCTTGAGAGTCCCCCAAGTCTTAACTCATCCCTGCATTAACTCAAATGTCTACAGTCCAAAGTCTCATCTGAGACAAGGCAAGTCCTTTACGCCTTATGTGCTTGTAAAATAAAAAAATATGTTAATTACTTCCAAGATAAAATGGGGAAACAGGCACTGGGTAAATATTCCCACTCTAAAAAGGAAAAATCAGCCAATAAAGAGGGTGTACAGACCCTGTGCAAGTCCGAAACCCAGAGGCAGTCATTCAATTTCAAAGCTCCAAAATGATCTCCTTTGACTCCCTCTTTCACATTGAGGCCACATTGTTGCAAAGCATGGGCTCCCAAGACAGGTAGCTCCACCCCTGTGGCTCTGCAGGGCTCACCTCCCATGACTGCTCTCAAGGGCTTGCATTGAGTGCCTGCAGCTTTTCCAGGTGCACTGTGCAAGCTGTCGGTGGATCTACCATTCTGCGGCCTGGAGAACTGTAGCCCTATTCTCATAGCTCCACTAGGCAGTATCCCAGTGGGGATTCTGTGGAGCTGTAACCTCATATTTCCCCTCCACGCTGCCCTAGTAGAGGTTCTCCATGAGGGCTCTGCCCCTGCAGCAGACTTCTGCCTGGAAATCCAGGTGTTTCCATACGTCCTCTGAAATCTAGATGGAGCCTCCCAAGCCTTTCTTCTTGCCCTCTGCACACCCACAGGCTTAACACCATGTGGAGGCCACCAATGCTTATGGTTTTCACCCTCTGGAGCAGCAACCTGAGACATATCCAGGGTCTGTTTAGCCACAACTGGAGCTGGAGCAGCTGAGACGCAGGGAGCAGTGTCCTGAGGGGAAGGAAAATGCATGGAAGTGGGGCCCTGGGTCTGGCCCATGAAACAATCCTTCCCACCTAGGCCTTGAGGCCTGTGATGGGAAAGCCTGCTATGATGGTCTCTAAAATGCCTTTGAGGCATTTTCCCCATTGTCTTGGCTATTACCATTTGACTTCTCTTTACTTATGCAAGTTTCTGTATAGGCTTGAGTTCCTCCCCAGAAAAGAGTTTTTTCTTTTCTAACACATGATCATGCTGCAAATTTTCCAAAATTTTATGCTCTGCTTCCCTTTTAAATAAAAATTCCAGTTTCAAGTCATCTATTTGCCCATGCATGTGAGCATACACCATTTATAGCATCCACACCACATCCAGAATTCGTTGCTGCTTGGAAATTTCTTCTTCCAGATACCCTAAATTGTCTCTCTCAAGTTCAAAGTTCCACAGATCTCCAGAGCAGGAGTACAATGCCATCAGTTTCTCTGCTAAAGCATAGCAAGGGTGACCTTTACTACAGTTCCCAACAAGCTCTTCATTTCCATCTGAGACCACCTCAGCCTGGACTTCATTGTCCATTTACCATTTACCTATCAGCATTTTAGTCACAACAATTTAACAAGTCTCTAGGAAGTTCCAAACTTTCCCTCATCTTTCTCTCTTTTGAGCCCTCCAAACTGTTCCAACCCCTGCCCATTACCCAGTTCCAAAGTTGCTTCCATGTTTTCAGTTATCTTTACAGCAATGTTCCACTCCTAGGTACCAATTTTCTGCATAAGTCTAGTCTCACACTGCTATAAAGAAATACCTGAGACTGGGTAATTTATAAAAATAAAAGAGGTTTAGTTGGCATATGTTTCTGAAGGCTGTACAGGTAGCATGGCTGGGGAGGCCTCAGGAATCTTTCAATCATGGTGAAAGGGAAAGCAGACATAGCTTACATGGCCAGAGCAGGAGGAAGAGAGAGAAGGGGGAGGTGTTACACACTTTTAAACAACCAGATCTCCTGAGAACTCACTCACTATCACAAGAACAGTAAGAAGGGAATCTCCCCCATGATCCAATCACCTCCCTCCAGGCCCCTTCTCTAACACTGGGGATTACAATTTGAAATGAGATTTGGGTGGGGACAAAAATTCAAACCACATCATGTGATGCATAAAGGTTGTGGTTATCATCTATGATAGTAGCTTAACTATTAAATCTCCACAAATATAGGCCATATATGGAATCTCATCAAAAGCTAGAAAAGGGAAGGTCTTGACAATTGTCTTTGCTTATTTTGTAGAAAAGTATTCATTTCATTTGAAAATGAAAGACTAAATATTATAGTATTTTTATTTAAACTGAAATCGATGTCATTCATTTATTAAAATTATATGATTTATGCTTTATTTTATGTGGATTTATATTATGCAATATAATGTGAGTACCTCAATCTTCTAAAGAGATTTATTACACAGACTCTAGGTTTTTGTTTAATTAATCACTGTTGTGTTGGGAATAGCATTACGGTTCAATGTCAGAGATTGTCATGTATCCAATTCTTATTACCACTTTTGGCTAAGGAAAAAAAAATGTGACAATAATAAAACATGGGAAAAAACCTATGGAAGAATGGACTTTCAGGGTTTGATTTGACAAGGCATCAAGTCATTTTGAGTGGCTTGGTCTAGGCAAAATATTTTGTCAAGCAGCATTTCTCATTGCTTTATCTTGTTAAATAAAATTTAAAACATATGGTAATGATTACACACATCTTAGCAAAATATTGGTATAAACATTTTGAATTATGTGGACACTTGTGAATCACATTCCTCTCCTAAGTTTTTATAAAATTTTAACTTAGATTTGGGATTCAAAATATGAGAGCACTTAAGCTACTTAGAAGATGGAGAATGACATGTTCATCAAATAATTTATCACTGGATTTGCATCTGTACAATACTTCTGGAGGTGATTCATGAGCAAGTGTGGCACAGTATAAAGAAGATTGAAACAAGAGTCAAAAATAAGGTTTGAACCATGACTTCTAACATTCTAAACTTCAGTTTTCTCATCTATATAATAGTGATATTGCTTTGTGGTCTACGGGATTGTTCTAAACATTAATTAACATTAATTTAGTAAAATAAATTGAAATGCATAAATAATGTCATATGTGGCAAGCATATTTGAAGTTCTCTTCGAATGAAACAGCATAACTCTGGAACTTTTGTGTGTTAAAACTTAATGTAACACTCCAGAAGTCTTTTTTTATTAATTCTATGTCTCTACGTCTCTATGTCTCTATTTATGTCTCTATCTATCTATCTATCTATCTATCTATCTATCTACCTACCTATCTATCCATCCATCTGTCATCTCTCATTTCTTTTACTAGGATTTTCAGAGCTTGTTCCATTGATTGTTCTCCTTCCTAATAGGCATGGCATCCATACCCAGCCAAATCCTTATATATAAATGGATAGGATGTATGTATATTCAATGATCACCTCCTCTCCCTTTTAATCAGCATTGCAAAAAAGTTCTTAGTTAAGTTTTAGTCAAACAAGGATGCAGTACTCATTAATAGGAACCCAAAAGGAAAAAAATGGAATTATCACCAATGTGAATAAGATATATTTTACATGATAAATACAGAGAATTAAGATATTTGTATATGCTTCATTTAAATATTCTTAATCATTTAAAAAATTTGATAATTTAGCACACACAAAACTGGAACTCCAACTTAGAAGACAAATAAATCTCTTTTAATTTTAGGAAACATATTTCTTTGATAAAGGGGCTAGCCTGAACAAGTTCTATCATTCTATATTATATCTACTTCATGTATGTAACCCCCACCACCATCAGTGAACTCCCATTGACTTCAATATGGTCAATTTAATTGAAACTTCTGAATACCCAACTCCTACTAACATAATTGAAGAACAAAATAATTAGTTTCAGTGGGAGTTATGTGAATGCACAGATTGAAGATTGGAAGCAAAGCAGAGTCATTATTCATTTTCACGGCTTTGATGGTCTCCCAAATTAGAACCCTGGTCTTATTTTTTAAAACAAAATAAGACAAATTTTTGAAAACAAAAAAACTATTTAAAATTATTTTAAAATTATTTAATAAAAAATTATTTTTTAAAACAAATTTCTACTCTATACAGGTTAGCAGTGAGGGGAGGGGCTTGCTTTGTGTCCTCATAGCTTTAACCCATGTGTTTTCAATATGTCATGAGGAAACAGCATACAACATGTGAAGATTGATCATAGTTTTCTTAGAGGAATACCCAGGTAAGATATATTCGTTAGGTGAAAAATTTTCTCGTTTTTATTTTCTGAGGCTATTGTAAGTGAAATTAGTGGCCTTGTTGAATCCGGCATTTTATTTAAGAGGACAGCACATAAAACCTATTTTATACCATGACACACAACACTTAATTAAATTAACATTTTTAATATAAGTTAGTATTGTATTATATTTTAAATGTATTCTGTTAATGTTTAAATTTTTGAAGCTTGAGTTAACAATTCCAAGTGTTCTTTTTGAGATTTGATAAAACATGTTTTTTTTTTTTTTGAAGGGAGGTCAACATCTTTGTCATAAGTCAGGAGGCCAAATATGTATATATATAAAAATCTACAGCAAAATTTTAAAAGTGAAAATCTTCTTATTAATAATTTTTAAAAGCAAAGGCTCTAAGAAAATTTAAGCCATGGTATAATGACACTATTATGATATCTTCGTTTGTTAAAATGATGAATATTAATTATTTCTTCAACTTCAATAATATTTGGCTTAGTCTGTTACTTTAAAATAGATGGTTATATGTGAATAATATAGATGAAGAAAATTTGTTTAGAAAAAGCGAAACATGAAATACTATGTTACAGCAAACTAGTATGCAACTTTATTAGTAAGCAACTCTTAAGTACATTTGCAAAATAAAAGATGTTTTATTTGTTTAATGGTGAGGAGTCATTTATAAGATATTTATATGATAGAAATGGCATAACTTAATTCTGGGGACTAGGTTAACTGAAAGAAATAAAGACATTATTGAGAAGATTATATGATTTTAAAGCAATTAAACAAAGAAAAAAGTAGAGAAATGATAAAAAATTAACAACATAACTGAAAGAGTAACAATTTCTTAGATTGGAGATATATGCAAATAAAAAATAAAAGGTGCTACATTCCCTCGAATTTTTTCATATTAAGTTATTATGCTTATGACTGACAAATTTATAACAACATTGAGTTAAGCCTGTGGGATTACGGTTTTTTGTCTTATTACGACTTTGTTTCAATTTCTAGATGCATTAATTGTATAATAAAATGAGTAGTTTTCATTGCTAAATGTACTTTTGAACCTGATAAAGTTGTTAAAACCAATTTTATCAGAAAACCAAAATACAAAGTTTTACACCATTTTTTCACATATGTTAATGTTTCTTAGAAAACATTTTTGTATTTATTTTAAAGTATTAAAGATAAATTAACATGTATATTTTACTTTTTTAATGATGAAGCCAACAACAATATTTTTAATAACTATCCATGCCTACATAGTAGTATAAACTATGATAAAATGTATAAACATTTTAAAAACTATTTTTAGAGGAAGATTACAAATGTTTATCCATAATGCACATTTTGGCAGGAGCAAAATAACTCTCTAATCTTTGAAAATTTAATTTACTTGGCTAATTTTAACTTTCAATGTCTTCTAGTATCATTTGATGTTGGAAATATCTCAATTTGAATGAAAAATCCCTAACATTCTCTAACACTTAGGGCACAGATAATTCAGCAACAAGGCTATATAATAATTGAAGAATGTATAGAAATAAAAAAAATGAATGAACAAACCCAGTAATCTTTGAATAGATTTAGAGGTTAACTTGTGCTCAAAAGGTAGATCTACAAAAGGAAAAAAAAAATGTAAACAAATAATAATTAATAGATTCAGGCTCAAGAAATATTTAATGAACTAATTCTGAGAACAGTATTCTCTAGATTGCAGACTGTATATTAATCAAACCTTAAAATGGCTATCCTTTCTTTGCCCATAATCCGTGCTATGAAAAACACAGTAATTTTATATTAGCCTGACTCAGATAAAAAATAGATACATACTTGGTAAAAATTCAAAATACTAGTTTTTCTTTATCCTTTTTGGTGAGTCAAGTAATATGTATTTATTATAATGATTGAAATATAGAAATATAAATTTGATCACTTTATATATTCTCATTTACAAACATAAAAATTCACAAAACAATCTCACGTATCAAAATATAATTGATAAGTTTAAACAACTTATTTATTTCCCGTAATTACATTTTCTTCCTCCAAAAAATAAAAAGCACTATTACTTTGAAAGTTATCTCTTGAAAATTGTTTTCTTCATGTAATATATATGTCTGTCCTCAACATTTTTCTTCACTATAAAGACCAAAATCTATAGGATTTGCCTATAATGCATTATAGAGAACTCTTTATATTTATCTTAAAATTTTATTTCAGTTATCCTTAACTCTTCTACTTTATTGCGTCAATCCTTATTGCTGCAGATCCTTATATAGATATGCCTCTCAGCTATTAATTCCTGAGAATCTATTCTACCTTAGAAACCAAAGGTTTGGAACCAAGTGTGATGATCTTGCATGTTTAAAAATTTATGAGATATTAATTTCAGGCCAGTATACTTGAAACCTAAAACTAACTCCACATCTGAAATAAAAGTCAGTTAGCACAAGACAAATAATTCCCCCGAGGGCACAATTTCTTCAGAAGATGCAATTTGTCTTAAATATATGCTGATAATTCAAAGAAACTATAACACATCTGTTTAGTTCTTTGCAAAGCAACTAATTACAAACAGAAGTTAGAGCAGAACATGTTGTGGAATGGTGGAAAACAGACCCATAGTTCAGTTTCACAGCATCTGAGTTCAGGGCATGTGCTCTACTTATAGTTTTCATAAAGACTCAACAAATAGCTGAAATAATTTATGAGATAGTTTATCACATTTTTTTTACATTAAAAAAAAGTACCTCACATAGTACTGCACCTTGAATTGTTGTATAAAGATGAGTTTCTTCATTCAAGAAGCCAAAAGTCTGGCCAGCAGCTTAAATAGTGAAAATGGGTCTGGATGCAAAGTTTATTGTAAAAACTTTTAAAACATAGAAAGCTCCCCTCTTTTTAGGCTTTGGCTAAATACATGGAAATATTTTTAGTGGAAAGGTAAGGAAGAAAATATTTTCTTAACTTCTCTAAGAGAGTGCATAAATAAATAAATAACTGATTTCCCTTTGGCCTAAATAATATTGTTCATAGCACTGATTGTTGCCAGTAGTCTAACCATGACACACACTGGAACATCTCCTTCCCAGTGTTTCCTCCCCAGATCATAAGCCGATGTGTTCTGGCCCAGTTCCCTAACTCTGGATTAGCTGTAAGTCTCTAGAAACATTGAGACTGATGCACATGCATACACTGGCCACATTGGTTTAGATTCACCATAGACAAAATAACTTTGCAATAATATTTTGTATAGGTTTGAGTGATGAAGTCAATATTTGAGCATGGATTCGTGTTAAACGGGAATCATATAATGGTAGGATACATTTTCTGAATTGCAGTCTAATATTCAAAATTTCCCATGATATCTAAGAACACGTAACTGCCAATTGGAACACATAATGGGTGTGGCAGAAGGCTTGGTATTTACGGCATTTCTGTCATTTAGCATTGTCATATCAGGTAATGAGTTTGAATTTGTGCCAGTACCATTAGGACTATCTTTAAGTACTGGATCATTGGAAAAAAGGTGATGTGGAGAGTTTGGAGTTACAGTAAGATTCTGATTCATTCTGGAACACACTATTTTCCTAGACTACTGGAACCTAAAAGTACATCATTTTCTATTTCCAAGTTTGACTGAGTATCCAAAGAGCTTAGAGAAATGTTTAGAGATCCTGGGGGTATGCTGCAAATAAACTATTTTTGTATTTCTGTTATTTGCTGTTGTTGCAAAAAAAATTCCAAATTCAGAGGCTTAAAATAACTTCAAATTTTTAATTTGCAAAATCTTATTGGTTGGCTGGGACTGAGAAAGGTTTTTTGTTTGTTTGTTTGTTTGTTGTTGTTGGTGGTGGTGGTGTTTTTTTTTTTGTTCCCCTACTAGTTGTACTGGCAGTTGGTTTCTCATTGACAGTAATGAAGTAGAAGCATGGCTGGAGCTGGACTGTTCAAATGGCCTCTCATTATCCGGATCCTCTCTACACATGGCCTCTTTAAAACAGAATTACAAAGAGGGACCTGGAAACTTGTTTATTATTTAAAAAGAAATTTTCATAAGTGATTCTGATCCACTGAGTCTGGGAATCAGTAAAGAAATCAATGAGGAAATGACAACATGTATCCAGAATGGTTCAATGCCATTTTTGAGGCATTGCATCTGATTAATGAGAGGTCTAATCTAAAACTCATATTTTTGGAAATTATAGACTTAGACAATTTCCCCACATCATTTATATTTTGACATTGCATGTAGAATACTGAAGGTTTAATATACTGAGTACTGTCACCGGTCTTTATGGCTAATGTGACAAAATGTTAAATCTTTTATAAAATTATGGATTTTTCAAAGATAGACACAAATCTTTGAAGTTTTTGACTCCACGTGAGTGTGTGTGTGTGCGTGTGTGTGTGTTGTATGTGTGTATATCTAGTTAAGGGATCAGAAAAAATGTTTTTTTTTTTTAATATAGATCAACATTGGCTAGTCTTTATTGGGATGTTAGTTTCTCTAGGCCTCCTCTTTTTCAGTGATTTTGATGTAGATGAGCCAATTTTCAGTTGCATCCTTTTCAAGTTTAATGAAGACAAGGGTCTTAAGACATCCCAATAGGAATACTTTAGGAATCTTAATGCCCACCCCCCACCAAAAAAAAAACACCCCACCAATTCAGGCCTAGCTTTGTAAGAAGATATTTTCTCCAATCCAAGATGAACGTTACCCTCTGTCAGAAGACTGACTTTTTAACAAGGAGATTTACAAAAAGTTTATTCTTTGTGTTTATGGCAAATCATAACACCTATGTCTTCAAATGTGCTGGTTCCCTTTGCTCTCTTCTCCCCCAAACCAGAGCACAACCATCCAGCATCTAAGCTATTTAAAGTGAGTCAAACAGTTTAGTACAGTTACTTTTCATATATACTCCTTAAGGTCATGATGAAGTCTAAGTCTACACGTCCAGTTTATCTGCAAGCCATTCCTTGACAGATAACCGAGAAACAAAGATGCAATGAGAACTAATAAGGTGCTATGTAACGCAGCCTAAGTGAAGATTTAGAAAAACGAATTAATTCTCAAAAGCAAATATATTCATCTCAACTCTGACTACTATAAGCAAGGAAAAATATTTTTGTTGCTAAAAATAATAATGTGGCATATTGGAGATAAAAACTCAAATATCTCAAGGAAGAAGCTTCTACTCACTCTTAGCTTTTCTTTCCTTGTGGACACACAGGTACATCACAGTTTCGCTTTGCTTTACTTAAGAAGGGCCACATGACTGGTTATGGCCAATGTGTCATGGGAAGAAATGGAACCAACGTGATGGTCTGAAGTGGTCTCTTCCCTAGCCAGAACAACCACTTCAGCATTTACTGAGATGGAGTAATAGGATTGGCATAGTCTGGACCACTGAGTAACAACATGGAAAATAGTTTACTTGGAGAGTCACCAGGCTTGTAGTACACTTTGTATGAAAACCAAAAGTTTCATTTTTTGAGCCACTAAGATTAATGAGTTTTGTTTGTTTTTACTACAGCATATCCCTGCATACTGCAACCAAGAAAAGTTCACTCTAAAAAAGTGATTTGTTCTACATTTCCAAACATAAATAACAATTACAGTGGTTTCTCCAGTGGTTGCTCTTAAAGGTAAATTAAACCTTTCCACTGGCATCCTATAATATATCCTATGACTGCTTTTCTAGAAATTTATGTTGCTTTGGGTGAGAGATGATGTGAAGGGGGTTTCTGTGGTGTTAGTAACAGTACGTTTTATAACCTAGTTTTTATTTACACATAGGTGCATAACTGGTGAAAATCCATCAATGCTAATTACAAAGGTATATTCACTGTTAAAATCCGTCAATCTGTATACTTAAAATTTGAGTACCTTTCCAGATAAATATGTTACTTTCATAAAAAGTTTATTTGAAAAGAAACTAACTTTAAAACTCAAAATTATATTGCTGATTGGTTCATATTTGTTTCCAAGGTTCTCCTTCTCAAAATTATAAAATCTTTGATATCTGATAATAACAAATTATTTTCTTTAAATCTCCAGAGCTGTAGGCTCAATTTATTCTTGTAAAAATTCATAATATCTTTTGGAGTAGCAGAACCAGAATAAATGAATAATACCTTATGTCTTATGTCAACTGAATTAACTAGCTATCTCTTGAGACCTAGATAAAATCAGTTCAAACTTCCATTATATTAATTCAGAGATCTGAGTATTCTGTAGAATTTTTGCAGTGTTGGGGGATGTGAGTAGACTTGTGTCATTTCTACTCTGGGCTTCTAATTCCACAGAATATCATCCTATAGCTCCTATAGTGTGTGTGCCCTATGTGCCATCTCTTCAGAGATACATTGACAAAAACATAAAATTCATCCAGTTATTTAACTAGAACAAAATAAAACAGCACATCAAACTCTCACAAGATACTTGATGATATGGTTTGAAGGTGTGTCCCTGCCCAAATCTCACGTCAACTTGCAATTCCCAATGTTGGAGGAGGGGCCTAGTGGGAGGTGATTGGATCACGGGGCTGGAGTTTTCATTAATGGCTTAGCAGCATACCCCTGGCCCCTTGGTACTGTCTTCACATCGGTGAGTGAGTTCTCGTGAGATCTGGTCATTTAAAAGTATGTAGCTCCTCCTCTATTCTCTCTCTGGCTCCTACCCCTGCCATGTGAGACACCTCACACTTGTTTTGCCTTTTGGCATAATTGTAAGTTTTCTGAGGCCTCCCAAAAAGCTGAGCAGATGCCATCATCATGCTTCCTGTGTTGCCTGCAAAACCATGAACCTATTAAACCTCTTTTCTGTATAAGTTACCCAGTCTCAGGTCTTTCTTTATAGCAATGCAAGAATAGACTAATGCACTTGAGTGTGTAATAGGTTGATCAAAGATGGAGTAGGGCTAGATAAAGAAGTGCATGTTAAATCAGTGTATATTATTTGAAATTGGTTATTTTTTTCATAAAATAACATTAGTGTGTATCTGATTTCAGTTCTCGCACAAAGTGAAGAAAGGAGAAATACTCTCATCTTTACAAGAAAAAATTGAACAAACTGAACACCAACTTTTCTTGAACCCTGCATAGAATATCAATGTTGATTTTGGTTAATTATCAAAGATGTGTGTGGCCAAGCTCAAGAGTGAGAAACTCTTGGGGTCTGCAGTCTTAGAAAGGAACAAGCTTTTGTGGATCTTAGTTCCCAGGACCCCACCATGGTCTTCTGCATCTCAGGAAGATCTCCTCTTAACTCTAGCGAACAGAGAGTAACAGTATTTGTTGTAAAATACATCTAGAGCATTATTCCAAACAATGGACTACTTCCTAGGTGAAGAGAATTTACTAGAATTTTATCCCATTAGGAAAGAGTATTCCTCCCTCTCTAACAACAATCTCCCTTAACCCTCAGGCTTTTTGTCCCACATAAGGAGAAAACAAGCTGTATCAATGAAGAAGCTGCTGTGAAGATCACAGTCTAGAGATACAGGCCTACAAAATGTTTAAGATGTAATCATGAGATTGTAGAATGCTTCTTTTCTACACCTTACACTACACCAACAGAGCTACAATAAAACAGTCGATTATACCTGATAGTGCTGTAAGATGCAGATTCCGTCTGAGGAAAAGTAGATAGGGAAGTCCAAACTAAAGAGTGGATATAAAAAAGGAAACCACAGACATTTGATGATTCTGGAACTTATAGCTATAGCAAGCATTAAACTTAGCCCAACTCCTAGCCAAATGAACACAAAACCTCACACTAGAGCCTTTTTTTTTTCTCTCAGTTCTCATTATCAATTACATCATATCAGGTGTCCAAAAAACATGGCAATGCATGTCAAAGGCAAGAAAAAAACACAGTGTGAATACACAAAGCAAACATCACAACCAGACTCATACATGAGACAAATGCTAGAATTGTAAGATGGGAAATTTAAAATAACTATGACTAATATGTGAAGGGCTATAAAGGAAAAATAGACAATGTAAAACAGGTATGCATTATAAGAAGAAAAATAATTCTCAAAACAATTTGGAAGGGAAATCTACAAATCAAAATTACTGAAAGAGGAATGAAGAATCTTTGTGTTATGCCCAAGAATAAATAAGACACAATGGAACAAAGAGCCAGTGATACTGAAATTAGGTCAACAGCAACTTTCCAAATAAAATGCAAAGAGAAAATAAATTTAATAAAAGATAACAGAATGTTCTAAATGTGGGATAATTTCAAAGTTTCAAAATATACATAATTGGAATACCAGAAAGAGAGACAGAAGAAAGTAGAAGCACTTGAAATATTAACGTCTGAGAAGTTTACAGATTAACTGCAGACACCAAACCAGAGTTATAAAAAGCTCAGAAAACATCATGCTGGATAAGTATTACATAAATTAAAAAAAAAAAAACAAGACCAAAAAAGTACACATAGGTATATCATATTTAAAATGTAGAAAACCTAAGATAAAGAGAAAAAAACATAAAAGCAGTAGTAGAAGCATAAGCACCTTACCTGTACAAGTGCAAGAAAAATAACCACAATGCACAATGGCCATCATATTAAAGAACACGGACATCAAGACAATAGAGTAAGAAATTTAAGTATTCAAAGAACAATAACAGCCAGTAACCTAAAATTCTATGAGGACAAATTATCCTTCAAAAATAAGAGAGAAATAGACATTCTGTGAAAGACGTAAACCACAGGAATTCATCACCGTGAGGCCTTCCTTGCAGAAACTGTTAAAAGAAGTTCTTAGGCAGAAGACAACACCAGACAGAAGTTCAAGACAACAAAAAGAAAAGAGATGTAATAAATGGAAGTAAAATAAAATCATTTATTTTTCTTAATCTTAATTAGTGTAAAGGAATAACTGTTTAAATAAATGGTAGTAATGTAACTGTGCAATATTAAAGTAAACATAGAACAATGTATTAGGATATCATAGGATATGGATAAGGGATATGAATGGCAGGAATATCGTAAGAGATGGGAAGGACAGGAAATAATTTCTCATAAAGTATTTACACTATGTGTAAATTCATATAGTGTTATTTCAAGTTAAGAACATTTAGAAATATATTTTGGAAGAAGAGCAATGTAAGTCGAAAGCAAGCAGAACCAAAAACCTAATAAATATTTGAATAAATATCTGTGAAAGTGAAAGCAGAAAAACAATATAGAAAATAAAAATAAAAGCTGGTTCTTTAGAAAGATCAATAAAATTTACAAATCTCTAAACAGGGTAACAAAGAAAAAAAGAGAAAAGATGCAAATTTCCAACATGTTAAACAATGAAAGAGGGGCAGGAAATCACTACTAAATATATGGATATTAAGAAGATACTCAATATAAACAAGTCTATACCTACAAATTTGCTAACAGATTAAACTGACAAACTCTTTGAAAGACACATAGTACCAAACTCATTCAAGGAAAAATAGATACTATGAGTGGGCCTATATATATATAAAGTAAATTGAATCAATTATTAATCATCTTCATAAAAAGGAAACACCAGGCCCAGATTGTTTTTAAATTCTATCAAGCATTTAATGAAGAAATAGTATCAATTCTCCACAAATTATTTCAGAAAATAGAAGCAATGATCATTGTTAACTTATTCAATTAGGTCAGAATTACCCTTAAACAAAATAAAGTCATTGCGAGAAAGAAATTCTGATATGTCTCATGAACATAGATGCAAAAGTCCTCAACAAAATATTAGCAAATCAAATCTAACAATGTTTTAACAAAAGTTATACATTCAGGCCTTGCTTAGGTAAGAAAGGATTATTTATTCAATATCCAAATATGAATCTGTTTAATATAATACATAAAGAGGCTAAAAAATAAAAATCATATATCATAATGATTCAGAAAAAATTCAGCAATAGTCAGCACCCATACATGATAAAACTCTCAGCAAACTTAACACATAAACTTTCTCAACTTGAAAAGAAACACCTACTGAAAAACTTGAGATGTAACTTCGTACTCACTAATGAGACATTAGACACTTTCCCTTTATGATTGAGAACAAGGCAAAGACGTTCTTTCTCATTGAACCTATTTAATGTTGTATCGGAAGTCTTAGCAAGTACAATAAGACAAGAAATTAAAATAAAAGGTAGACTGATGGGAAAGGAAAACATGAAACTGTCTTTAGTAGCACATAGCATAATTGTCTATGCAGCAAATCTCAAAGAATTGACAAAATCATATGAAATAAGTGAGTATAGTAAGGTTGTAGAATACAAAGTTAATATGCAAAAGTTAATTGCTTTTTCAATACATCAACAATAAACAGTTGGAACTTGAAATTTAAAAAGAATGCAAATAACAATTTAACATAGCTTCAAAAATAAAATAATTAGGATTAAAGTAACAAATATGTAGGATGAACAAGTATAGAGATATAATGTATAAAATGAAGACTATAGCTACTAAAATTGTATTGTATTAGGAATTTGTGTTAAATAAGTACCTTTTACTTGCTCTTGTCACACAAGAAAGTAACTATGTGAGAGGAAGGATATGTTAATTTGCTTCACTATAAAATAGTAACCATCTTACTATTATTTGTATCCCAGAACCTCATAATGTAAACCTTGAATAACCACAATAAAATTTATTTAAAAGAAAAACTATTTAGGTATAAATCTGACAAAATACGTACAGGATCTATATGTGAAAAAAATACAAAATTTTGATGAAAGAAATAAAAAAACTAAATAAATGGTAGGATTTTACATATTCATATTTATAATAGCTTTAGACTGAGATTTTGGAGGCTTCTTCTGCCATCTAACCCCAATCAATAGGATGGAGACTCCAGATATAGCATGTAGAGGATACTGGGGCCTGATTAACTTTTCCTTTAGTCCTCTCTTAGGGTAGACGTTCCACACTGAGTGAGGTAAGTCAGTAAGACCAGAGGATACTGCCCCCAACTCCCTGGTATGGTATGTAAATTATATCTCAATAAAGCTGTTATACAAATGGAAGTTGATATTTTTCAAGTTATTTTCTTCTTAATTTGGATTTAGTGTCTTCATATATAAGTAGCTCTTTGAAGTGGAAATTTAGATAATTAATTTTAATATTTTTTCTTGCAATATAAACATTGAAAGTTAGAAATATTCATCTAAACCTTGCTCTAGCTGCTTCCTACCACTTTTAATTAGAAATTTTCATATACTTGTTTGACATATTTCTAATTTTTCTGTACTTTTGTCTTCCTCTCCAAAGATATATATATATTTCAAGTTGTATTCCAATGTGGTCAAGATATATATTTGGTGAAATATAAATCCTTTAAAATGTATTTTTAAATATTTTATAAATCCAGTCTATCACTCAAGTACAAATGAAAATAAAGTATATTTTGAAATTGTTGCCTATAGGGTTTAATGACTGTCAAATAGGTCAAGGCTATTGATAGTATTTATTAATATTCTACATTCTAAATATTTCTTTGTTCCAACAATTACTGTAAGATGGCTATTGACATCTCCATTTGTACTTATGCATTTGTCTATTTCTCCTTTGAGTTCTGTCAACTTTTACTGCACCTATTTTAAAGCTCTGTATTCAAGTGCATAAACATTTATGGTTATTATGTCTTTCTAATTAATTGACTGTTTATCATTATGAAATATCCTACTTTATATCTTGTAATTACTCTTTATAAATTTTATACTTAAGGTACTAATTAGTCACTCCATATTTCTATTCCTATCCCTCTTTTCTGTCTTTTTTTCTCTCTTTGTGTTATGTTTAATCAACATGTTTTGTATAACAATTAAAGTCCTCTATTGAATTTTAAACTTTTTCTCTTTTGTTTTAGGATTTGATCTATGGATTGCATGGGCATCCTTAGCATATCAAAGTCTCTGTATAGATTTTTCTGATAACTTCATATAAATAGTATAATTCTATTTTCCACCATGATATATTGTATATTTTTGTAACATATAATTACACACTGTATTTAGTCTATTCTCACACTGTTATAAAGATATTAACCAGGATTGGGTAATTTATAAACAAGGGAAGTTTAATTGACTCACAGTTTTGCATGGCTGGGGAGGCCTCAGGAAACTTACAATCATGGCAGAAGGGGAAGTAGGCACCTTCTTCACAAGGTGGCAGGAGACAGTAGGGGCATGTGAAGGAGGAACTGTGAAACACATAAAACCTTCAGATCTTGTGAGAACTCACTCACTATCATAAGAACAGAATGGGGGAGACCAACTCTGTGATCCAATCACCTCACTCTATGGATACATGGTGATTACAGATCCCTCCCTTGACATGTGGCGATTAGAATTTGAGATGAGATTTGTATGGGGACACAGAGCCAAACCATATCACACACATTAAATATCTCAGATGACAATGTTTTAATATGTATCATACCACACATTTTTTAACAAAGAAAAAACACATCTGAAAATTTTAACCATATATTCACAACTTTTCATTTAATTGACATTTCTTTCTCTCAAATCTTTTCTTATATTTGGTATCATTTTTGTTTCATTTAATAACATCATTTCTAAGAGTGCAGGTATACTATTGATACATTTTTCTCAATTTTTCTTTATATGAAAATGTCTTTGTTTCTATTTGTTTAATAAATTATTTGTAGAATACAGAATAAGTATCACTTTAATGCATTTTCTTGTCTGTTGACCTCTATTTTTAAATTAAATATCAAATATAATTTATATAAAATTTTCGCTTTTACTTAATGTGTTATTTTTTTCCATGACTTGCTTCCAAGATTGCCTCTTTACTTTTAGTTTTAATATATTTGACAATGTTGTTCTTAATTGTAGTTTGCTTATATTTATTACACTTATAGTTTGCAGAATTTAGTTATCTGCAAGTCCATGTTTTTGTAAAGGTGTGCAACATACATTATTTTTTATTAAGTATTTTGTGTCCCATTAATTTGTCTCTTTTCTCTTTATCTTTGACTCAGATTATACATGTATATGGTCATTTACTATGGCAGTAAAACTCACTACAGTGCTGTTAATAATTTTCATGCTTTATTTCTCCCTGTTTTTCATTTAGAATAATTTAAATATCTATATTGAAGTTCATGTATGCTTTATTTGCCATAAGAAATCTGTTCTTAATTCTATCTCTTGACACATTAATTTCTGATGTTGTACTTTCAAATTCTATAATATCTACTTACATTTTCCTATCAAGAGTGCCTATGTGGTCAATAATTGTGGTCCTTTTTTTCTTTAAGTTTTAAAAATTATATTTATAATACATTATTTGAAGTCCCAGATTGCTAATTCCAACACTTAGGGTAGTTATTTCTTGACTATTTTCGTTTGTTCTTTACTACGGGTCAAACTTTCACATTTCTTTCATATACATGAATTTTGTATTGTATACTAGACATTCATGGGTGACAGAACTCAGGACTCTTTCTAAGAGTAGTTTGTTTTATTTTAGCAGAGTTAATTTAGATATTTTCAAGCGGCAAATGCTATCTCTGGTTATGATTAGCTGATGAGAAGCCTCTCTCATTGGTTCTTTAGTTTATCCAGTTTTTATTTTATTTACTTATTTATTTTTATTCAGGTGCCAACAAAATATTGGGTTGAGTTTAGAAGCATATTTTTGGGAACCCCTTTTGGGGGATTTTTGGCAAGCACCTCCCCTCAAATTTTAGCAGTTCCGGTAGCCACAGTACTCTGACTTCTAATTTCAGAAATCAGAAGAAACAGATTTCTCTGAGTTTGTTTGCTTGGTTCAGTGCTTACTAGAGAGTAGCCTCATGTGAAAAGTTGTACAAATATGAACATCACTCTGTACATTTACTTTCTTTCTAAGATTGAAATCTCACCAGTTTCTGATTGCTATTTTTAAAAACAAATGTATTCAACAGGTTTCTTTTAAAATTTGTTCAGCATTTACAATTTTTCATAAAATTTTAAGTCTGATAAAAGGTAATCACTCATTACAAGAAGTATAAATCTCCAACTTAATCTTTTGTACTTTAAAAAGACAAACAACAGTAATAAATTATTATATATAATAAACAGTATATATAACTATTGTATATATAATAGTTTGCTCATTAATTGGTTACCATTTTAATATATATTATGATAAAGCAAGAAGATGTTAATAAGATTATATTTCAAGCCTTTGTGGAGCTACATGTTTATTCCTCAAAGGAAAATAGAAAAGAAAAATAACAGTTTTCATTTCCAATGTTTAGAAGTTTTGCTTCAGATAGATAATAATATTTAAAATGGAAAATATTCTTCAATATTTATATAGCTTTTGTTTTTGGAAGTACTTGCTGACCAACTATAAATTAGAAAACGGTTTTTTGTTTGTTTTTTTCAGACAGAGTCTCACTCTGTCACCCAGGCTGGAGTGCAGTGGAAGATCTCGGCTCACTGCAACCTCTGCCTCCTGGGTTTAAGCAAGTCTCTGCCTCCGCCCCCCAGTAGCTGGGATTACAGGCATGCACCACTATGCCTGGCTAATTTCTCTACTTTTAGTAGAGACGGGTTTCACCATGTTGGCCAGGCTGGTCTCAAACCCATGACCTCAGGTGATCTACCCACCTCGGCCTCCCAAAATTCTGGGATTACAGGCGTGAGCCACCGTGCCCAGCCAGAAAAAGGTTCTAATTAATTTATTTATCTCTCTATATGTGGTCTGTATTTACTAATCTAACCATATTTTAAAAATTATATGTATTATCCCAATTGGATAATACACGCTAATAGAAAACTTATTATTTTTGTCATAGTTCAAATATAATCAGAAACTTGCAATGAACTTCAGTTATTCTTGTCTAATTGAGACAGTATGATTGTCACAGTTAAAATATTTTATGAGCAATCTAACTTGTAGGAAACTATGTATATGCTGGCAAAGATCATTAATATTATGGTTTACTATTTAACCATTCAACAAACTTGAAATATATGTCCATTTTTGTCATATAATATTGTAGATGAAATTAAAACTTGTAAGTATAGAGGACAGTTAATGCATTCAAAGATTATCAAGACTATTGTGGGGACTCTTGCCTAGAAGATAGTTTCAATATAAGTCTAAGTATAAAGCTAGGAAGATAAACATATTTTTTTCTTTTTAGCTAAGTACTCATTGTGGGAAAATTCTCACATTTATTCTCCTTATGAGTACTACTCACTACCTCTTCCTCAATTATTTGACAATGTAAATTTGCTCCTTTCCCCTCAAATCTATATCTCATACATACCAAATTACTACATTTTATTGTTAATTTTTAAAGTATTATCATTAATCAGTGTGTCAATTCAAATACAGGTTGGGAATTCAGCAATCTATGCGTGTTTTTGTATGTGTGTGTACATATGTATACATATATACAAATTATTAATAATATATTATTATATATTTACATATACACTATTAAATACAAATTTAAATATTTAACACAAACTTAAATATTTGAATATTAACATATATTTAAAATATTTGTAAGAAAAATATGTATATATTTTAGCAATTTACCTTAATTCTTCCAGGATATGGAGCATTGCTTGTTGTTGACAACTGTATGTGTGAGCAGAACTGGTACCTAACACTTGATTTCTAATACCATTCTACAAATACTGAAACCAGTGCTTCCTGGGGAAATGGCTGATTCTAGGACTGGGGAAGGACATATACAAGGTGATCCTGGATCACTACTTAGAGACAGAAAGTAAGGAAGTGCTAAATAAATAAACAAACACTCCACACTGATATTGTGTTATAAGGACATGGCCAATTAAAGGAACTCCTAATGGCCAAAGCTGATTCGATACGAGCAGTGAAACAAATTTAGTAGCATTGGATTATAATGCAAACCATAAACACCCCTGAGGCCATACCGATATAAATAAAGGGTTAGATAAACAAATGAGTGAGGAAGAACAATCAAATGCCTTTGCAGAAGAATTAGAAATACTTTAATGGCTACTAGGAAGGCTGAGGCAGGAGGATTGCTTGAGGTAGGAGGATAAAATTAAGACAAAGAACTAGACCCATATGATTTACCATATATTCATAGTATAATGAGGCTGTAGGATTCCTGGAGGCTACGAGTACACGAACAGCCTGGGCAATGTAGTGGGACTCTGTCTCTAAAAATAATAGAAAAAAAATACCGTGGCATGGTGGTGTACTTGGCAGGAGTTCAGGAGCTCAAGGCTGCAGTGAGCTATGATGACAACACTTAACACCATCTGAGTGACAGAACAAAATGCCGTCTCTGAAAAAAATAAAAATAAAATTTAAATTAAAAAATAAATAATTCACACACGTTGCCCCACTCCTTAAGTGTGGGTTGCACATTTTGACTTTCTTTCCAGGAGTACAGTATGGAAAGGGGGAAAAGAGTTACTCTAAAGTGAAGAGATGTCCCAAACACTACTTCATCCAGGTGATCAAAGTAAACATCCACAGTCACAAAGCATCTAGATAGAATAAACACTTGATATGTTATAATGAAAGTAACACTTTGTTTCTGAGTTATTTCACCTAAAAACCCATAAATCTAGTCTAATGAGAAAAACAACAGACAAATTTGAATTACAGTACATGTTCCAAAATAATTTCCCAACACTCAAAACTATCAAGGCCACCAAAAACACAGAATGTGAGAAACTGTGATAGCCAAGAGAAGTCTAAAGAGACATGAAGCCTAAAATACGATGTGGTTTCCTAGAGAAAACAAAGGGCATTTGGGAAAAACTAACGAAATCTGAATACAGTATGGACTTTATTAAATAGTAATGTGTCAGTATTGAGTCATTAATTGTGATGAATGTTGACTGTGAATGTCAGATATTCATAATAGAAGAAACAGAGTGTGGAGGATATGGGAACTCTTTTTTATTTTTTACTGTAAATCTAAAAACATTGTAAACTAAAAAGTTTATCTTAAAAACCTACTTAAACATATAACCTGAAATAATAACTAAGCAGTTTGAAGTTATTAATATGATTCATATTTTATTTTGTTTTAACTAAACCAACAACTTCAAAAGTATTTCCAAGGCTTATTATATGCTTGAGCAACTACTTGAAATCCATTTATTAAAGTATTTGTTTTTCTTCAACAACATTTGAACAGCATCCAAAGGTTTTTGTTGCATCATGAACAATTCAGATAAGTTCGCTATACTCATGGAGCTCACCTTTTAATATGAAATTGGATACCAAATGAAGAAAATGGTCTTATAAGACAACTGACTTAATGGTCTAGTATGTTTGCATGTGATACATGACATGGATAAAAAGAAAAATAGAGCAATGTAAAGGAGACAAGGCTACATTTGAGAATAATTGTAGATATTTTCTTGCTTACATACAAATTTGACTATTACCACTTTAGTTTTAAATAAAAAGTGAGTGCATTGTCATAATAAGAATAGATTAAATTAAAAACTGGAGGAAGCATAGAAACTGGCACTTGGACTCTTGCATAAAGTTAGATGGAAACCTGAGTATGAGTCCAGGTGATTTAATGGACTGTGGTGATCAAATCCAATATCCTGTGAAGAAATAATATGGGATCTTATATTTCCTTAAAGTAAGAATTAGAATGGAGAAATGACTAGAAAACATGGGTCCTCATTGGGCTGCAATTTTAATAAAAATAGACTAATAAAATGCATCTATACATTTGGAAAGACCACAGAAAATTTGTCATTCTCTTTCCTTGGGTTCAGGTTGAAACTAAATCTTCTATAAGAAGACAGATGGGCACATTCACATCCATGCTGAATGAATTGAGAATAACGTACATAAGAAAACAAAATATTAAATACAGAAAAAAGATTTAGAGAAATAATAAAGCAAAGTGAGTAAATAACTCAATATACATACATGGAAGTCCAAGAAGACATTGTTCATAAAACAATAATAATAATTGCTAATTTGTTGTTGTTGTTATTTTAAAAGTTGTTGTCCTAAAAGAGAATATGAAAGATATGTGAGGGAGATTATTTTGTTTAAGATATTTGAGTTATTTTTATGGCTTCAGATAATAGAAATAATAAATAACTTCGTATGTTGGTAGTCAATTATTCATTTTAAAGGTTTTAAATAACCACCAAAAACCCAAGATGTAATTTGTAAGTATTATCAGTAGAAAAAAATTAAGAAGAAAGGAGAGAAATTTTAAAATTCAATTAGAGGCAACAGAGGATAATAGAACCTAAATCTCTTCACAGTATGTATAAAGTTATAGACTTGCAGAGGACACAAACTCCGAAATTGAATGTTAAACAATATCCAGCTATACTTAGTATAAAAGGTATAAATGAAATATTATTATATGACCATTAAAAAAATAAAAAGTTTTGCCAGACCCTTAGTCAACAAAAGATAGCTGGAAAATGAGAATAATCGCATATACTTGAAGTAAACAGAAAATAATAGGATTAATAAAGATCCCTATAATAATGATAAGAGGAATATTCACCAAGAAAAGTAAACATGCTTGACTTGTATGTGTCTAATACACTCTCATATATATAATATATATATATATATACATATGAAGGTCTATTAGGAAAGGGTATAGTAAGAAAATGGGATATGATGTTTGATACAGTAGATAATTCTCACATTTGATAATTTGTATAAAATGAAAACTTTCCTTGGACACATATAATGATAAAATCTGAATCATAATTTGAAAGTAGTTATAGATATATGACTCTAAGATAAATTAAATTAGTAATTGCAAATCTATGCAGAAAATAAAATTAAGACAAAGAACTAGACCCATATGATTTACCATATATTCATAGTATAATAATTGGAAAGGACTTCAAGAAGACTATTATATTAACATAACATTTTCTACAAAGAAATTGAAAATAATCTGAAAAGCGCTACCATACTAACAAGAAAGTTCACATAGTACGTACCTATACATATTACTTCAAATACACTACTTCTCCAATGGCAATTAAGAGTTCAAAACTATAATTTAAGGATATACAACTTATGGTAGCAAGAGAAACTGTAAAGTTATTGAGAATAAACATTTCAAAAGATACAAAATATTCAATGAAGAAACATTAAACTCTAATGAATAATAGACAAAATAAGAAATAAATATAAAATGGAGATGTATCTGATTTGTACATGGTTTGACTTAATATAGCAAAGATGTTTATTTCTTCAATATAATTCACAAATCAAATTCTTTAATGTTTTCAATTTTAGATTCTATAAGTATTATCAACATAATACATAATTTGATAAATTAAGCCAAATATTCATATAGAGAAGCAAAAAGCCCAAAATAGAAAATTTGAAATAGGAGAAAGAAGAGGGATAGAATATTAAGACACATTATAAAATTACACTTACTATAAAGTTATTATTAAAAGTAGACAAAATAAAATGATATGTAACATTTGTAGGACTCAATTTCAGAGTTAGAAGAATTTATGTGTATGCATGTGTGAAAAATGTACTATTAAATAATATTGCTGGGAAAATAGCTAGCCACATAAGAGTAATAAACTTAGATTTGTACTTCACACCATAACTAAAAGTATGGTCTGATATTTTAAATATTATTAGTCTTCTAGGGCTACTCCAACAAAGTGTCACAAACTGGGTGGTAAAAAACAGAAATTTATTCTTTCACAGTTCTGGAGGCTAGAAGTCCAAATTCAAGATGTCGGCAGGCTCATACTCCTTTGGAGACTCTGGGTAGAATCCTACCTTCCTGTTTGTGGTTTCTAATAACCATTAATCCTTGGCACCCCTTGGCTGAAAGGCACCTCACAGCAATCTATGCCTCTTTCATCATATGGCATTATACTTATATTGGTCTCTGTCTCTGTGACCAAATTTCCTTCCTCTTAAAAGGACACCAGTAATATGGGATTAAGGCTCTACACTACTCTAGTATGACCTGATTTTAACTTAACTAATTAGACCTACAAGAGACTTATTTCTAAATTAGATCAGATTCTTAAGGAGTGGGGATTAGAACTTCAACACATATTTTTGAATACACAATTCAACCTCTAACAGTCTGTTAGAGCAGCTAGCTACACATGAGCAGGGCAGGAAAGACAGTGCCTGGGAATGTTGGGCATTTATCAAGTCACAGTCAGGCAATTATAAATTGTCCCTCTGAAATAATGGGCAGGAAAAAGGGAGGTACCCCAGGGAGGGACTCCTTTCTCTTTTTTCCTTGGTATCTCATTGAGTGAAGGACAGGTGGGCATAAAACTATCCCTCTGAGATAATAACTGGCCATGACTGGTACTGGGAATGAGAGGAGTCTTGCAACAGACAGAAAACCTAGAGTTAGTAAGCCATAATTCCTGATAAGGTTTCAAGCATGCCCAGTAAAAGGGTAGAAGATGGCAGAATTTGACCAGTATATGACCTTCCTCTGGGAGTACTTGACCAGTAATGGTGAATTGCCACTAATAAGCATGTACAGGGCCTCAGTAAACACACTGCACATGTGGCCCCTGCCAAGTGCTGTCAGGCCACCTTACATGCAACAGTTAAGCAACAGCCCACCCAGGGGAAGAAGAAAGGGAGGAGACAGAGAGCCTGGGAAACATTATGGGATATAAAATCTCTAGAGTCTAAACAAAAAAAGAGAACAGAGAAGTCGATTTTTCAAGTCATCCACTTGGCCCTCTTCCCAGAGTATCCTACTTTCTCTAATAAATTCTCACTTTGCTTAAAAGAAATTCTCTCTCCTTCTTTAAACCTTGCCTGTGTCTCTCATTTGAATTCTCTCCTTTGAGAAGTCAAACGACCAAGTTTGCTGCAGAGTTGCCACTCTGGAGTTTCTTCGGACAGCTCACCAGCTGGTAATGTACTTCGGTGCCATGACTCAGATCCATCATCTAGTGGTAAGGCCCTGCAATGCCTCACCTTCTTCCACTAGAGACATTCAAATCTTTGTATGTGGTTTCTCCTCCTTTCTCTTTTTTCTTTTCTGTTTCCTACCTTTTACTTTCCCTTCCTCTCCCCTTTTTCTTCTTCCTGCCTATTTCTTTCTTTTCCTTTTTCACTTCCCTTTGCCTTTCTCCTACCTACAAACTGTTCCCCAGAAGCACTCCCCTTGGCCACAGTGATTCTGTTCCCTCTGGTTTCTCTGTTCATCCTGACGGGTGACTCACAGAGGTGGAAGGACTTTAGGGTCCTGAGCTACTATGCCCTTCCGAACAGGGAGTGTGCAAGGGTGGTGGAGCTAAGCCTGCACTGTGAAATTTCTGGGGAACTTCCCTGATTCTCCTTCAACTAAAATCTGCTCTTTCCCTAAACCTGCACCTGCTCTTTTCTCTGTACTCTGAAATGGCCTTGCACATTGGCAGGAATATTGGCCTCAAGGGCAAATCATCCTCCTGTCTGCTCTCACTGTGTGCTTGCAAGTTCTTTTCCTGCTTGAAACATACACTCTCTGTTTGTCATTTGTGTGCTGGCAGCCCTTGTGTCTGCCTGGCAACCAAGAGGCGGAAACCTTTACTGGTGTCCCCAGAGATCTGCACTTGATTTTACTCCCCCAGTCCAGATGATCTCCAGCCCATCTCCTGCCTCTTGGCTCACTGTCAAAACGAACACTGGTGGGAGCCCTGGTTTTGTCAACTCCTGGTTACTTACTATTCACTCTTTATCCCCATCATGTTCCAGGACTTAGTTTTCTGCTGGTTCTTAAGGAGGTTTATCAACTTTCACAGAACCTCTATTTGTGGTCCACTAAGGACATTCCCTACCTCAATACTGGAGCTAGTTTTTTTTTGGGAGGGAATAAACATTTTTTTTTTCTGTGCCTGATGAGAGCTCTTATTCCAAACTCTCTGGTTCTTCAGAGTTTTCTCCTTTACTTCAAGAATGCTGACAAGCACTCTCTCTAGGGACCAGAAGCTGGTGTTTCTGTGAAAGCACAAGAGCTTTCCATGAGTATCCCCAATGCTTCCTTCCTTATCTGCCTATTACAGAGAGATTGCCCTGCTTATTTTAAACACTTCTTTTGCACATTGCCTATCAAGGGTAACATTTTCCTATTTTCTTCTGACCTTCTTCAACTCATTCTCAACATCCACAAAGATTGCCAAGGCAAGGCTATGCAGAGTAAAAGGGAGCCCAGCCTCGTTACAGCTCTTGGCTGGAAACAGGGTCCTCATCTGCCTTAAAGGACCTGAGGAATGGGAACACAAGAGGATGGGAAATTATTTCATTGCTAGGATTCTCTGGACAAGGGTCAATGCAAGGTCCTAGAGTCAAGCGTATAGGCCTGCCTGAGGCCAAAAACACAGGAAACCAAATTATCCACAGGACAGAGATGAAGGCTGGTGCGAGGCTATAGGCACTGTACAGATGACCATTAGAACAGAGATAAAGGTAAGGTTCAGGGTACCCAGTGATACCAGTTCATTCAGGAACCCTAGGGATGATTAGAGGGCCCTTGTTCATTCCCATATCCCCTCTGTTCTCAAGTGGATAATTGTGCCTCCTTAAAACAAGGTGGGACCAAGATTAAGGGTACCCGGTGAGACTGGCTCATTCTGAAATCCCAGGGATGAAAGACAAATGCCCTATTCAAGGATAATAGGGAAATAGGGAAATAATAAAGATAATAGGATAATAGGGAAATAAAAGGGGATGCTTTTTTCCCTTTCTCTCCTCTGTTCTCTCTTTATGGATGGTTAATTGCATCTCCATACCACAGGACATGCCTCTCAGATATATCGTCAAGAACTGGAAAAAGTTTGACCCTCAAACTCTAAGGAAGAAAAGGCTCATATTTTTCTGTAACACAGCATGGGTTCGATACAAGCTCTGGGGCCAGAAATCTTGGCTGCAAAAGGAAGCATAAATTTTAATATGATGTATCAATTGGAATTGTTTTGCTGCTAGCAGAGGAAATGGACAGAAATCCCCAGTGTGCAGGCTTTCGTGGCCCTAGGAAACAACCCTGACCTTTGTTGGGCTTGAAAAATTGATTCAGCTATAGTATCAGCCAAACTCAGCAACCTCCTCTAGTCAGTCTAAGAGACCCTTCATCAGGCTTTCCCAGAGCTCAAACCCCAGAAGAGCAAAAGGCAGAACCTAGCTTAAACCCCACGGCCCCTTCTAACTCGTTACATCCAAGTCTTTCAGTCCTGGAGTCTTTCCCTCCCTAACCAGAGCTATTCTCAGAACACCTCCCCTTTGGCTTATGTTCCCTTCAGGAGGTTAGCAGCCCCAGTTGGCCCACTGGGGTTCAGGCTCCATTCACTATGCAAGACCTGAGACAGATTAGAGCAAACTAGGAAAGTGTATGGATGACTCTGACAAACACATTGAAGGGTTCCATAAACTGGGCCTAACATTTGAACTCACTTGGAAGAACCTCACAGTTATACTGGGCCATTTTCCAAGGGAGAATGTGACTCCATTATGGAGGCAGCCCAGCAATTTGCAAATGCAATGCAAACGATTAACCCTTGTGGCTACTCTGTAGGGGCCACCACAGTTCCCAGGTTGACCCCAACAGGGATTGCAATACCCAGGGCGGGTATTTGGGCAAGAATCCATGTGTTCATTTGTTTAATTGAGAGACAGAGCTAGACCCAGTTGTATAGGGGTGGTCACACAGTCTCAAGGAAGTGGCTGCAGCAGTCCTCCTACTTGGGGAAGCCTTCGAAATCACCATGGGGCAGTCAACTCAGCTCCTAATGTTCCACCAAGTTGGCCCCTTACTGGACAAAAAAGGGCCACAGTGGCTCACTGACAACAGATTGTTGAAGTATCAGGTTTTGTTATTAAAAAAACCTACAGATAACAGTTGAGTGGTGCTTGACCCTCAACCCAGCCACCCTCTTGCCCCTACCAAGAGACAATAACCTGGCACATTCATGCTGTGAAGTACTTAGCCAAATTTATGCCAGCAGGGCTGACTTAAAGGACCAACCCCTGGGTAATTCCATCAAAATATGATTTTCAGATGGAAGTAGTTTTGTCTGGAATGGAACTAGATATGCAGGATAATGCTTTGGTGTGCCTTTACCAAGTGACCAAAGCTAGAGCTTTATCCCCAGGGACCTCAGTTAACTAGAGCTTAACTCATTGTGCTAACCAGAGCCCTAAAACTAGGGGAATGAAAAAGAATAACCATTTATACAGACTCCAAACATGCTTCTTTGATCCTTCCCACCCAGGCAGCTATCTGGAAGGAAAGGGAATATTCCTATTAAGTACAGGCCTCAAATCTTAGAGCTGCTAGAGGCTGTTCATTTGCCCCAGGAGGTGGCAGTAGTGCACTGCAAGGGACACCAGAGGGCCATGATGAAACCGCACAAGAAAATAGTGTGGCTGACCAGAAAATTAAAGAAGCAACTGTTCCAAAGGTTACATTCCTGGGAGCCTTGTTCCCTTCTCTCCCCACTGAACTACCCCCACTCCAGTACACCCAGGAAGGAATAGATTTGGACTACCCAATAGGGATATCAAAAAGAAACCAATGGATGGTATAGCCTGGGGGCACTTTTCCATCTGCCAAAGGCCTCCCAGTGGAAGGTCATCCAGAGTCTGCGTGACTCCTGTTACTTTGGAAAGGGCAGTCTAGGGCAAATTTGTAAGTGGGTGTTTAGCAGGAGGGGACTGAACAAGGCTATTGAAAAGGCTTGTCAGACTTGCTCCTTGTGTGCCATAAATAATCCCCAGAGAGGGAAGCCTCCTCCATTAATAAGTCCAATCCAAAGAAGAGGTAAATACCCTGGAGATGGGAAGATGGGTTTCACTCAGATCCCCACATGCCATAGATATAATCACCTCTTAAACCATGTAGATAATTTCACATAATGGGTAGAGACCTGTTGCACAAAGACTGAGAAGGCACAGTTAAGTAGCTAAATTCCTCCTCAAGGAACTCACTCCCGATTTGGGCTTCCTAGGTCATCGCAAAATGACAATGGCCCATCTTTAATTCCCCAAATGACTCAACAGTTTGGTAATGCCCTTGGCATGAAATGATACCTTTAGTCTGCCTGGAGACCACAATCTTCAGGAAGGGTGGAAGGAAATAACCAAGCCCTCAAACACATCCTCAATAAACTGTGTCAGGAAACAGCAAGTCATGGACGGACCTCTGACCTCTAGCCCTCCTTTGAATCCATGTTGCCCCTAAGGCTCCTTTACAATTAAGCCCCAGTAGGCCCTATACGATAGACCATTCCTATATTCTGACTTATTGGTAGATGAAGAAACTACCAAAGTCACCCAGTATGTCGTTCTATGGTAGGCTTCCAACAGGCCTCTGGGAATACTGGTTACAAATAAACCCAAAATCGAAAGAGGAAGAGGCTCAGACTTTATACCCTCCAGGCTCACTAGTTCTCATGAAAGGTTGGAAGGATGGAACCCTGAAATCTCAACTAACTGGAAGGTCTGGAAGGTCCCCTTCACTGTTCTATTATCTACTCCCATAGCTATTAAAGTACCAGAGGTTGCCATCCAGATACACTATACTTAAGTGAAGTGAAGCTGAGGTCCAAGACAAAGGACTGAGATTCCTGCAGAGATGTCCCTCTGGAGTTCTCCGGATAGTTGCAGACTCACCCACCAATAATAAGTCTACCTCCTGACTCTCCAAAATTTGTGTCCTTCCCCTGTGCAAAATATATCCATCAATCCCAGTATCTCCAGGATCCTGCATTAATTCTAAGTCTAAAGTCTTATCTAAATATCATCAGTTCAAAGTATCATCATCTAAATCATTTAAACCAGTATGGGTGAGACTTGAAGTACAATTCACCCTGGAGCAAAAATCTCTCTTTACCTGTAAACCTGTAACACCAGACAAGTTATCACCTTCTGTGCCCGGAATTGGTGGGTTGTTGGTCTCACTGACTTCAAGAATGAAGCCGCGGACCCTCACAGTGAGTGTCACAGTTCTTAAAGGCGGCGTGTCCAGAGTTTGTTCCTTCTGATGTTCAGATGTGTTCGGAGTTTCTTCCTTCTGGTGGGTTCGTGGTCTCGCTGGCTCAGGAGTGAAGTTGCAGACCTTCGCGGTGAGTGTTACAGCTCTTAAGGCAGCCTGTCTGGAGTTGTTTGTTCCTCCCGGTGGGTTCGTGGTCTCGCTGGCTTGGCTTCAGGAGTGAAGCTGCAGACCTTCGAAGTGTTACAGATCACAAAGGCAGTGCAGACCCAAAGAGTGCGCAGCAGCAAGATTTATTGCAAAGAGCGAAAGAACAAAGCTTCCACAGAGTGGAGGGGGACCCAAGCGGGTTGCCATTGCTGGCTCGGGCAGCCTGCTTTTATTGTCTTATCTGGCCCCACCCACATCCTGCTGATTGGTAGAGCCAAGTGGTCTGTTTTGACAGGGCACTGATTGGTGTGTTTACAATCCTTGAGCTAGATACAGAGTGCCAATTGGTGTATTTACAATCCCTTAGCTGGACATAAAGGTTCTCCAAGTTCCCACTAGACTCAGGAGCCCAGCTGGCTTCACCCAGTGGATCTCGCACTGGGGCTGCAGGTGGAGCTGCCTGCCAGTCCCTCGTCCTGTGCCCACACTCCTCAGCCCTTGGGTGGTCGATGGGACTGGGCGCCATGGAGCAGTGGGCGGTGCTTGTCGGGGAGGTTCGGAGTGCACAGGGGCCCATGGAGGCGAAGCGGGGGAAGCTCAGGCATGGCAGGCTGCAGGTCCCGAGCCCTGCCCCGTGGGAAGGCAGCTAAGGCCTGGCGAGAAATCGAGCGCAATGCTGGTGGGCCAGCACTGCTGGGGGACCCAGCACACCCTCCGCAGCCTCTGGCCCAGGTGCTAAGCCCCTCATTGCCCCGGGCCCTGCCCCGCGGAGCCCACACCCACCCTTAACTCGTGCTGGCCCGCAAGCACCGCGCGCAGCCCGGGTTCCCGCCGGCGCCTCTCCCTCCACACCTCCCCGCAAGCTGAGGGAGCCGGCTCCGGCCTTGGCCAGCCCAGAAACGTGCTCCCACAGTGCAGTGGCGGGCTGAAGGGCTCCTCAAGTGTGGCCAAAGTGGGAGCCCAGGAAGAGGAGGCGCCGAGAGCGAGCCAGGGCTGTGAGGACTGCCAGCATGCTGTCACCTCTCACTTCCACGTTAAATGGTGAGACAAACATATAATAAATATCCACATTTCAAAAGGAAGAAATTGGAAGAAATAAAGAGGTTACAGTCCCTGAACAAGTTCAAACACCAACAGAGCAAATTCTGTCAGATTTCAAGCCCTGAGACTCATCCTCTGTGGCCCCATGCTTTGTCTTCTGGGTCCACTGGGTGACTATTAATCCTTAGCTGTCCTGGAATCCCAGCTGTATCATACATGGCATTCTCCCTGTTCATCTCTGTCTCTGTTTTGAAATTCAACCCCCCCCCCCCTTTTATTTTATAAAGGATACTAGTGATATTGGACTAAGACCTTACCCTACTCCAGAATGACGTCATTTTAACTTAACTGATTTCATTTATAATACTTTTCAAATTAAGTCAAATTCTGAGAGAACAGGCGTTAGAATCCCAACATATTTTTGGAAGGATGAAATTCAACCCATAATAAATATGTGCATTTCTAAGACAAAATTACAAAAAAAATAGCTTGAAAGAAATTATAAAAATACTTTTAGACATTATGGTACATGAAAATTTTCTTAAAAGACCCAAAATCTAAAATAATAAACTATAAACTTGCCTATATTAAAGTTATATACTTCTGCATAAAGCAATTATTTTACCACTTGATGACAAAATCTGCATTCTCAGAAAAGCATATAGAATTTGCATTGCTCAATAAAGTAATAGCAATTTGATTATGTAAAAATTAGTAATTACAGCAAAACTCCATGTTAACAAAAAGGCAAATTATTTTAAAATGTGGAAATATGAGAACTGAATTCATAGAAGGTGCTGAAAATCACTAGAAATCTGAATACTCAATTTGAACAGGAGCTAACTAATCATTCGATTGGTAGGAAAATAAAAATATGACACTGTCAGCATGTAAGAATGTGAGATACCTGATTTTCTCAGTCATGCTAAGAGGAGAATAAATTGACAAAGTCATCTTGAAAAACAACTTAAGTGTATGTTATAAAAATTATAATGTAAATATCTCATCCTTTGATTCATTCATAAGGTTATATTTGTATCAGTTAGCTAGTACCATGACAATGCTATATAAAAAGCACCCCAAAACTGAATGGTTCAAAGCAAAACTTATTTTTTCTCATGGATCTGTGGGTCAGCTGAACTATGCTTTTAAAATAGTGTTAGCAAAGCACAGATGACCAAGCAGTAATCATTTGAGGCCACATAAAGTTATGTGCAGAACTAGCACACTGTCACTTCCATCCTCATCATTGACCAAAGCCAACAGAAGTGCACTTAACCTTTTTTTTAATGAGGAAAACTACAAAATTATCTATCAAAGCACACGGAAACAAGGAGGAATAGAGAATGTTAACCAATAATTCCTTTGAAAGCAGTGTATTCTCCTGGTCATAATCATAATATTTAAAAACATAGTAAAACACAGTCATCTCAGGACCCCTAATCTAATCACATCAGCAGGCCTGAAGTTTCAGATCCTACAATCTATAACAAGTTTAGATGAGTTCTTCATGGTTCAATGATTTATGAATTTAAGAGGAAACACTCTCCCAACACACAATGGTAGGAAAGGGTAAGTATATTCTCAATAATAACTCAAATTTAGAAAATTTGAGACACGTATTAGTCACTTATCCATTATTCATAACCTTTGTGAAATCCTGTTGGACAAGCGATGCTATGTCTTGGTATCTGTGGGGTATAAAATACATTTTATATGCTGATTCTGCTTCCTGGGTCTACTTCACCATTCCATTATTCTCCGAGGTTCTTTGATCTGCCCTCAGGAACATATTTCTCTTTTCATCATTTTCTTTGGCCATTCTTAGAGAATTGTAAAATATGCCTTTTGGTGGATGAACCACTTTTTTCTATCCTTCTTCGTGCCTATAGAAAGTTGAAGACCAAGATAACTTTTCTCATCTTGAACCATCTCAATCAAGGCATGATTTACATTTCCTTTTTTAAAAGACATGTAAATCTTGTGAACATTTTTTACATTTCTTTTAAAATTTTCGCGGGCTTTCTATGTATTTGATTTCAATCAACTTTATTTACCACAATCTATATTCATATTTTTAGATACATTTCTTTCCTTCTAGATATAAGTACAAGTAATGTAGGCACAATGGCCTTCAGCAAAACCATGTACATATTCCTTTTGTAAGTCCTTTTGCCCAAATGAAAAGATTAACTAGATGTCATCTTAATTATTTCACAAATGTTATTAAAATGATTCCCTTGACATTGGTTATTTCTGTGTTTTAAGGCTGTATCTTAATTTGAGAATATTTTATGACTGAAGAGATAGGAAATAAGAGACTTTTATTTTCCCATCCATAATATTCTGGGTTCTCTCCATTACCTCTAATTCTGCTTGCAATCTGTTCAAATCTTTTTGAGCTTATCAATTTATTGTGGGTAGTTATGTAGCAGGAAGCTCAAACTTTCAACATTTTGCCTAGAAATCATTTCACCATAAGTTCATTTGGTATTTTCTATTATTAATTGACTAAAAATGAAAGAACACACACATGTGCACACATACACACATACACTGTGTGTGTGGATTTATATCAGACCTTTCTTGCAACAAAAACATCATGATACTACTAGGCAGCATTTTCCAGAATTGTATCATCAGTAAACAATTTTTTTAATTTAGTCTGTATGATACTTTTATTATTGCTCGAGAAATATCCACTGGTTTTATGATATAAATCAGGATATACATTAAAGATTTTAAGCCACATTCTATTCAGACATATACAGGGAAATATGAAATGCTTAAATGAAGTTTATGAATGCTGTCTTTTACATTTGTATAGGTTCTTTGTATTCAGTATGACAAAAAGCTAATTGTAATCTAAGAATAATTATATGGAACCTATGGGAATATAAATGTCATACACATATTTTTACAGTTATGCTTTGAAACAAATGGGTTTTGAATAGTGTAAAGCACAGAACACTTGTAAATAACTAAACATCACTGGGTATATCCCAATAGAAGAATTTGCCTTTTATAAACATTGGAAAAAATAAACCTTGAAAACATAGACGCTTTTTGTAATTCATGTGGTTCCATGTGCAGTTTGGCTAAATTAAAATTTAAAGATTGAGTATAAATGTATGTAATACTATAAAATTAGTTTACTATAGTACTTTCTTAAAACACGTACTAACATAGTAACTAAAAGTTCAAAAAATTGCTGAAACATTACAGATCCTTGGATAAGAAGAAATTTCATTTTAAGGTTAAAATATTTCCACAAAAACAAATGGTCTCTTTTAAAACTCTTTTTTTATCTTTCTTTTCTTAAAATCCCTTTGTTTACATTGCATATGATCATAAAATAATTTGAAAAATATTTTTGCTATAAAAGTTTATATATTGCCACATCGTTGATACTGTTTTACACATTTTTTTTTTAGTTTACCCCACCTGTGTTTAACAAAGAGGCCACCATCTCACCTTGAGGTAGGTATTCTATTTATATCTAGAATTTGCTCCATATTTGAAACATTAAGGTATTACTTATTAGTCACTACTTAAGTTACAAGATAGGGTTCCAAATATTGACTAAGTTAGTCTTTTTTCCATTCTATACAGCATAATAAAATATGTGAAAGAGACATATTGTTGCGTGTAGCCTTCTTAGAGTAATGCAGTCTCTGTGACTGGGAAACCTGGTGTTGAATCCTGATTTCATGTTGTACTAAATGTTCTGGGTAAGAGACTATCTTTCTAAGCCTCTGTATCTTCTGCCTTCACTAAGGAATGTTTGATTATCACTAGTACGTTGTTTAAAAAATAATTTTGAATTATTTCTCCTATATACATCTTAGTGATTCTGAGATTCTGCAAATTTCATTTCTCCATTATCAGCTAATTCCTGTTGGACTCTGCCAACAGGGGGCTCTAGTGGGCAATTAGAAGACAGGAGAAAATACATGTCCATTTCCTTGCTGTTTCTGGCAGGAAGCTTCAGTAACAGCCTTTCCATTGACAAAGGTAGTTGCTTCCAGTTTTCAACTTTTGTATATTATATTTATTTTTACACGACTCCCAGAACTAAGCTTACTATGCTGTTCTTTCAAATTTCTGAGATACCACCACCACCAACCAGGCGTTACCTCTCCTCAGAGGTCTGAATTTCAGCTCTCTGGTACCCCTGTTCCAGGCTTATATTTTGACAACTTCAACTGCCCATCCTGAGGGAAGAATAGTGATCAGTGGTAGCTTACAGTGTTTGCTATCTCATGTTTTCTGTGTTTCTTTTCTACTCTTTTGATTCTCCAAAACATTTATAACTGCTTATTTATATCAAACTATTTTAGTCTTAAAACCTAGTAAAGTTCTGCTTCCTAATATGACCACAGGTGATACTTCCTAAGGTTTTGTGAGAACAAAATTCATTTACCTTTGTGAGGTAAATAAGTGATGCTATGATCACCTGTGGCCCTGTGGGCCTATGGTCCTGTTAGCTTTCATTATCAGATTAATTTTTTTGATTCTCAAGGATTCATTTCTTAACCCATTTCATTTGCACCCAAATCAGTGCTTTTTCAGTGGATGAGCTTCGTATTATATTGTTAAATCTCTGAATAAGTTCTGCCTTTTAAAAAGCATATGTACACATTTTTAAACAAGTTGCTTTCTTTTTCTTGAGATCGTTATGATTATTTTATAATGAGATATTTTACATGTTTCACAATGTTTGACTTTTCCTTTGTTCCCTTGTTATCCTAAGCTATTAGACATTCAAATAACCTATAGAAGATAGCCTTAATTTTTAAAATCAGTGCTAATTAGGAAAGGAATATAATTGTAAATTCTGTTAGTGAAAATTTGTTCTTCTCAAGTAAAGTATTTTCAGTTCTTGATATGCATTTATGCTTAAGTACTAGTTTAAAGATAATAAATAATTTTACACTTTTTAATTTTTTTAACTAAGTGAAGAAAAATTCAGCATTTGCCAAATGCTTACATTTACCCAGATTTCCATTTTTAGTGCCTTTTTCTCTAAAAAAAAAAAGTCTAATCCATACAACCAAGTTATTTTGTGGACATTTACAGATAGATTCCAAAGGTTATATAAACACGCAAAAGACCCAGAGTAGCCAATATAACATTAACGAAGAACAAAAATTGACATTACCCAACTTTAAGCCTTATCATAAAAACTAGTAATCAAGAGAGTGTAGTATTGATAAACCAATAAACAAAATAATACATAGAATTCAATAAAGAGCCTAGGCATAGACCCACACCAATATAGTAAACTAACTTTTGGTAAAGAAGCAAAGGCAATTCATTGGAGAAAAGATTAAGTCTTCAACAAATGGTACTGGCCCAACTGGATATCCATATGCAAAAAACAAACACAAAAACTAAATGTAGACATGTATTTGATAGACATAAATGTAAATGCAAAAGTATACAACTTCTAGAAGATAATCTTGGGTTTGGTGATGAGTTTCTAGGTATAACAATTTATAACAAACAGAAAACAAGTTGTCACAGTGGATTTTATTAAAATTGAAAACTTCTACTCTGTTAAAATTAAAAGAATATAAATACACACCACAGACTGGAGAAAGTACTTGCAAAACACATATCTGGAAAACATCTATCTGATACGTCCTTTATCACATGTATTTGTACATCAAAAATATACAAAGGACTCTTAAAACTCAGCATAAAAAAAATCTAAATAAAATAAGAGCAGAACAACATGAACATGTGAATACTTTGCTAAGGAAGATTTATATAGCGGGCAGATAGGCAAATGAAAAGATACTCATCATATGTCATTAAAAAATTGCGAATTAAAACAACGATGAGATACCACTTTACACCTATTAAAATGGCTAAAAACCAAAACACAGACAAGACCAAATGCTGACAAGAATGTGGAACAACAGGAACTTTAATTCAATTTTGTTGAAAATTCAATATGGCACAGCTGCTTTGGAACACAGTTTGGCAGTTTCTTATAAGCTAAACATAGGCTTACAATATGATCCAGCAATTATGTGCTCCTAAGTATACAAATTAGTTGACAACTTATGTCCACAGAAAAACTTGCACATGGATGTTTATAGCAGCTTTATTCATAATTGCTTTAGCTTGGAAGCAACCACAATATCCTTTAGGAGATGGATGGATAAACTCTGTTACATACACATAATGAAATATCATTCAGTGATAATAAGAAATTAGCTATCAAACTACATAAAGACATAGAAGGACCTTAAATACACATGACTCAGTGAAAGAATCCAGTCTGAAAAGGCTATATGTTGTATTTTTTCCAATGATATGATACTCTGAAAAAGAAAAACTATAGAAATAGTTAAACAGTCGTTGGTTGCCAGGGGTTCGAAGAGAAGGAGGGAGGTATGGATGGGTAGAAAGAAGGGGAGTTTTAGGGCATTTAACCATTCTATTAGATACTGTAATCGTGAATATGATATTGTGCATTTGTCAAAACCCATAGAACTATATAACACAACTTGTGAATCCTAATGGAAAACATGGATTTTAGTGGATAATTACATACTAATAGTGGTTCATCAATTCTAACAAATATATCACATTAATAAAAGGTAGTAATAGTAGGGTAAATGGTGTGTGGGAGGAGAGATGGAAACTCTTTAAGTTCTTCTCAATTTTTCTGTAACCGTAAATGTTGCTCTGAAACATAAATATATTAATTTTCTCTTTAAAAACCGTGTATTTTCTGCTATTAGACTATAACAAGCTGGTTACTATACTGTACTATGTGTTATTAGATGTTTAGATAATGCATTCTTCTTTATTTACTTTTTGCTTCAGTTACATTTAATATGGAAAATATTAATATGTGTATATCTAGTACATAGATATTGCCAATACTCAATCATAAGTAAAAATTTAATTCTGAGTAATGCTGCCAGGTTACAGAGAATGTTTTATGGATATGTGTTTTAAAGATAATGCTGTTGAACTATCATCATAAATATGATATACTTAAAATATTCCCTTTTGCATATTAGTGAAAGATTATAAATATTCTATATTTTTAAATCACCCATCCCTTTGTAAATAAGATAAAATAATGCATGAACAATCTCAGGGCAAAACATTTGTTTATGACTGAGATAATTTCTTAATTGTAGAAAGGTATCTATATTAGTTTCCTAATGCTGTCATAACAAATTACCCCAAACTAGATGGCTTAAAACTACACAATTTTATTCTCTCTCAGTTTTGGAAGCCAGAAGTCTGAAATCGGGATTTTGGCAGGACCACTACTCTTCTGAAGAAGCTAGAGAAGAATTCTTCTTTGCTTCTTCCAAGCTTCTGGTTGTACCCATAACCCACGGTGTTCCTTGGCTTTTAGCTGCATCAATCCAAGCCCTGCCACTGTTGACAAATAGCTGTTTTCCCCATATCTGTCTCTGAATCTTTATCCTTTTTTCATAAAGACTTCAGTCACTGGATTTAGGGACCACTCTTATCACCTATGACCTTATCCAAACTTAGTTAATTATTACATCTGTAAAGATTGCATTTTCAAATAAGTTTATATTCTGAAGTTTTAAGTAGAAAAAAATTGGGATGTGGGGGCATTTTTCAACCTCATATAGTACCCTTCTGCTACTCCTGTGTAGCTTGCTTATTTAGTACTGTCTTCCCATGAGTCTGAATGATATACCTTTTTTTTCTAATGTCTGCTTTATAATTAATTCTAATCAGAGACTACAGGATAGACAATTTTACACAGTGATAAAAGAGTGACTTTTAACTGGGTCTTCATTTGCCTTTCATCCCTAACTGAAAGTTAATTGTGTTTATCAATGAAAAATAATTTTATATTAAGTAGGTTATAATAATTGAAGATAATGTAAAAGACTATTTTACACAAGTGTTTATCTTATAATTAATTCCAAATTTCTTAAACTATTTAATGATCTCAACTTAGCCTGCATTTGGATATTTTAATGCAATTTAAGTTTATTTTCTGGGCTAGAGGTCTTATCAATATTTCCATGTTTGTATGTCAATCCAATAAAATTATCACTTTAAGTACAAAAAATAAAGATGCAATGACATATGAAAGCTAAGATTTTAACATAGATTGATTTGATTTATTGGATTATATAATGAGAAAAAAGCATAATCTGCTTATGGATAATGTGTTCACTATATAAATATATAAATGGTCTCATGAATATCATACTTGTAAATTTATTCCATAGTATTCTTTATTGTTTATTTTCACTGACTTCTTTCAATAACTCAGATTTACAGTTGTCAGATAAATTTTTATTTTTTTGAGATGGAGTCTTGCTCTGTCGCCCAGGCTGGAGTGCAGTGGTGCAATCTTGGCTCACTGCAATCTCTGTTTCCTGGGTTCAAGTGATTCTCCTGCCTCAGCCTCCTGAGTAGCTGGGATTATAGGCGTGAGCCACCATGCCTGGCTAATTTTTGTATTTTTAGTAGAGACGGAGTTTCACCATGTTGGTCAGGCTGGTCTCTAACTCCTGACCTCTTGATCCACCCACCTCAGCCTCCCAAAGTGCTGGGATTCCAGGCGTGAGCCACTGCGACCAGCCTGTCAGATAAATTTTTAAGAGAAAAGAAATATCTCCAAGCTATATATCATTACCTGAGGACATGTGTTTTAATATAGGTAGTTCTGTACCATGTTAAACAATATTTCTGATTGAAGTTAATCAAAATAACATTAAACAAAAATTCAAAATCATGCTACATTATTGTTCTTCCTACATTTAATCTTGCAAGTTCCTAGGAAAAGTCAGCTATTTGCTGATAAGATTTACAAAAATTAAAAATAAAAGTAATCCTGAGAATGGATATATTACCAGTAAATTTCCTACACCTTGGTTGCCACTGTTCACTCCCTGAAGTAACTTGTTATACAAAATGCATTCTTTCTGCTTCTCTAAGAAGCAGACATCCAGACAGCATTAGATCTGCAAGAGATTTATTGGAGAAAATGACTGTGAAGAATAAAAGAAAAACTTCAGACCACAATGCAGATTTGACCTGTGTGAAGAAGAGTGGAAAGAAGGAGGTTTGAGCAGAAAAAGCATCAGACTACAGTGAAGTTCTGAGAAAAATATGGCCAGGGTAGAGCATCCTCCAGTCAGTCACCTGTCAGAGGAGTCCTACTTTCCAAAGGAATGATTCAGCATCTTACAGAGTTCTGCTCAGTAATTGGCTGGGATCAGCATAGGAGAAGGAGAGCTTTGATATAGATGTGAGTCTACAGAAGCCTCATCTGGGATTGTCAGTCAACTATTCTCCCTAAAGCAGGAGATTTGAGTGGCTTATTTCCATGGCCGCTACTCAATAAGTAGTACAGAGGCTTAAGCAATCCACCTTGGCCTCACAAGTAGTTAGGACCAAAGGCTCATACCACCACACAGAGCTAATCTTTATTTTTTTAATTTCGTAGGGTCAGAGGTCTCACTATATTGCCCAGACTGCTCTCGAACTCCTGGGCTCAAGAAATTCTCCTGCTTTGGCCTCCCCTCAAAGTGCTTGGATTACAGGCATTAGACATTGTGCCCAGCCAGTATTTTTTTTAACGAAAGAGGAGAATCTTGCTGAGTCTTCTGAAATGACATTTTAACATCTTTCTTTTGATGTAGACTTTGATGATGCTTTATTGCTTCTTTATTTCATAAATCGACTTTTTTTAATTTGTAAAATATCAAACTACCAAAATTCCAGAGAATACTTCAAAAAATTTCTGGATACATAAGATTTATCTTTATTGTTTATTTAAACCTTTGGGCCAGCCATTTTCTTCCTCTATTAGGGAATCTTTTATTTCTATCACCCTGCCTTAGCTCCAGATTTTTTTTTAATTTTATTCTAAAGTATATGAGTAGATTACTTGGGCATAAAAGGTTACCATAATGCTGAACATCAGATGTTTTCTACTCTTTTTGTTTTAAAGCATTATAGAAGACTTTTACATCAAAACTAGGATGAAAATATTAAAAAGTGGTTGTACAAATGAATTACAAATAACGTTTTTTCTTCTGATTGTGTTTGAAAACTATAAATTCTCTCAGATAAATAATATTTATTACAATATAAACGTTTTAGTCATATAGCTATTTAAAGATCACTGAATTTAATAGTAATACATCACTTCCAGTTTTGTTATTTTAATTATAATGATTATTTTATGACATATCAGAAATGGGTTAGAATTAATCTCTATAACATTTTAAACTAGAAAATTTTAATATAGCTCTTCAAAATTAGATTTATGTATCCAATATACAAGACTTGGATGAATGTAATTTATTCATAGGATGATTTCTAACTATCAGTAGGGACACCCCTCATTTATTAGAGCAATTCATTTAATGAATTCTCAACAAATTCTGCCTTGGGCTGGATATGCATAATTTGTATCCAGTGACAATTAGATATCTTCATCTCAGGAAGTATTTTACCTAAAAATAAAAGACAATATTGGCTTTATACTACCCTTATTTTTTTTGATTCTTTTCATTATTTCAGATAAATTTCATTATGGTCTTGTTCCAGGTTGTTCACATTAAAACCTATTTCAATCAACATGATTTTTCTTTCTTTTCTTTTTTTTGAGATGGAGTCTCGCTGTCACCCAGGCTAGAGTGCAATAGCACAATCTCTGCTCACTGCAACCTCCACTTCCTGGGTTCAAGTGATTCTCCTGCCTCAGCCTCTCAAGTAACTGGGTTTACAGGTGCACACCACCACTCCTGGCCATTTTTTTCTATTTTTAGTAGAGACAGGGTTTCACCATGTTGACCAGGCTGATCATGAACTCCTGACCTCAGGAGATCCACCCCCTTGCCCTCCCAAAGTGCTGGGATTACATGCATGAGCCACCGTGCCCAGCCGACATGATTTTTCCTTTGTACTTCTTGCTACTTTATTGACATGAGCATGTTGCTGTATCAAATCGAGCTCTAACAGTTAATAGTTATGTAAACTTGGGAACGATTTTTTTTTGTATCAGTTTTGATAATATTTAGGTATATACCTACAACAAAGACTGCTAACTCAAACCTAATATTTGTTTTCCTCCTGATTTAGAATAAGATAACATTTGAAATAACTCCAATTTCCTTTGTGACTACCTATGACTGAGTATAATATGGCTTTTGAGATATAGGAAAAGGGAAATGTATAAAATTCAGGACGGTTCTTTTCAGATACAGCTTGGGTCTCTTATTTTTCCCCCTTTTCTTTTTCTGATTGACTAAAATGTAGATGTCAAGTCTGGAGCATCCAAATAAATCCTGAGGAGACTTGGAGCATATAAACTCTGCAGGGTGGAACAAAATAATAGAAAGTTATGTCACGGAAGATTTTCTGGAATTTAGCCTCAATACAAGCTCTGAACTAATTTTTCCTCCCTAAAAATAGTAGTAAACTGAAATCACTGTATTTTCTTTTCAGATCTCCTTCTTCATTTTTTATAAATTTCTCAATTATCTGTATGAGAATAAATATTTATAGAGACAGATTCTTGATCCAGGCTCCTATAATCAAATCTTGCTTTTAACACTTAATAATAGCTGTGTAAACTTGGGCAAGACATTTTGCCTATTTGTGTTTTGGTTCACAATAGCAAAGACTTGGAACCAACCCAAATGTCCATCAACGATACACTAGATTAAGAAAATGTGGCACATATACACCATGGAATACTATGCAGCCATAAAAAAGGATGAGTTCATGTCCTTTGTAGGGACATGGATGAAGCTGGAAACCATCATTCTCAGCAAACTATCGCAAGGACAAAAAACCAAACACCACATGTTCTCACTCATAGGTGGGAATTGAACAATGAGAACACTTGGACACAGGAAGGGGAACATCACACACCGGGGCCTGTCGTGTGGTGGGGGCGGGGGGAGGGATAGCATTAGGAGATATACCTAATATAAATGACGAGTTAATGGGTGCAGCACACAAACATGGCACATGTATACATATGTAACAAACCTGCATGTTGTGCACATGTACCCTAGAACTTAAAGTATAATAAAAATAAATAAATGAATAAATATGTTCAAAGAACTAAAATCACATCTAAAAAAATACCTATCTCACTGGGTTTCCTTAAACCCTTAAAATGGTACTTTATACAAATTAACTGATACATTATTATTGTTATTCAGCAGTTGTTTTTCAAGTATATTTTTATAAAAGATCATGAAATTAAAGTATAAAGACTATGTAGATAAAATAAAATGTAATAACTTCTATAATTTATGTTGTTTCTATTCATTTATTTAATAATTAAAGAATACTTATTCAATGTTTAATATATAACAAATGTATTAAACCAAGAATTAAATTAGAAAAAATAATTACTTTGTACTACTTATTTTCTTGGTTATTCTGCAAAAATAGTTTTTGTTGCTTTTTTTGCTTATTAGTATGTTCTAAATTTTCTACAGTGAACATATACATGTAGTACAACATTAAAATATTCTGATTATATTTTAGACAAATGTATAGTCAACTACATGAAAATACGTTAAAATGGTTATTTAATTTTTAGGTTGTTTTTGCCACCACATATTTAGGCCAGGAATAATCTAATTGGTTACATATTACATTTACAAGTAACATAGAAAACTTTAGGAAATATGAAAATTGATAATATTCTGTAATTTTTTAAGATATAGGATTTCCTGTTTTGCTGAATCATGGCCTATTTGGAACTTTTGTTTTGTTAATTCTCAAACACAAGCTGTGTTAGAGATGTGGTCTGTTCACTCCTTCCCCAAGGACATGCTGTGTTTATCACACATCTCATTTCATCCCATTATTCTACCAAGCCATCTTGAGATGTGTCTTTGTTTGTTTGTTTGTTTTGTTTTTTTAAAATTCATTTTACATCTGTGGTAGAACTTCAACAGAGAGAAATATCTATTTTTATTTTTAATAAAGTTGCCTTAAAATATAGATAGGATGCGTTATGCTAAAGTAATATATTCCTAACAATATATTAAAATGGTGTTGACATTATCAGCAATTATCTCTAGGCTTTTAAACGTAGTGTTATGAAACAATTAGTGCTTCCCATGTTATAGATCAATTGTGAGCATATTTACATAAGAAAACAAATCATATTTTATTAGAAGTATACATTCCTACTGTAATGCACATGATCACAAATTGAACTACAGGATAAGGAGAAAATAAAGTTGTTTGACAATATGGGTATATTTTTCCCTTATGCTTTAAAAGTGGTCCAAAAATGTCTTATTGGCAATCTATGGCAAGATCCTTGTAAAAGAAACAAAGAGAAAGGTAATATCAGGCTGGTGTTTCAAGATACAAAAGAAAGCAAACACAGCTGCGTTCCATACATGTTCATGGGTAAGTTCATCTGCTTTCTCTCTCTTTCTGTTTTTCTTTTTCTCTTTATTAAACTAAAGTTTTAAAACATGTTCCTTTCTTGGTGTTCTAAAAAAGTAAAGGGGGAAAAAACAGATGGCACTATGAATAAATTAACTAAAGACTGGAATCTTCAAAGGAAAAAAAGAACCTATTCAATATTTACACTGTTAAAAAAAAAAAGGAAGGGGGTAACTTCCTGGATTAAAAAGGAGTCAATTTCTTTCTACTTTCATCTAAATATTCCCAGAACATGAACACCTGAAGTTTATTTAAAGTGCAATATCTAAGACCAATAGAAAACTAATAGAAATTGTGTTAAATATCAATTAATATAAATTACAGTTATAAACACCATCATTGACAGACTGTCTCATCATCTCATGAGACATGGTGCCATGAGTGGTTTTTGTTGTTGGTTGGTTGGTTGGTTGTTTTCCACTCTCTGCTCTTGATTCAGAAAAATCAGAGTTTGTGCCAAACAGAAAACTTGGGTATCATCTTTCTTCTCTCTCCTGCTGCTACCTTTTTAAAGTAAACATCTGTTCTAAGTAACTGTTTCCTAATCTTGTCTCTCCAACATTACTTGACATCTTTTCAAAAACTGCAACTTCTACCAATTAATGTGGCAGGAAATATCAAGTGTTTGGTGATACCATATTTTTTCCTGAAAGGTGTAAAATTTAACAATAAAGTTCTTTAGACGAGTAAGAGGCCGAAAAGTCTGGACAATGTGTGGTCAAGATTATATGAACTCTCATTTGCTACCTTTCAGTGCTTGAGACCCAGGCAATGGGGACAGGAGAATAATCATATTTGGGAGATGAACTGAGAAGCTGCATATTACACTGCTTTTCACAGGCAGTTCTGAGATGGACTTCACCCCCACCTAAGTGCACAATGAATTACCCAAAATCAAACTGGCAAGAAAAAAGGCTTAATTAACTCTTGTCTTCGGCAAATGAACAGATGAGGTTTCTCCTGGATAAAAACTAGTAATAATAAGTAAAGGAAACTTAACAGACTTACAATAAAACATCATAGAAAATAAGCAGAAAAATATCCAGAGACTCAAAAGACTGCTTTACTAGGCTATAGGTTCAAAAGGCATCCCCAGCTCCAACAGTGCTGGGTACCCAGGACAGAATGACTGTGCATAAATTATGTAAGGATTTGTAATGATGGTGTGGTGATGGAAAGTGTGTGATTAAAGTGGAATATAAAATTTAGCACATGTGGAAAATAAGAAAAAGAGAGAAATGGTAGATGAAATGATTCAATCCTGGGTGTTTGAGACAATGATGGTACCAAAAATTCAAATGTGGCTAACAAAATAAGATGTGAAGGGAAATGAGTTTTATAATATAAATATATAGTAGTAGATACTATTTCTTTGCTTAGATGTTGATAAAATTATGTTATCTGATTTAAAAAGAGGAACAAATAGTGGCTTGTTGGATAGTTTTGTTTGAAAATTTTGACAATACTTTATTACAGGGAAAAAAATGTTAGGCAATGGTTTAGCATCTTCTAAATGATATAAGAAGATGGACTCTAAGAGTAAGATGCAAAATTTCATAATAAGAGAAAAGGTTGATTTCAACAAAAAATTTAAGAATGAGAAACTTGGTATAAAGGACTCGAAGCTGATCTTTGAGACTGATTGACCATACATTTCTCTTAAATTGTCACGTTTGCGATTGCAAAACTGAATGCCAATATTCATTTACATTTAAAAAGAATAATATAAAATAATGTAATAAAACATGAATGTAAAGTGCGAAAATTTGCATGTTCTTTGATTATAATTTATATATTTTTAATTAAACATATTTTAATCATATAACTGTTATCTCTTCAATCCTATCAGGCAGATTAATCACAAGCAATTATCTTTATAATATAGTGGTGTAAAGATCAATGTTTTAATAACTTCCACAAAAATAGGGAACTTTTATGAAAATATTTTTAAGTTGATCATTAGCTCTGAGCAGAAATAATCCTTCTTTTATAATAATTTTCAAAAAGAAACAGAATGGGGTAGAAGTAGCTATAGGCAATATAGCCCATAAGTATTTCTTATCTGCCAAGGTGAAACTTACAAACTTGCATGATAGTATAATACACATTTTGAATGTGACTTTGCCTGAATAGAAAACATCACTGTAGGTACTGTAATCTTTCTCTTCTTAAAGAAAAGGAGCCAAACCCCTTTTTTATGTTCTTTACTATAAGATTTTAAAAATCCCAGTGAAACTTTAACATATAATTCAATATTTGTTAGCTTTTTATTTCTACTAGTAGTATGTATAAACTTAGTTGGTGCAGGTTTCGTAGGTGTAGAAAATATGACATGTTAAATAATACAGTCTATAGAAATGTATGAATTTTGCACATGAGTGTTTATGATCCTAAGAACTCACAGCCTATACACATCCCTAAAATTGCTGTGGCACCTGAAACGTCAGTAGTAGAACTTATGGCTCTGTGTTTTTAAATCAGAGGTAATTATTGAGATAGAAGACTTTAACTGTTTAATTCACATCTCTATTTCTAGGACCTAAAGCAATACAATAATATGACAAGTGCGCATTCAACATTTATTGAGTAAATGATTTTTCTAATCACTAAGTAAACTACCTGACAAAACTTAGATCCACATAGGTAATAAGTATTATCATTTTAAAAGTTCTCATCACTAAGCAACATATTAATATGAATCAGAAGTTCACAGTTCAATGAAAATATAGAATGTTGGTCAATATAGAATAAATATTACATCTAGTGGAAAGAAAAATGAATCTGTTTTTAGTACCTCTGGTTTAGAATTTCATGTTTATGGAGTTATAAGTCAGATTAAAATTGGGAGAGAGAATTTACATAGAAGTTTGAAGAGGAAATTTTATTTTAAAGAATTATTAACTAAAAGAGGGAACTGGAGTAATGAGCAACTGACCAGTAAGAAGTAAAGAGAACACTAATGAATATAAAAACTGCAGATGTAAAGAGCAGCCACTGTCACAAGGAAGCATCCCCAAGTGCTGATACTCAGATCTTGTTAAAAACCCACCCCCACCTCACCAGTATGGCTCACTGAATGTGGAGGGTTTAGGGAAAATACAGATGGTTTTGTTAGGTTTTAGTGATTAGGGAAAGGGATTTCAAGATTGTCATTTGTTTTTCTGTCTTTGACAATCAGTTAATTCTAGCAACTAATTGAGGTAGGAAATAGAATGAGATTGAAGGAAACCAAGTGAGTTCACTTTGTATCTGTTAATTTTGTGAAGATATTCTTACTTAATTGGAGGTGTCTCTTCTGTTACAGTGAAGTTACCCTCTTTCTGTTGATTGCTAGTTCTTCAATTTCTACAATTTCTACCTTGGCACACACTCTTAACCCTAATTTAGAATTTGGCCTCTAAAATTATTTCTGTTCTTTGCCGTGTCACCATATTTTCCACCATTAAGAACATCTTTCATCAGTGAACAAAGTACATAATAGAACCATAAGAAAAATGCCTTGGATTCCACATGCCTATCCAACTCAAGCTACCACATACTTTTTCCATTCCCAGGAAAAGTTTTCACAACTGTTATCCATAAACTTAGACCTACACTTTTCACCACTTTATACTGTTCTCAAACTATTCAAATTGGGCTTTCTTCTTTCCTCTCAATTGAGAGGATCTTGTTGAGATTTCCTTTCTTCTGTTTTCATCTCTTTTCTTGCTACACTCTCAACTAAGGTGGACTTATCCAAGATCACTGTTCTAAAAGTAATTTATTTGCTTATAATCATTTGTCATTTCTTTGCATGAGATTTATTATTACCTAATATTTTATTTCAAAATTACTTGGTTATTTATTTATTTATTGCCTATTTTTTTCTGAGAATGTATTATAAAAGACAAGTAGAAAATATGTTTTATTCTCCATTGCATCGCAGCACTAAAAGATATGAACTAGCACAGAGCAGGTGTTCAGTACATTTTTCTAAAAATTAAAAAATAATTATCTGTTGCATAACATTTCCAATTTCTTCCCAGTGATATTAAAAGAAAGAACAAATTTCATAGAATGATCTAAAGCCCTATATTGTATAACACATGCCAGTCTCTTTAGCTCATCTCCATATATTGTTGTACCCAGTTGAGTACTTCCCACTGGACTTATTTGCGATGCTGAACACACCAAATGAATTTACACATTAGAATATTTGCTGGGTGTGTTAGTCAGAGTTCTCTAGCAGGACAGGACTAATAGCATAGCTGTATATATGAAGCGGAGTTTATTAAGGAGTGCTGACTCACATGATCACAAAGTGAAGTCCCACAATAGGCAGTCTGCAAGCTGAGGAGCAAGGAAGCCAGTCTGAGTCCCAAAACAGTAGTCGAAAACAATAAATAGTATGGGATAATGCACTAGAGAGAAAGAGCAATGGCAAAGTTGGCTAGTGATAAGCAGGCAGGAGATTCCTGTTCCAGAGGATGTGACACTGGCTCAGTCCAGCAGCAGTTGAACTTCCCCTCCTAATTCAATCAATGAATTCATCCTGAAGTAAAATCTGACAGCATCATATTCCTCTATACACAGAAAAAAGCTGTGGTAAATATATATAGGATTAAGTTAACATACAGAAAATGAGCAACACAAAAACAAGAATGGAATCAAGAATAATCAAATATTTAAAGGCAAGCAACATTTTAAGAGACAAGAACTAAACACCTATCAAACCACTGGCACAAAGGCAAAAGAATGCTCATAGAAAAATGTTTGGATTGCTTTGTTTTAAATAAGAATGATAAAAAGACATTACTAGAAAGTAATTTGCCGTAGAGAAACCTGAATTAATTAACTAGAAAAACAATTGTATAAATTATTAATACAAATTAATATTCTTTACAAACACAATTTAATCAAGAAATTTATTGCAATTGTGATTACAAAAGAAAGGAGAATACACTAGCAAGTCTTGGGACAAAAGAGTATATAACTGAAGCTTTAAGGAAGAGAGATAAAATAACAAGTCAATATTGTGTTCAGCTTAATAGCAATAAATTTGACAACACAGGCAAAATAGTCACTCTTCTGAGAAAAAAAAAAGTAGTTCTCTAAAACTGGCTCAGAAGCAAGCATAGGCCCTCAAGAGATCAATAAATGCAGGAGATATATGAAGGTAGTGCATTTTCTACCTATAAAGAGAAAGATAGTGCCAAGGCAGTTTTAGAAAAAATTTTAGCAATCATTCAAGAAAGAGATCATTCTCATCTTCATAAAACATTTTGAAGGTGGGGAAATGGAGACTTATCCAAACAGTTTACAAAACTTAGAGTCTTTTTTAAATTTATATTTTTAAAAAAGAGTATCAACGATCAAACTGATAAGCCAGCAAACAAATAAATCTATTGGCCAGTCTCATTCATGATCAGAAATGCAAATGTTTGCATGAATAATTAACATTTGCATGAAGAAATGAATGTTTGCAAAAGTAATTAAATATTATTAAAATGGAGTAATAATATATTAATAAAATATATCATGATCATGTAGAATTTATTTCAGGATGATAAGGGTAATGTAACAATAATAAATATCAAAATGCAATCTTTGTGAATTTAGTTAATTCTACCAGCAGTGCCCTAAGTTCAAGTTGATGATCAGACTCTTAAAACAGGATAGGAATCAGGCAGCGCTAAGCTTACTTAGCTTTAAAAGGAAATAGTGAAACTTGCAATAGGAGAGCAAAGGTATCATGATTCCCAGCACAGCTATTCATGTCCCACTCATCATATATGGGATATTCAAGGTTATGAGAGATGAAGTGAGTTTATGTATATAGCTCAAGGAATCCAAATAATTCTGTCCCTTCACCTTTTTTATTTAACTAATCAGGCATATATAACTAACAGTCACATAACCACCTCAGGGATATGTGACAGTAAGTCATTTTCTGATACAGCTGCTTAATCTCAAAACCTGTTACTTGTCATACAATAAACAATCTTGACAATAAATTTATGTAGTTGGTCTAGGATATATTCTTCACCTCTATTACCGTTTATCTTGTGTCTGGTATGAATATCCTCTTAAAATTTTGACTTAATAATGCAATAAAATTTTAATTAAATCATCATATGTCACTAACCATACTGTGCTATTTCTTGTATTTTTTTCTTAAAAGTAAGTATACTTAGTGTGTGTGAAACCTACTATTTCTGATGAATTATATTATTATTCTGAACTCAAGACCACTATTAGTAGTAGAACAGAGAAGACGCTGTAATGTGACAAATAGATTTACATTAATAATTTAATAGAATTTAACACACATTCATATTAAAGACTTACATAATTAGGAATAAACAACAAAATTTAAAAGACAGATATGGGATACACACAGTAACAGTATATTTTATGATTAAATATTAAAAGCATCACAAGTAACAGAAGGGTTTGACAAAGCTGTCTTACTATTCAGTATTAAACTGGAGATTGTAGTTAGTTCAGTTAAATAAAAAGAAAACCTATAACCAGAAATAACTTTATGGAACAATCAAAAATGTCATACTAGGGTATGAGGATATTCCATGAGTAGAATACATAGATCATGTAGAATATATAGATCATGTAGGTGTTTTTTGCTCAAGGACACTCTTGAAGAACTAATTGGATAAATGGGAAAATTTATGCAATGTACACATGTGTACTAAAACTAACACATAGATTGAGCAGGGTTGTATGACACAAGGTCAATATGCTAATTGCATTTCTATATGAACAATAAACAATTGAAAGACAAATTTTAAAAAATGTTAAATGATTATTAAATGCATAATTCTTAGGAATGAGTTTGACATGTCATATTTAAACCTTCTACATCAAAAACTACAATAATTACATTAAAGAAGATGTATATTAATGAGGAAAGATACTGCAGTCATGAATGGGAAGACTCATTATGTAAACTTATGCTGTCCAAATCAAAATTATTGTACACTTTTTTTCTTGCAGAAACCGATGGACTGATTTTAAAATTTATTTGGAATTGAAAAGTGTTAAAATAGTCTAAATATTATGTAAAGAGTTGGTAAATATGCATTTTCTGATTTTAAAACAGTAAAAATCTATAAAAATCAAGAAAGCATAATACTGGTATAAAGATAGATAGGTAAAGTGATGGAACAGAATAGATGCCGGAAGACTCATACATATATGGTCACATTATTTTCTTCAAAGGCTCCAAAGAAGTTTAACTGAGGGAAAGAAATCTCTTGAAAAAATTGTTTTCTGGTAACTATACAAATATAGAAAACAGATTGATCCTAGACTTAATTTAAAAAGCTAAAATTATAAAGACTTACAAGATAATCTTAGAAAAATATTTTGCTATCCTAGTTATATTAGGGTGTTTTGCATTACTCTAAATAAATACCTGAGGCTGGAAAATTTACAAAGAAAAGAAGTTTAATTGGCTCATGGTTCTGTAGGCTTTAAAGGAAACACGGTGCTGGTATCTGCTTCTGGTAAGACCTCAGGAAATGTAAATCATATGTATAATCAGTGTATAATTGAATGTATAACCAAAACAGCAACGGGGAACCATTATGTCACAGGAGAACAGGAGGAAGAGAAGGAGAAAGGAAAGGTTCCAGACTGTTAAACAGCCAGATTTCTTGTGAACTAACTGAGAGAAGACTCACTTATCATGAAGGAGATAGTGCCAAGCCATTCATGAGGGATCTGCCACCAGGATCCAATCACTTACTACCAGGCTCTACTTCAAACACTGGAATCTCATTTCAACATAAGATTTGGTGGAGACAAATTCCAAACAATATCACTTGTGGTAGAAAACAATTTTTTTTAGACAGAATAAAAAAGCACTAATTATAAAGGAATAAAAGTGACATACTGGATTTTAACAACGTAAATCATTTCTTCACATCAAATAAATAATTTTTACAAATGAAAAGAGAAGACATAGACTTAGAGAAAATATTTGCAGTGTACGTATAAAAAAAATAACATATTGAATATAAAAATCACCACTACAGATCAATAATTAAAAGACAATGTACTAAAATATTGGTGAAAAATCTGAATACATATTTTATAAAAAAAAGATAGTCAAATAGCCTATTAGTCCATAGAAAGTCTGTCAAGGTCATTAGCCATCAAGGAAATGCAACATGAAACTGCAATGAAATATGATAATTATTCATTAGAATAGCTGAAATTAAACAACTGGCAACACAAAATGTTGCTAAAGATTTGGGATAATTAGAATATTCATATCTAGCTTGTTGGGATGTAAAACAGTGAAACAACTCTGGAAAACAGTTCAAAATTTCATACAAATTTCTTTATAAATTTGGATATATTTATGGAGTAAAAGTATAACTGTGTTGCATGCATAGATTGCATAGTAGTATAGTAAAGGCTTTTAGGGTATCCCTCACCTGAATAACACACATTATATTCATAGCAATTTGTCATCACCCATCCCTCCCACTCTTTCACTCTTTCGAATCTCCATTGTCTATCATTTTACACTCTACTTCCATGAGTACACATTATTTAGCTCCCATTTATAAGTGAGAACATGAGCTATTGGTCTTTCTGTGTCTGATTTTTTTCCTGTTCCATCCTTGTTGCTGCAAAATACATGATTTCATTCTTTTTCATGGTTGAATTGTGTTCCATTGTGTATATTATTCCATGGTGTATTTTATATTTTATTTATTCAATCATCCATTGATGGTCACTTAACTTGTTTCCACGTATTTGCATTTTGAATAGGGCTGTAATAAACATATGAATCCAGGCGTATTTTTAATAATACATTTTATTTTCTTTTGGGCAGATTCCCAGTAGTGAGACTGCTAGATTGAACAATAGTTCCATTTTTAGTTCTTTGAGAAATCTCCATCTTTTCCACAGAGGTTTTACTAACTTACATTCCCATCAACAGTGTATAAGAGTTTCCTTTTTTCCACATCATGCCAACACAAAAATTTCTTATATGGCTTTCCTAAATATTTATCAAAGAGAAATAAAAGCATATGTTCAATAAAGACTTGTATAAGAATGTTAAATAGTAGCTTAATTTACAATACCCCAAATTTGGAAACAAGCAACAGGAGAAGGGATAAACTGCTCATGGAATACCACTCAGCCATATAAGGAATAAGCTACTGACACGCTTGTTGCCCTGAGGCATGAGAGTCAGGGATTGAAGTTTTAGGGAGGAACACTGATTAATCTCACAGTTATAATGCTGAGCCCAACCAAAAGAGTTACAGAGTATGATTCTATTTATATAAAATTCAAAAAAATACATATATTACATATGCTATTTAAAGTCAAAATACAGTTTGCCTTGGGGAGCAGACATTGCCATTAACTAGAAAGAGTCAGAAGGAGCTTTCTGGGATGCTGAAAGTGTTCTTTACTTTGACTACGTGGTGGCAATAACTAAGTATATATTCCTCAAGTCTCTTGAAACTGTACAAGTAAGATCTTAACATTTCTTTATATATAAACTATATCTCTCTATCAAAATAAACACCATTAAAGTAATTGAGGATTGAAGACCCAAAATGTATTAGAAAAATAGGCCAAAAACATAGATGGCCATGGTTGATCCTAAAATAAATGTAAAGTTGCTCAACCTCACTTATAGTAAGATAAATGTAAATTAAAATTACAGTATGTGTTTTTCACCTTTTAGATAGTCAAGTTTCAAAAGCCTGACCACACATTTTGCTGACAAGACTGGAAAAGTAAAAGAAAAACTTTCATAGATTGCTGGTGAGCGTGAACAATGGTACAATACTTATGGAGGAATTTTGGAAAAATTTTATGAAACTATATTTGCTTTTAGTCATTGGTCTAGCAATTTTGCTTCTAGGAATTTATCCTAAAAATAAACATACACTAAGGACAATAACCACAATAAAAACATAGACACAAATTTATTTATAGGAGCAATTTTGCTATAAATATCCTGAAAATCATCTGGCAGGATACATAGGTTATTGACTGGAAAAATAGTTACGTCTATGCATTCAATAATTATGCAGCTATAAAGAATTAAGAAAAATATTTGTGAACTGATATAAAAAGCTTTTCAGGCTATAATATTAAGTTAAAAAACAAGGTAAGACAGCTTATATGATATGCTTTTTATTAAAAATGAAAATGAAACTATATTTTAAAGTAGTTGTTTATAAACAAACAGTAGGCTTTGGAAACTAATAAAAATACAAGAGGTGAATTGAAGGTGTTAAATATGTGGATACACTTTTTTTGAATATATTTTTCCAATGATTTTGAATTTAGAACCATTTTATTATCTTATACATCAAAACATTAAGCTAAATTTGTTTATTACAGTAAGAAGTAAATAAACATTAACATGCTTGTGAACAACTGCTCATATTCTGGTGAAAAGAGATAAAAATGTGGAGTGGGGAAAAGAGAGGAAGAGTGATATTGAATTATGATTTGATTTGGAATTAAAGGCATCGAAGTGCAGTCATTATAAAAAGGCATGAAAACAGACACCTTATCATCAATGAGCAATATTTGAGGCAAATCTAGATACTACTACCTACTAAAACTAATAGTGTTTGTAGTAGAAATGACTGGTTTCAGGTCTGGGACAGTGGAATTTAAAAGTTAACTGAAATATTTTATTGTCCAAGAAAGTGAGAAAATGCTCCCTATTAGTGGAGATCTGTCAAAAAAACATTGGAGTCAGATTAAACAGCTCCGCTGGACAAATATGATTATCAAAATGAATAATGACTAAAATGAAATCTAAATCTATCGATTTCAAAATAGAAAAAACACACAAGTCCATACTTTTGCTAAATTCAAGTAACAATTAAAAAGTGAGAGAAGAACAAAAGAAAAGCTTTCCTTATAAAAGAATGCTGCTCAGTAAGCTGTGGACTTCATTTCTCTAAAAATTCAGGGCCTATTTTATAGAAGACATCCATGGACTTCACACAAATAAATTTAAAAATAAGTATGATGGAATTTTCTTATCTGAAACTTCCTGTTTGTTGATGAGCATTCATAACGAGCTATTATTTGAAATGTTCATAAAGAATAGTGGCATAGGCTCATTTGGAAATTGGTATAATTGCAAGTCACAAAAGCTTTTGCAAATGTAAGTAGGACAATATGTATCTACTTTAAATTTTATTAGCAAAGATAATTATTTTAAATATGCATAACATCATAAATGATGGATTGTCAAATATACTTTAGAAAATGCAAAGATTAAAATACTAACCTATGCCTCCTTAAAAAAAATATTATCTTTCTACTACGATTATAATAAAATTCAAACCTCTTAGCAGATCCTATGAGACCCTGCCTAAATGGCCCTTCCCACTTCTACTTTCTTATTTTGCTCTGTTCATGTCAGCCCTCTGTCATATTGAAAAACCTATCACGCTCTTACCTTCATCAAAATCTACTTGCCTTTTGACCCCACTTGTGATGATTTTCCTCTATATCTTCTCACGACCATTTTTATTCCCGCTAGTTTTGGTTCGCAAATTATATTTTCCTGACCACCTCATGCTCTCAGTTTCTTTATTCTCTCATTAAACTATTATTCCTTCGGATATATTTTTAAAATCTGTCAATATTTACTTTTGTTTTGTTCCTTTGTTTAGCGTTTATTTCTTCCACTAGACTGTGATCTTTATTCTACTTAGAGAATGTTCTAGTCACCATTATTCCCCCAAGGGCCTTAGTATGGCGTGTAGCACATATTGAGAGTATCAAATATAGAATTTTAAGATACAATGGGCTGGGCACGGTGGCTCATACCTCTAATCCCAGCACTGTGGGAGGCCGAGGTGGTCAGATACCCGACGTTAGGAGTTCAAGACCAGCTTGACCAACCTGGTGAAACTCTGTCTCTACTAAGAGTACAAAAATTAGCAGACATGGTGGTGGGCAACTCTAATCCCAGATACTCAGGAGGCTGAGGCAGGAGAATCCCTTGAACCCAGAAGGTGGAGGTTTCAGTGAGCCAAGATCGTGCCACTGCACTCCAGCCTGGACGACAGAGAGACTTCATCTAATAAATAAATAAATAAATAAATAAGATACAATAATGACTCAATGTGAGTTACTATTATTAATGACTCATAATTCAGAATAAATAATTGCTTTATTCTTTAAAGACATTTTATTTAATAAACAAAGCTTTAATTATCTGTATATTAAGTTTAGGAATTTGGTTGGTGCTGCAGTAATTACAAGGATTAATGTGCAGCAGACAGTTACATCTTGAATCTATATTGCACGTCTGGAAGATCACGGTGAGCTACCAAAATTTTGTTTGTATGAAGAATGTAGAAACATCTTATGGGAAGAGATGGGATAGTGAAATTGGCAATAAATAAGAAACCAACTGCACATGCCTAGTAAAATGTTGCCTTAGTAGACAGAAGGAAGGAATTCTGAATAAACTCCCTCAATGGTCAACTTCCTTTCTTAAGAAGGAAAAAGCTTGTTGTTTCTCATTAAAACTTGCCCTTAGCTCAATCCTACGAACTCATATCTGAATTCTGGGAAGAGAAAGACAGGTGCAATAAGTTAAAAATGATGCAACTGTTTTTAGACAAACTTCTGTGAGATGTTGGGATCAGAATGTAGCATTATCTTGGGAATAACACAGAAAAGAATGGTATCAAGATTGAGTAAGTTATTAATAGACGTAGTCTCCTTGCTTCAGCCCAATGCTGCCTAAGTTAGAGAAGGGATTGGCAGGTGGATGGCCCCAAACCAAGTGTCTGTCTGGATAACAGTTATCCTGACCCTCAGAGGAAGATGAGAGCTTCAAGCTGTCCTCTTACAGCACTATTAGATAACTCCCTGAGCTCTAAAAGGTGAGAAAGAAGACTTACTGAGGAACTAGTATTTGTAATTGTGGATGGAAAAAGAAAAATTTTGTTTATCACCATGCAACTCAGTTTTTACTTCCAGGTCATTATGACCCAAGGGTGCCCATAGCTTCTTGTTTCATGGAATACACAGATGAATTCATCTACTAGTATATTGTACAACATTTTGAAGCCAAAAATGTACATGTTTTTGAAGAGCTCTCAAACATTCATACGATAGGTATTAGCCTTACAACTTTCTTTAACAGAGTGTTTATAGAAACTAAATTTAAATAGAAAGCATGACAAATAAGGTATAACCGGAAAAGTTAAAAGATAAACTGTCTCTATCAAGGGAGTGGAGATGTACTTTGGAGAAGAAAAATTTTGAAAAGGATTCAAATAAAAGACGTTGTAGAGTATTATCATTTGTACAAAAAAAAAAAATAAAATAGACTGTTGGCTTACTGAAGTCCTCGTAGCTGCCAGAATTTTTACTAGGAAGTAAAAAGAAACATTTTCTTATATAAGCACTTCACCAATGAAGATCAGCAAAGAACACTTAGAAAATTCCTGACTTTTAGTTTGAAAAGAGATTAAAGAAAATAGCACAATGCTGAAAGCATGCATTATTTTAAAAATGTGTTATGGTTCTGATAACACCTATTTTATTATTTTGACTTCCACCTGATTGGTAAATTTTCTATCCAACAAAATTCTAAAGTTGCCTCAGTGATTTGTGCTTTAAGAACTTTCAACATGCAGGGGAATTTTAAAGTATAGAATAAATCATCAACATATTTACTAATACTTACGATTATTAAGGTAATAGAATTTCACTTACAAATTGAATGAGACAGAAAAGTGTTTCCAAAATATTTTTATAAATTGACACACATACAAGTAAGGTTTGTGGTCTCCAGTATAAGCACTTGTATTCACTCAACAACATTTCTATAATTTCTACACTTCCCGATGGTGTCCAGAAGTTACATTTTGTGGTTTTCTGAGAGGAAAGACCCTAAACATGCTCTCTCTGTACCATAATCCTTAGGAACCTACTTCATCCTTTAAACTCCTTCCAAGTAATTTTATTTTATTAATTGCACAAATTTTTGCAATGTTGGGGATTGTTGAACTTAGTATTTTGTTTTCTTTTGATCAGGAGGTGTTAGACTTTATTGCCTGAAGTGGTACCATTTGTTCTCTGTGAAATATGGTTAGCATCACCTTACTTTTTTATTAAGTGTATATTTATAACCTTTAGAAGCAAATGTACTCTATCCACATGGCTAGCGTTTATTGTTTTATGTTCTGCACGCAAAGCTGCTTTTCTTAATAATAAGAAACAGCTGTTGTAAGCACAACAATGAAAGCAATGGGTCATACATGCTTAAATTAGATACAAGGGGAGTCCAAAAGGGCTAAACTCTTTAATTCTGTCTCACTCTTCCATGATTAATGCACTCTAGAAAGAACAGTTATACACTGTTGAGATTTAACAGATGCTAAAAAGAACCCATTCCAGTGTACATTTGTTAGGCAGCTGTATTTTACACCAGCAGTTATTACAATGTGGAGTCAATGTTTCCATGACAGTAAGTAAAGTAAAATAATGGAAAATATTAATGTGACACATAAATGCAATCAATCAATTCTATGGTGTGTGTATACACACACACACACACACACACTATATATATATATATCTCACAAAGATATCAGTACATTGCTTTGTTTTTACATCAGTTTATGTGGATCACTCATGTCATCTAAAGCTTAGTTATTTGCACAATGACAACTGAGTAACTGAACCATGTATGATAGTGGTTACAAGACATGTGGAGCTAAGTATATTTTGGGTAAAACTAGAAATAAACTTAGAATTCATGGTATGTATTAATAGTATCTGGGAAGAGCAAAAATTTTGTTTCTATTTTAATGTCTGTTTTCATGGATTTGAAAGTCATCTTTTGATTATGTAGTTCATATTTTAAACCTAAAATTTTCATATTAAGAAAAATAAGAGATAAAATCAAGTCATTTCTGATGCATACGTTTTCTACTTTGGAAGGAGGCAGAGTTATATATAAAATAATGTCTACAAAGTATTTACAAAACATGGTTTTAAAAAATTCACAGTTAAGAATATAGGTTTGCCCATATTTCCATTCACATAGTTAATTGTTAACATACAGTCCTTTCAGTTTTAAAATATATTTTTCAAATGTGTATTAAAGAAGGTAAAATAGTTTTTTTCATATATGAACTGGAGCTCTGTATATTTGAGTACATGTATAATTCTTCACTTCTGTAATATACAGAAGCACTTTGGGTCCTTTGATGTTAGCTGAAAGTTTTAATGTAACTTTACTTATACTAAATAGACATTGTTGGTGCTCTGAAACGAAATTATTTTTGAATGACTCAAGAGTCACAATAAATAACTGCTGCATCTATGTCTTATTTTGAAAAGTGCTATCTAAAGACAGAAATACCATTCAACCCAGCAATCCCATTACTGGGTATATAACCAAAGGAATATAAAACATTCTGTCATAAAGGCACATGCACACATGTGTTCATTGCAGCATTATTCACAATAGCAAAGACATGGAATCAACCTAAATGCCTATCAATGATAAACTGGATAAAAACAACGTGGTACATATACACCATGGAATACTATGCAGCCATAAAAAAGAATGAGATGATGTCTTTTGCAGGGACATGGATGGAACTGCAGGCCACAATGCTTAGCAAACTAACACAGGAACAGAAAACCAAATACTGCATGTTCTCACTTATAAGTGAGAGCTAAATGATGAGAACACATGGACACAGAAAGGGGAACAACACACACGTGGAACTTTTGGAGGATGGAGGGTGGAAGAGGGAGAGGATCAGGAAAAATAACTAATGGGTACTAGGCTAAATACCTGGGTGAGAAACATTCTGTACAACAAATCCCCATGACACAAGTTTACCTATGTAACAAACCTGGTCATATACCCCTGAACTTAAAATACGAGTTAAAAAAAATCCAGAAACATTACATCTCAATAGCACAAAAACAAATGACCCAATTTAAAAACGAGCAAAGGACTTGAAGAGACACTTTAAATGTTCAACAGGTACATTATAAATTCTCAACATTACTGTTTATCAGGAAACACAAATCAACCAATGAGGTTCTCACCTTACACCAGTTAGAATAGCTGTTATAAACAAGACAAACAAACACAAAAATATAACAAATGTTAGGATGTGGAGAAATTATAACCTTCTACACTATTTTTGAGAATGTAAAATTATTCAGCTGCTATGAAAAATAGTATGGAGATTTCTCAAAAATAATCAAAAGTAGAACTGTAATACAGTCCAGCAGTCCTACTTCTGAGTATGTACCCAAAGAATTGAAATCTGGATCTGGATGAGCTATCTGCACTTCAATGTTTTGTGTAGCATTATTCACAATAGCCACGTTATAGAAACAAACCAAATGTCCATAGACAGATGAATGGATAAATAAAATGTGGTATATACACACAATAATATATTATTCGGCTTTTAAAAATAAGGAAATCCTGACACTTGAAACAACACAGATGAAACCAGAGGTCACTATGCTAAATGAAATAAACCAATAATAAATGAACAAATACTGCATGATTCCACTTATACAAGGTACCTAAAGTCCTCCAACTCATAGGAGCAGAGAATAGTGGTTAGCAGGGGTTGGAGGATGGGCAGTTGTTGTTCAATTAGTATGAAGTCTGAGTTATGCAAGATGTATTAATTCTAGAAATCTGCTGTACAGCATAATGTCTATTGTCAACAATACTGGACTATGCACTTAAAGTTTTGTTAAGAGGAGAGAGCTCATGGACTATGCACTTAAAGTTTTGTTAAGAGGAGAGAGCTCATGTTAAGCATTCTTAACACGGACACACACACACACACACACACACACACACGCAGAAACAAGGAAATTGGGAGGTGATGGATAGTCTATTACCTTGGTTGTGGCGGCGGTTTCATGAATGTATGCACATGCCCAAACTCATCAAATTGTAAGCATTAAATATGTTCAGTTTATTGCATATCAATTATACCTCAATAAAGCTATTAAAAAAAGAGTTACAGTAAGATCTAGAGTTGTACTGCCTGCAATTCTGTATCTTTGTAATAGAACACTAAACACAGTCATGGATCGCTTAATGACAGGGATATATTCTCAGAAATGTGTCATTGGGTGATTTCATATTGTGAGAATATCACAGAGTGTGCTTACACAAATCTAGATTGTAGAGCCTATTACACGCCTAGGCTGTATGGCATAGCCTGTTCCTCCTAGGCTACAAACCTATACAGCACGTTACTCTATTGGGCACTGTAGGCAATTGTAATATAACATTAAGTATTTGTGTGTCTAAACATAGAAAAGGTACAGTAAAAATACAATATTATAATCTTCTGAGACCACAGTTGTATATAAGGTCAGTCATTGAGTAAAAAGTTGCTACGGGGCATGTGACTATACTATATACTGTATTATAAATATTTCCCCTTTTACTTAACAATGTGCATATATCATATGTGCTAATGCATACTGAATATAAATTATCTAATTATTACATATTAAAATAATTTAAATAGTTAACAAATAATTTTACTAATAAATAATGTCTCTTTAAAAATCTTCGAATGAGTAACTTAGAATATTAATATAATAAACACATCTAGAATATTGTTTCACCACAAAGGAAATACATTTACCTACTATTTCTTACAAAAATATTGAGATGAAATTTTAGATAAATTACTTTTTCAGAAGGTAATTGGTAATAATTACAGACAATTTTTTTGTTGTTGTTTAAAGAATTATCCATGCACTCTTCTAATAATATGTGATATGAGGGCTGGGCGTGGTGTCTCACGCCTGTAATCCCAGCACTTTGGGAGGCCGAGGCGGATGGATCACGATGTCAAGAGATAGAGACCATCCTGACTAACAGGGTGAAACCCCGTTTCTACTAAAAATACAAAAAAAAAAAATTAACTGGACATGGTGGCAGGGGCCTGTAGTCCCAGCTACTCGGGAGGCTGAGGCAGGAGAATGACGTGAACCTGGGAGGCAGAGCTTGCAGTGAGCCGAGATCGCGTCACTGCACTCCAACCTGGGCGACAGAGCGAGATTAGGTCTCAAAAATAAATAAATAAATAAATAAATAAATAAATAAAATAAAAAGGTGGTCTGGAGTCAATACTCACTCTTTCCAAAAGGAAATCACTGTTCCTTTTTCTGTCATCATAAATTAGATTTTCCTTTTATGAAATTCTTATAAATAGAATAATCCTGTATGAGCCTTGTTGCTGCTGGTATGTTTGGTTATTATAATATTTTTAAAAATTCGTTTATGTTATTGCAGAGTAGTATTGAATCACATGAATGCACCATAAATGTTTTATCCATTCACTTGTTGCTGTCCATTTTATTTGGGTTACAACAAAATACCGGCTTCTGTGAATAAAACTGCTAGAAATATTACCGTGCAAGTCATTTTATGAGCATATGCTTTAATTTTGCTCAAGTAATAACCTGGAAATTTAATACATTTTATAGGTTAGGTGTGTATTTAACTTCATATCAATATGCTGAAATGGTTTCCAGAATGGCTGTGTCATTTTACTCTTCCATCAACAATGTATTAGAGGTCCATTTTCTCCACATCATCGACAACATTTTGTTCTGTCACTTATTTTCAATTAGCTACTCTACTGTATATGAATTAGTGTTATATTGAATTTATGTGGCAAATAGAATAAATTATGATGTTGACAACCTATTCATATGATTATTACCTCTTCATATACCTTAGTTTTGAAATGTATGGTGAAATATAAAGCTAAACATAAAAGCTAGAAAAATAAAGCTATAATACAAACATAAAAGGAAATCTTTGTGATCCTGGGTTATGCAAAGATTTTTTAGGGGACCCAAAATAATAAGTAATTAAAAATAATTTATTTCAATTATAAGTAATTTTCTATTTTTATTGTATTTACAGCAATAAAGGGCTTTTATAAAAAATATGTAAATAACAGTTGTGAAGCAATAATTTTAAAATGCTGGTTTTTTTTAATTGAAGAGGACTAAAACATTTTTTCAAATAATATATGCAAGTGACCAAGGAGCACAAAAAATCTTTAACAGCATTAGACATGCAAATTAAAAGACTAAAGTACCATTAGAAGGATTAAAACGTAAAAGACTGTAAACACCAAATGTTGGAGAAAACTAGGAGTTTCATACATTTTTGGCTGTGGTATGAACCGATGCAACCACATGAAAAACAATTTGGCCATTTTGTCATAGAAGTTGAACATCCATTTATACAACAGTGCAGTAATTACAATCTCATATATGTAACTAAGACAAATGAACAAATATGTTTATAAATACTTTGTATGTTAATTTTCATAGCAGCATTACTCATAATATTCAAAACTCAGAAACAAACTAGAGTACCATCAATAGGAATATTAAATGCTATATACATATATTCATGAAATCTAATACAACACAGCAATTAAAAGGAACAAACTATTGATACATGTAACAACATGGATAGTTCTAAAAAATACTGAGTTGAGTGACAGAAGTCAAACACTGAAGAGAACATACTCTAAAACTCTATTTATATGAAAATGCATATGGGTCTTAGGTTGCTCCCACATTGATTGAGGAGGAGACTATGAAAAGCATTATTTCCTAGGGTTCATCTTAAAATTCTACCTACTGCACTAACATAGGGTGATAAATATCAAACCAGTGGTTGCCTCTGGAGTGGGGGAGTAACTGAGAAGAGACACAAATACATTTGGGTGATGAAAATGTTTGGGGCCTTTATTTACAGTTTTCAAGACAGATTGAAGAGTACCCTTAGGATATGAATGTTTCTCTGTTTGAAAGAAAAAAAAATACAGAATAAAATAATAACATCTATTTATACAGAAGTATGTATATGCTGAACATTGTATTAAGAATAACATAATAATATATTTTAATCTTCACAATTACCCTATATGGTGAATATTATATTTATTCCCATCTTCCAGATTAGGAAACTGAGACTCATATATCTTAAGTAGTATGATTAAGTTCTGATGATTAATATATAAGAAATCAGTGTTGAATATTATATTTGTATAAATGTAGAGACAAATATCCTATATAGCCTTTTTCTAGAAGGCTAAATTAGTGGATATATTTGGATTTTATATTAGTGGATAACTTTCAAAGATTCAACTTATTCTAATATATATGATAAATCTGATGATGATTGGGAATGGAATTATATTGATTGTTTAACAGTAGGTTAATTGACACGTAAGAAAGCAGATGGAGCTATGGGGTAGGTGAAAGTATAGAGTGCCCTGAATTGACAGAAATATATGGGTTTTTTTACCAGTATGCTAAGTAATGCTTTTCTAGTTTCTGTTGTTCAAGAATTCTAGTTTCTTGTTAAAGCAATTATTTTTATATGGCCGACTTGCCAGTTGTACAGGTTAATGGCATATACATTTACATAATAATTTATTTGCAAAGCACAGCAAGCAAGTTCTGTGAGTTTGTTCTGGGTCAAAGTTTCAAATGCTGATTGTTGTTTATTGGGAGCTCAGAAGAGAGTCCAAGACTTGACAATGGTTATATTAGTTTTGGTTACCAGAGTGGTTATTCACATCTGGAAGGTTCAGGCAACAGTTACTGAAATTTAATGAGTAATGCTTTCTAATTGTAATCTTTATAGTTAATCAGCAAAGCTAATTAACACAATCATATGTGTTTATGAGTATTGGACCCAGTTATTGCAAGAAAAGACAATTTTATTGCAGAATACCGTCAGCAAGTTAACACCATTAAGGCTTATTGGCATTCTCTCCTGCTTTGCAAGGACATCTGCCATGCATGCAATGTGGTCCTTTCCATCAACTTAGAACACAGGAATGTCATTACAGTCTTATAAATTTACTGAAAAAAAAAAGACAAAAAGTTATTGGTGAAAGTGGAGGAGCGAAAAGTCATTTTAGTAGTCTTATTACTTTGTACTCGTGTGATAATTAATGTGATTATACTACTTCCTGCACAGATCTTGCTTTTATGAGGAGGGGTAGGAAAGAATATGCTCAGGTTTGGGGAGTTTGGGGATGATGGTTGTTTCAGCTGACGTTCAATTAAGAAAGTACAATCACTATGAGGATTATGGGACAGATACTTATTACAGGAGTTAGAGTTTGCCCAATTGTGGGAGGAGATGGAGACACAAGGTATAAATGGTAACTGAAAGATCAGAGAAAAGATACACATTAGCCCTGACACAGAAGAAAAAGGGTGTAGCTTTCTGGGAAACCTGAAAATTAGAAATATCTATATCCAGCTGCTTGATTAAAACTAAAGAAAGGGATTGTTGTGGAAATTTAGATTCTTCATGGTTTCTGCCACTATAAGATTACAGCAAATTTCCTGGTAGGGGCTAGTGTCAGGAAAGATAGCAGTAGGAGAGGAGAGTTGCCTAAGTGGGAAAGGTGGAAGACAAATTTGAACTCATTCTTAAACCTACACCTCCCTCTTACCATCTCAGAATGACCTTCAGAGAGTGAAGGTCATTAATTTTTGAGTCCCCAATTTGGTGTCTATTTACTTTTGGCCAACTCTATGCTGACACTTTAAAAGAAGAGCAATTATAGCCAACATATTTTTTGGCAAAACCAAATCAATGATAGAATAATCTAGCATGCAGGAGAAGGTCAACTTCTGGAAAGCACGTTGAGGTGATGGAAGAGCTTAGTTTAAGTGTATACCACATCCTGAGAGATCAGTCAGAAACTGGGTTAGCAACAAGGCATATGGAATTCCAATATGAGTGAGCTTAAGAGAGGTGTTCTTGGGAAAATATGACATTAGAGACAAGATAGATGTCCCAACGGTAAAGAATTATGTTTTAATTTGACAGAATTTAAGTTCATTTCTTTGAACAGCTCTTTTTTTATGGTGCAATCTGAAAGATGCACCTTTCTTCCTCTAAGCAGGTGTGAACTTATCACATCTTAGGTTTGTCTCCAAGATCATTCTCTTCTATTCTCCACTTCAACATTTGTGTTCCATGGCCTCATAATCGTATTCCCTTGTGAAAATTATATATCTGCACACATGCATACATCTCTAAACAATATTTAATCTGTTTGCCAGTGTCTCATTAATATTATTCTACTACAAAAGTCCTTCTAAAATGTTCTTTTTTCCCTTAATATTTGATTTGAGATTTGTTTAAGTTGGTAAACGTGCTTTAATTTATACATTTAATTGTTATTCCATTTTATTTATTTTATGTATAAGCCATATATACTGAATTATTCATTTTAGTATATTCTGTCATAGACACTCAGCAAAATAAAATTATCGTTGTACTGTTATTGGGCATTTTGTTTGTTTCCAAGATTTCACTGTTGTCTTCAATGCTGCCATAAACATTCTCAAACCTTTGACCTTGTGCATACGTAAAAGCTTTTCTGAAATGTGTAACTACAGTTCAAGATCTAGGAACAATTGATCTTGACTGTTGGATCAAGGATGTGTTGCTGAAGAAGATGACATTGAGTAGGTCTGCAAGGATGATAGGCTTTGAGGAGTTGGAGATGGAAGAAGGACATCTGCAATGAGAGGAGCAAGAAGGGACAGGTCTTACAGAAAGCAGAGAGGAGAAACAGAGGGAGGTGCATACTGACAGAGTCTGTTGTTGCTCAAAGCGTTGCCCTTAGTAGAGACAAACCCTAATTGTGTCCAGATGGAATGTAGAGAAGTTAGAAACTGTCATAAAAACTTCGAGATCCAAAAGATAATGCCTACAGTATGTGGAAAGAATAAAAGATTAAGAAAATTTTGAGAATCAACCCAGAGTCCCAGAAATATTTACTGTGGACAGAGCTAAATCTGAAGGCGGATTGAATACCCTTAGTGTTCTTTGACCCAGTTGGCCAATAGTATTCATCATAGCTGGGGAATATTTTACATTGGAGATCCCAAAGATGAAGTTCCCACTTCTGTAGTTAGAGGTGAGTGAACCCATATGCCATGGTGAAACATTTTCTGATCTTGTTTCTCAAAGTTAGTTTTGCTACATAAATAATGTATTTCAGATGTTTGCTTCTATATTCTGTCTTCCCCTAATCTTCAATTCATCCTGAGAATGAAAGGTTTATAGTTCATAGTTTTCATAAAGGATCTGTGACCTTTTATAAAATGTAGGGCATATTATTACCTATTCCTAAAACCTCACAGCTAACCACTCAAAGACAGGTCATTGGAATAATTCCCATTTTAAATATGTAAATATTGGACTGCCAGTTAGAGCTAAATAGTGTTATTTAGTGGAAGGTAAACAGACAAAATTATTTAGACCTTGGAGTGAACATTGGAGCTTTCATTCTCATGGAAGTGAGAACTCTAAATGTGAAACCTTGGAATTCACTTCATTTCAGGTGACCGTTCTACACTAATCGTAGCCACTCAAGCACCATGACCGTGATTGGCTAGATAATAGACACATGACTTGATTTTGGCCAAAGTAAAATGCTCTAAAGTCTCTGGGAAAAGTTTCTTCACTCCTTAAAAACTCAAGGAAATTATCCCCTCCACTCGTTCTAGTAGTTGTGTCAAAAAGTGATGCTTAGAACATTAACAGACATATTGCTACCTTCCATATGATATTTATTAAGGATGTCAAATTGGAGAGTAGAACAAAACTTGAGATATTTATGACCATGTTGAGCAACTAATTAGCTAACCTTGGAAACCAATCTCCTCACAGACTTACAATGGTCTCTATTCTCTGTACATTTGAATTTCCATCTACTATCATTTCTTTCCAGATTAAAAGATATTTTATCATTTCTTGTAGTGACAAGCTCTTTCAGTTTTCATCTTTTATAAAAAATGTCATTTAAACATTGCTTTACAAAGTATTTTTACTGCATATAAACTTTCTGTCAACAATTTTATCCATTTTTCGGTTTGTTCTTTGTTGTTGTTATTTTTTAGTTTTAGCACTTAAAATGTCACTTAAAAATAAATGACTTGTGGTTTTGACTATTTCTGATGAAAAGTAAACAGAATCTGTTTTCTTTGTTCTCGAGTAAATCATTTTTTTTTCTCCTATGAATCTCATTGAGGCTTGGTTTTAGGCTCTTTTTTGGGGAGGTAGATCAAGAGTAGGTTTGACTCCTATCTCTCGTCGTACACAAAAATCAAATAAAAACGGATTAAAGACAATCTGAGGCTGAAACCATGAAATTACCTAAAAAAAACCTTTAAGGTAACTACTAAGATAATTGGAATCCCACTTTGTCTGATATTAATATAACCAGTCCAATTTTCTTTCAGCTGGAGCTTTTGCCACATATTTTTATATTTTTATATTCTTTTACTTTTATCTATGTCTTTGTACATAAAGGGTGTTGCATATGAGGGTGTTGGCTTTGTATCAAACTGGACAATAGTTGTCTTTTAATTGGTGTGTTCAGACTATTTACATTTAATGTAATTATTCACATTGCTGGGTTGAAATCTACAATCCTTTGGTAGTTTTGTTCTATATCGTCGATCTTTTTTGTGTCTTTGTTCCTCTTTTTTTTTCTGTCAGCTTTTTGTTGTGTTTTTATAAAACCCTTTTAGCTTCACTATTGGCTAATAGTTATTAATTATGTCTATTTTCCTACTTTTATTTAGTTACCTTAGAGTTTACAATAAACATTGTTATCATTAATCTTCAAATAATATTATACCACTTCATATATTGCTTCATAATTTTGTAAAGGGATAGTTTCAATTCCCTCCTTCTGTCATTTGTGTTACTACTGTAAATCAAAGGTTCCAAACAAGTGTCCTTATACAAGAGAATTGAAAGAGCTACTCTTGTGATACCAACAAACATTTGGGGAGTAGAAACATTATTGGATCAAAAGGTTAAAAGGGGCTATGGAAATTCCAGAGAATATAAGCAAAATTCAGTCAGGAAAAAAAAATTGGGCAATCATACAATTATAACACAAAAATAAAGATTTTAAAAATCAGCTTGAAAACTTAATACAGATATTACATATATATACTAGAATGTAAAATAAGCATAAAATTAATTTCTATAATTCAATATTAGTTTAGGAAGCAAGAGGATTAAACTGTATAAATATTTGAAAGAATATTTTCAAAAAGTTTAAAATTTCCATCGAAAAGGTTTTATTAGGGAATGGTTTAGATTTCTTTTCTCACTTTAGACTAAGAAATGCCTGGTTTCCCTGATTAGCCTTTGAATTTTATTTTTTGCTGAGTATACTTTTTAACGATATAGACATTCTAGAATTTATTTTACCTTTGAATTAGATTGGTAATTATTTTATTCATTTGATAGTGTGCTCCATAAAACACCACACTAGGCAATATAAATGATAAAATCCAATAACTTTACTTTGAATCAGATCACTTTACTTTGAATTAGAATGTAGTGAGGTGAGTGCTATTATAGAGAGAAACACATTTTATAGAAATAATGCTGATATAGCACCTAATATTTCCTACTAAGGTGATATGTTACTATAATCTCATCATCAAACAGATTTAAATCACATCAATTGCTCCAAATATACCATTTATAGCAAAGTGATCCAGTTGAAGGACTCCAATTGCACATAGGCTTTGTGTCTCTTTTGTCTCTTTCAGTCAAGAACATTTACTTACTCTTTTCTTAATTTGCATGATGTTGAAGTTTTTGAAGATTATAAGGCCAGTTATTTCATGAAATTTTCCTCTATTTGAGTTTGTCTGCTATTTCTTCAGGGTGAGATTCATGTTATGCATTTTTGGCAACAGTAGAGATGTTATGCCTTCTTATTGCATTCTATGAATGGACACACAATGACAATTTGTCCCATTTCAGGTGAAATTAACAGTAATCACCTAATGAAGGTGGGGTCTCCAGGCTTCTGCACTACAAAGATACTCAGTTTTTTCTCTATGTAAATAAGCATTTCATGGAGGGACACTTTGAAGCAACATAATTATCCCATTCCTCATCATATGATGAACTTAATTATTTATGTCAGTGTAGCTTCATCGGTCTTTATTTTAATCAATGATTTATAAGCCACTAATATAATGATTCCTTTTGATGCTCAGGATGTTCCTGTTTTGATCAGTGGGAGATTCTTTGAACTAATTTTTGGGTTCTTTTGACATGGCTGTATCATTCTTTAGTCACTTTCTTATATTCTGGAATAACAAGATGTTCAACGCTCATTTGTATTTTTCTTTTCCCCTAGGCTTGGCATCACCCATTTCTCCAAAGGAACTCCAATTTCATTTTCAGTAAAAATTGGTATATAAGGCCAAGTTCTGAGGTGTGCTTGTTAACTTTCAGCCCTTTTGGTGGACAAAGCTGGTAAGTAAATACATCCTTTTACATTTATTTCTCTACTTATTTACATTTATTACGTTTTAGGGGTTATACCCAAGAACAAAAAGGCAAACGAAATAAAAACAAAGATAAATAGCTGGGACCTAATTAAACTAAAGAGTTTTTGCATAGCAAAAGGAAGAGTCAGCAGAGTAAACAGACAACCCACAGAGTGGGAGAAAGTCTTCACAATCTATGAATCTGACAAAGGACTAATATCCAGAATCTACAACAAACTCAAACAAATCAATAAGTAAAAAAAGAAAAACCCATCAAAAAGTGGGCTAAGGACATGAATAGACAATTCTCAAAAGAAGATATACAAATGGCCAACAAACATATGAAAAATGCTCAACATCACTAATGATCAGGGAGATGCAAATCAAAGCCACAATGTGATACCACCTTACTCCTGCAAGAATGGACATAATCAAAAAATCAAAAAATAGCAGATGTTGCCTTGGATGTGGTGATCAGGGATTAGTAAAGAAGAAGTCAAACTGTCCATTTGCTGATGATATGATCATTTACTTGAAAACCCTAAAGACTCCTCCAGAAAGCTCCTAGAACTGATAAAATAATTCAGCAAATTTCCAGATTCAAGATTCTACACTGCTGGTGGGAATGTAAACTAGTACAGCCACTATGGAAAACAGTGTGGAGATTCTTCAAAGAAATGAAAGTAGAGCTACCATTTGATCCAGCAATCCCACTACTGGGTATCTACCTGGAGGAAAAGAAATCATTTGAAAAAGGTACTTGCACATGCATGTTTTTAGCAGCACAATTCACAAGTGCAAAATTGTGGAACCAACCTAAATGCCCATCAATCAATGAGTGGATAAAAAGACTGTGATATATATGGAAGAGTGGGAGGGGGGCGAGGGATAAAAGACTACAAAAATGGTGCAGTATATACTGCATGGTTGATGGGTGCACCAAAATCTCACAAGTCACCACTAAATAGCTTACTGATGTTACCAAATACCACCTGTACCCCAATAACTATGGAAAAAAAAGTTAGCTACTTCCAAGGTACAATGGGAGTATGAGTATTGGGTAAATGCTCCTGTTGCAAAAGGAAGACATTGGCCATAACGAAGGGGTTACAGGTCCCATGCAAGTTCAAAACCTATCAGGAGAGTCATTAAATCTTAAAGTTCTAAAATAATTTCCTTTGACTGAATGTCTCATATCCAGGGCACGCTGATGCAAGGGGTGGGCACCATCCAATCAGCTGCCAGCACCGCTAGGACAAAACAGGTGGAAGAAGATGGGATAACCATTCTTGCTGAGTCTTCTGGTTTTCATATTTTTCCTGTGCTGGATGTTTCCTTCCGTTCCATCAGACTCCAGGTTCTTCGGCCTTTGGATTGCTGGACTTATACCAGTGGTTTTCCAGGGGCTCTCAGGCCTTCAGTCACAGACTGAAGGCTGCACTGTTAGATCCCCTACTTTTCAGGCTTTTTGGACTTAGACTGAGCCACTACTGGCTTCTCTCTTCCCCAGCTTGCAGACGGTCTGTCATGGGACTTGGTCTTGTGATCCTGTGAGCCATTTCTCCCTAACAAACTATTCGTCATATATACATATCTCCTATGAGTTCTGTGCCTCTGGAGAACCTGGACTAATACAGGAGAAGAAATAAGAAGAAACAAGCACATGAAAAGTTGTTCACCCTTATTAGCCATTAGTTAAATGCAAATTAAATCCACAAAGATATGTCAGTACACACCTATGAGAATGGAATAAAGAAAATAGCGATGACACTGAATGTTGGCAAGAATGTGGAAAAACTGGATCACTTATGCATTACCAGTGGGAATGTAAAATAGTACAGTCACTTAGGAAACCAAAATGGCAGTTTCTTAAAAAAACTACACATATTAACTATCATACAACCCAGAAGTTTTCTGGGAATTTTCCCCAGAAAAATTAAAATTTATATTCACACAAAAATCTGTAACAAATGTTTACAGCAGCTTTATTCACAATAACCAAAAACTGGAAATAATTGGAATGACCTCCAATGAGTGACTGACTAAATGAACTAGTACACCCATACATGGAATACTACTCAGCAATAGTAAGAAAAAAACCTCTAATAATACACATAGTATACTGGAGGAATTTTGGATAATTTTGCAGAGTAAGGAAAGCCAGTTCCAAAAGGAGCAGACTGTATAATTTCATTTATATAACAATCTTGAAATGACAAAATTATAGAAATGGAAAACAGATTCGTAGTTGTCAGGTATTAGGAATGGTGAGAGTAGAGTTGGGAGTGTGAGAGGAAAGTGAATCTGGCTACAAAATTGCAGCCATTAGAGTTCCTTGTGGTGATGAAAATGTTCTGTATCTTCACAGTATTAATATTAATTCAATACCCTGGTTGTGATATGGTGCTACAGTTGTGCAGGACATTACCATTGGGGAAAACTAAAGTACATTAAATCTGTCTATATTACTTCTGTAAAATCAGATATATGGGATTCTACCATTAATTGAAAACATAGGAAGAGATCCAAGGAAATAAAGTGGAAGCCAGCCTTCACATGCAGCTTCTCACTTACATATTCAGTCTATTTTTGAGCTGCCATTTTTTAATCCTAAGAGACCAGAGCTCTTATTCTCTGAATACCAACCCATATGTTTCTGTGGGCAAGTCTTGTGTGTACTCCCTGCCATGTCTCCATTCCAAACACACTTCTACAGTGATAACATGAAATATATCATAGATGATGTTCTCTTCTCAATCTCTGCTGCCTCTGAAATAGCTGACCTTAGTAACATCATGAATAAATTGCTGAAGGACAAAAATTAATTCCACAAACATGTGGAGTTTGATTTCCTTACTGAGGGCCAGTTTCTGCTAATTTCCTTGGTCAAACACATGGACCTGGAGATTATCTCATCAGAAGAGGTTGTGGAACCAGAATATGTGGAGAAGTACACTGCCCACCAGCCAGAGCAATGCATATTCTATGATGACTACATCAGTTCAATTAAAGGGGCAGAGTAATGTACCTTGACTGGTTCTTATGATGAGACTTCTGGGTTCTGATCCTTGGAAGAAAAGTTAGTAATGATGATTGTGAAACATACAGATGCTGTGAAAAATGTGGCCTGGGTGAAAAAAGACAGTTTGTCTTGCTTTTACTGAATTCTTCCATTGATCAGAGTATTGTCTCACCGGAGTAGAATTTAATGAGAAACAGCGAAAGCCCTACACTGCTGCAGAAATCATAATGGAAGTGTAGATTATATAGCTGTTGATAGCTCAGAAACTATATTTTGCAGTGGCTGATGAGATAAAATGTTAAATATCTAGTTTACAGTCTCTATAGATAAAGAAGATGAAATGGGGGAATCCACAAATTGAGAAAGAAACAGAAAACAGAGCAATTGGGACTAACAAGGACTCCCATGCTGACCCTCTCTGGCCACAAGGAAGCAATTTCCTTGGTTCTGTGGTCAAATGTTGAAGGAATCTGCAGTGCATCTTGGGACCACACAATTAGAGTGTGGGATGTTGAGTTCAGCAGTCTTAACTTTGTCAGGAAATAAAGTATTGTATTTTCTATTCTCTACTTTGTAAATGTTTAGCATCTGGAAGCAGAGACATGCATATAAGACTGGGATCCCCAAACTAAAGATAATTTTCTGCTGTCGTTTTCCCCAACTTCACATACAGGCTGGGTGACATCAGTAAAATGGTCTTCTATTCATGAACAGCAGCTGATTTCAGTATATTTAGGTGACATTATCAAGCTGCAGAATACAAGAAGTTTTAAGGCTCCATTCTATGATCTAGCTGCTTATGAAGACAAAATTCTGAGTGTAGACTGGACAATCACAGGGATACTTCTCAGTAGAAGAGCAGACAATGAATTATATTCCTACAGATATTCACCTACCACTTCCCATGTGGGGCATGAAAGTGAATGATTATTTGATTATAGAGATTCTTACTATAAATATTGGTAAAGAATCATGAAATTACATTGATGCAGATGCAGAAAGCAGCTTTTTAGACTAAAGTTTATATAATAGTTTCACCCTTTATAGTAGTTAACATATCACTTTTTTATTTTATAATAGAATAGTTGGGGTTTAAGAAATATAAAATGTGGCCTGCATTTACTACCCTATATAAATTCTTGAAGATAAACTGAGTTTTTAATTTATTTTTAAAGGTATTAATTTGTATTAAGATTTTCTTTTGAATTTCTATAAAAGAGTACGTTACAAATACAAAAATAAAAAACATAAACCTTAATTTTTAAAGAACGAGTAGTGGTAAAGTTGTAGCACCTGTCTCCAGGTCCCACATTCTTGACATTGCACTATATAGCTGTCTGCAATGTTTTGTCTTGGCTGTTTTCAACATTTTTTTTTAAACATAGTATTTTGTTTTGCTTTGTTTTTTATTATCTGATACTATGCTGATATTGCCTAGCATTTGTTTTTTTCTAGACAGCACTATAGCTGTCTGCAATGTTTTGTCCTGGCTGTTTCCAACAGTTTTTTTTTTTTGAACATAGTATTTTGTTTTGCTTTGTTTTTTTATTATCTGATACTATGCTGATATTACCTAGCATTTGTTTTTTTCTAGATGTCCCTTGAAGTTAATTCCAGTACCAGACAACTACATAAAACTTCATGATTTAATGTCTATATGCTCTGGGAATGTTGTGGACAAAAGGGTTTCGTTCCAAAGAGTTTATGGATTTTAAATCGGGAAAAGATAAGGAAGTAGCTCCTATGTGAGCCCATGTGAGACTGTTTATGATGGCCCTCTTTCTTCAGACTCATTCATGCCAATGCTACTTCCAAAAGGGAAAATACTCTGGAAGATTGCTTCGCCTTCTAACTCAATTTATCAAAAATATTCTCAGCATTAAAAAAAAATCCATGATAAATTTTACTAGTTTCATTTGAAAAGAATGGGAAGGTAGAAAGAAACATATGGATTCTTTCCTTTCCCAAATCGAAAGAATTGGTTGGATAATATGTCCTTTATTTTGTGAATTTTGTAATGTGCCTATCCAAGTTGGCAGGAAAGAGCAGATGGCCTTTTTCGCCTTCGTTGATTTTTACTGGGCAGGGGAAACTCCCAAATTACTAAAGAGATGAGGAGAAAGTTTGAGAAAAATTAGTCAGAAAATGCAAAACCAGGATGTATTAGGATTATTCAGAGAAACAGAACCAATAGATTGTGCGTTCATATAGAAATATATTTATTCATTCTAAATAATTGGCTTACCCAATTCTAGAGGCAAGCAAGTCCAAAATCTACAAGGTGTGTTGTGAGAAGTCAGGGACCCCAAAGAGAGGGACCAGCTGGAGCCAAGGCAGAACATAAACTGGAAGATTTCATGGACATTTATCAGTTCCCCAAGTTAATACTTTTATAATTTATTATGCCTGTCTTTACTGCAAGCTCTGAACATAAATTGTGAAGATTTCATGGACATTTATCACTTCCCCAATCAATACTCTTATAATTTCTTATGCCTGTCTTTACTTTAATCTCTTAATCCTGTTATCTTCATAAGCTGAAAATATACGTCACCTCAGGACCACTATTGTACAAATGGATTGTAAAACATATGTGTTTGAACAGTATGAAATCAGTGCACCCTGATAAAGAACAGAATAACAGCGATTTTCAGGGAAGAAGGGAAGATAACCATGAGCTCTGATCGCCTGCGGGGTTGGGCAGAATAGAGCCATATTTTTCTTCTCACAGAAAGCCTATAGATGTATGTGTGAGTAGGAGAACTATCACTGAATTCTTTTTCCAGCAAGGAATAACCCTGGGGAAGGAATGCATTCCTGGAGGTAGGCCTACCAACAGCCACTCTGTGAGTGTCCATCTTACGCAATTGAGATAAGGACTGAAATACACCCTGGTCTCCTGCAGTACCCTCAGGCTTACCAGGACTGGGAAATTCCAGCCTGGTAAATTCTGGTCAGACTGGTTCTCTGCTCTCCAACCCTGTTTCCTGTTACCATGTTTATCAAGACAATGCATGCACAGCGGGACATAGACCCTCGTCAGTAATTCTAATTTTGCCTTGCCTTATGATCTTTATTGCCCTTTGAAGCATGTGACCCTTGAGACCTACTCCCTGTTCGTACACCCCCTCCCCTTTTAAAAATCCCTAATAAAAACTTGCTGGTTTTGTGGCTCGAGATCACCATCACGGTCCTACCAATATGTGATGACACCCCCGGAGGCCCAGCTGTAAAATTTCTCCCTTTGTACTCTTTCTGTTTATTTCTCAGACCGGCTGGCACTTAGGGAAAATAGAAAGAACCTACGTTGAAATATTGGGGCTGGTTCCCCGATAAAGGTGGCCAGCAGGCAAAGACACAGGAAACAGCTGAGGTTGCAGTTCAAGTCTGAAGGCAGAAATCAGGAAGAGCAGATGAAGTCTGACAGCAGTCTGCTGGAAAATTTCCTCTTCCTAGGGTTTGGGGTGGTGATGGAATAGGATTTATCAAGCCTTTTTTTCTATTAAGCTTTCAACTAATTAGATGAAACCAACTCACATTATGTAAGGTAATCTGGTTTACTCAAAGTCCAATAATTTAAATGTAAATCCCATCCAAAAGCACCCTCACATAAATATCGAGAATAAAGTTGGACCAAATATCTGTGTAATGTGGCCCAGCCAAGTTGACACATAAAATTAAGCATCACACAGAGAAATTATTTTAAGTTAGAGAAAAGAGCTAAATAACGAGAACACATGGGCACATAGAGGGAAAAACACACTGGAGTCTATCAGAGGGTGGAAGGTGGAAGAAGGGAGAGGATCAGAAAAAATAACTAATGGATACTAGGCTTAATACCTGTTGATGAAATAATCTGTATAACAAACCCCCACATTTACCTATGTAACAAACCTGCACATCCTGCTCATGAACTTAAAATAAAAGCTAAAAAAGAGAAAAAACATAAATACTGAAAAGGAAAACTGCAGAAAATTCTACTTTACTTAGAATAGTAAATCCTTAGACTGAAGGATTAAGATGAAAAGGGATTGCTAGGAATGCACAATGTCTTGTTTGTAGAAGATGCACAGCAATGAACAAAAAAGATGCTTTAGCTTCTAGGACAGAAAATTATCCTCATCTTATCCACCAGGTTTAATTTTAAGCAGCAATATTATTAGCAAACCTATAAAGCTCTTATTGTGAACCAAACACTCACCTAGATATTTTACACATATTAACTGATTGAATAATTATAATAAATTGAGAAGCAGAATGTATTATCCCGTTGTTACAGATGAACTATCTGTAGCATGGAGAAGTTACATAAATTGCCCAAGGTCGTAAACTTAATATATCTCAGACCTGGATTTGAACCTAGGACACCTAATGCGGGAGCCTGTGTTCTTAACCACTATCTTCTAACACCCTTTATTATTCTAACTGAGATTTTTCACTTGACTTTGAATTCACTGCTGTAATATTGACAGTGTTAGCACAGCATGCCCTAGTTTGCTGGAGGAGAACTTGTGGGGTAAAGTCAGAATCACCATGCCTGATCCTGTTTTCCAATTTGCCAAATCAGGACAATTACTGCTTGGTGTTATCAGGAATTAAAGATAAAGTAACCATCACAATGCTTTGTACGCAATAGAACACAACACTTTATTTCCTGTCTCTTCTTCCTGCCTTCCTTCCTGGTAACAATTTATTCCTCCTGCCTAACGTCTCTATAGATGTTACATATTCCGAGAAATGTGTGTCTGCTATATAAGTCAGAATTTCAAATCAAAGGGCTAGAGAACATTATGACCACGGAATACCTGACATAGGAGTCATACGTTGTTGAATGAATATGACTCAGGTTAAGCGAGAATTAAAAACATGAATGGTATAAGTAGAAAAAACAAACTCAGCTGCTCCCATTGTACTCTCACAACATGCTTCTGACACCACAAGTGTGGGGATTTTTTCCACCACCAAGCAAGCAATCAATTTTGTAGCAGAGACCAACCAGGTGTCTTCTACTCCAGTTCAATTCTGAGACTCTCTAACCTGAGATAGCATCACATCTCACAGGTTGAGGACTCAGAACCACAAGACAGCCCACATGTCAGACACCAGTCACAAATCCAGGCCTCCAGAACTTCAGACCAACTGGCTCAGCTTCAAGTTTGGTTTCCACAACCTCTTCATCAGGTTCCATTAATTTGCTATAGTAGCTCACAAAAAGGGAAGCAAAGAAATAACGTAGGGTGAGATCTGGAAGGATCCTCAGCGCACAAGCTTCAGTTCCCATGGAGTTGGGGTGCACCCTCCCAACAAGTACATAAATTCCTCTTCACCCTCCTGTAAGCCTCCATTAGTTCAGCTGTCCAGAAGCTCACTGTAGCCCCACCTCTTGGGTCTTTTTTTGAGACTTCATTGTATAGGCATGATTGAAGCATGGATAATGATGTAGAAATGTGATTGGACAAAAAGGGTGTGATCTAATACTAGTAGACTGAGTGGGAAAACCCAGCGAGGTCTGCCTGTTCAGATTCTTCTTGGCATCTCTGTACAGCATTATTTCCTCCTGAGTATGGGGCAGAACCTCTCCTGAAATTAGTCTGACTTACAATCTCTTTCCTCCTGAGTATGGGGCAGAACCTCTCCTGAAATTAGTCTGACTTACAATCAGGCAAGGTGGGTCAGAGAATAGGTGGCCAGCTCCAAGACAGAAAGGCAAAGGAAGAATATATTTTAAGTTTCTATGGAAGGCCTTGAGTAGAAAAAGGAGCAGGTAAAAGGAGGGCAGGAGAAGGTCAGAGAGATTCTATTTTCTGAGTCTTGCTTCTAAGGCCTAAAGTACCCCAACATTATAACCAGAGACTTTCACCTTTTTCGCTAACAATCTGTTTCAAAGTTGCTTCAGGAATCAAAGACAAAAGATGCTTTAACAAAAGATATCGCTTTAGTCACTTAGTAAATATCAAGGGCTATGGGAGTTATGAGACAGAAACCATGGAAGAAAACCAATACACACAAATAATATCACATGGTATAAAATGAAGAAAAACATTATTTTTTTAACCTGCAGAATCCTTACCTCTTCCTTAAAGTTATATTTATTTTACATTTCAGAGATTGACCTTAATTATGTCATATTTATTTTACATTTCAAAGAATTTTTTAAATTTTATTACAGTTAAGCATACATATAGGCTTACATATACATGCACTATGTTTTGATAGATATGTAGGTAGGTACATAGATAGATAATTATCCCTAGATTAGTACCAAACAGTGGAATTTTTATTCCTTATCTGTTTGAAAGCAGCTTCTAAAAAAAAATATTAGGCAAGACTGGAGTCATTTTCACCTAAAAATGCTTCTCAATTTTTTTCCAGACTGTGATTTTTTTCTTCTAAATCTAAAGCCAAGAAGATAATTTATTTTTATCTTTTATTTTTATTTTTTTATGGAGTCATCTGTTTAATACAGGCAAATAACATTTTGTCAATACTAGGCACCATAAAATGTAAACACAATTACTGTCATAAACCTGGATATACCTTCAAGGATTGAAAGTGGCTTTGTTTTAGTTACCCTGTTTGCATATAGCGCAGAAAAAGGTCTTCATGTTAGCACTATGTACATTAAGAAGAGATCCAAATTACAAGAGAGGCAGATAAAATTTGAATTCTTTAAACATTCATTAAACTAAGTTTTGGAGTAACATCAAGGTTTATCTTCCTTTCACTAACCACGTTCCCTGTTAAGCACATCATAACAACAGCACAGTGAAGTGAATGATGAAATAAAAGAATTTTGATACACTAGAAAACAGTGCTCAGTGAGACATTTACATTCTATTTATATGATTAAACATTTGATCATACAGTACCTTCCTACAGGATTACTGGCTAATTTATTTTTAACAAGAATGCTGTTTATTTCAACTAGATTTTTCATAGTACTTAGCACAACTGTATATAATCAATGATTTATAAAATTTTCATTTCTTTTTCCTAGATGGATTTTTACCTTTGATTATGTTAATAAGATAAAAACTGAAATCTAAGATAACATCAATGAAATTATCCTATTTAAATTTAAAACAAATTACTTTTCTTTACTCTGTTATTTGGAACCAGCCTTTCCTTCTGTTTGGCTTAATTTGAACTTGATTTATAGATAAATTTCCTTAAAATTTCTGACATATGGATACAAAATCTCTTATTTCAGCAATGAGTTAGGATCATCACAGTAGATCTCTGGAAAATAGTTATGTATATATGCCTAAATTACCCTATTGTCTACAGTTTCTCTCACTGGCTTTTAATTCTTTATGCCTTTAACCCCTGTATATGTCTATCACGGTTAATGCAGACATTCCACAACAATTTATGTTTCTTCTCAGTTAAAGGGAGATATTTGTTTGGTTTGGATTTTGTTGTTGTTGTTACAAGGAACAAAAACTTCCTCAAATAAGCTCAAGCTAGTGTTTTTGTAATATGTCACTCTGGTCCCCACCCATAGACGGATCAAGATATATCCAGGCCTCCCATAGAGTGCCAGTGGGAATTTGAAAGCCATTAGGAATGGATATTTCTATCTATCATGGGCCAGAAGTTCTTTCAGTCATTAGATCTCTGTTCCTTTCTGTGTGCCTAAATTATTTTGTTCTTATAATTTACAGCCAAATCTGAAAATTTTATGTTTTTTACCTCAAGTGTCAGTAGAAACAGACTTAGTCTCATGACTTCCAAACTCTAAATTTCTAAAAGGTAAATCTAATTGCCCTAACTCATATTTTGATTAGAGCTTCAAAAGTCATAGGAAATGATGCAGCCTACATCTTCTTCATACTTAACATCAAGAGTTATGTCCTATATATTTTAAATATACATCAATTATATCCATACCTCTCTTGTCATGATTATGGGTGTTTCTCTATTTTAGAACCCCATTGCCTCTAGCTCAACTATTACGGTGCCTTCTACCTGATGCCATTTCTGACAACTTTTAACTGATTTCATTGCATTTTCCAGGACACCATGAGTGTGATTTTTGTAACTTTTAGGATTGAGGACTATCTGCCTGTAGGATATTGATGAGAATAATGGAGAATAGTAAGGAAGAATGAAAAATCATGGACTTTGGAATCAGGTAGACCAGATTTGTAATCATGGCTCTTTCATGAATTATTTGTCACTATGAAATTTCCTTAACTTCTAAAAAGTTTAGATTCTTTATCTGAAAAATTTGTGGATTTTTGCAGTTAAAATAGAATGTAAAATAGAATCACTGAAGAATAGGACAAGAAACCTGACAAGACAGAATGTTTTTTCATGAATACCGGAGAACCCAGAAACTAGTCTGATTTTTCAAAATGTGTCCTTCAGTAATTTTATAGCTGATATTTCACATAATTATTATTTTACAACATATTCTTCTCACAGTATTATTTGGACATGCAAATGAGACCTAATTACTAAATAGGACAAAAATATTATAGATATTTATACTAAAATACTATATTTAAGGGTACTGGAATGCTACTGAGGCTAACTTCCGTATCTGCTTCTCATTTTCTAAAAAAGTACTTTGAACCTAGAATGAGAATAGAGCTACATTCCGGGTTTTCCCAGTATGCATATGCTTTGTGCTATTTGTAGCATCTGAACAGTAATATGCTTGTGGTTAGAGAAAATTCTAGTGGCTGTCACCAGTGGGAAAGGTGGTATAGGGGAAATTAACTTGAGGCAAGTAAAAAATAACAGCCTGAAACATGGATTTTCATTTTTATTTAGACGGTAATTTTCCCAGTCAATAATAGCATTCATGGTGCCATTTATTTGAGATTTGGTTTCAACAAAGTTCCCAATTACCGATGTTATTAATTTCCCTCAGAAGCCACAGACTACCACATATTGCATAATGTTTGATTTATCTCTTTCAGAATATCACACAAAATTTTATTTTCAGTGGGGAAGAAGCAAAATAGAAAATCTTAAAAAAATGTTTGCTGTGAAAACTGGGTATTCTTTAGTGCAAAACTTTGGTTTTAAAATCAAAATTAAATTTTATAGGAACCCAAACCTAAAAACACAAAGCTGAAAAACAAATTATATTTAGCTATTTAAGCTCGCATGTCTTGTGCCCTACATATTACTTACCCAATTTATATTATCAATTTCAAGATATAACATTTAGCAATTAATAGCTGAGAAAGAGTAATGGTACTCAAAGTTTAAAATAAAGCAACTAAAAATGTATACAGTAGAAATGTTTAGAATGATTTCTTAAAACTTCATTTTTTTAATACCAAATGTTTACTTATATGTCCATAAGAACCCTATCCCCATGTTTTTCAGAAAAGCCAGGGTCTCTGTCATTCCTCAATACCAAAGTCACATGTCTGTGTGCTGCCATCTCCATTCAACTGTGTCTAGCTGTCCCTGGACAAGGTTTATGTCTAGACTAGACAATTAAGCAGCTGGCACATTCTCATAATGCAAATTGGCCTTCTAGCCCTTAGGTGAAATCAAACCGATATGACCCAAACTGGTATGACTGCTAACACCCAAGGAATGGAAAGATACTGAAAAAATAGCCTCAGGTAATCTACATTACACAATTGGAATTCCGGAACGATGGACTGAATCTATGAAAAGAGAAATTCCTCCTGTCCTTGAAGTTAGTTCTGTATAATGCAGTGGAAATATATAATGTCCTCATATTAAAAGGGAGATATCACTTAAGAATTTTCCTACTTAAAGTTGGAGTGACTATATATCCCCCTAAATCAGGCTTCAAATGAAAGAAAATGTCCAGTGGAAAGAGAAGTTGCTTAGCACAAATCCATCAAAGTGACATCAAAATCCAGAAGGGAAAGGGATTTTTAAATACTATAAACAGTGTAGAAAGAGTTGTCAGACAACTCTTGGGAAGTATTGGGAAGTCTTTACATACCTTTTTGCCATAATTGGAAATGTATAAACTATGAAAAAGGACTGGTTGTGAGAGAAGAGTTCAGCAAGAAGAAAATATGTATAAAATGGAAATTATAGCAGCAAAAATGACTGTGAGAAAATCTTACACCACCACCAAAAGAAGGATTCAGGATAATTTCTCCTGGTCTGGGTTTACTTAAACTCTATAGTGAGTGAGCAATTGAGCAAGCGAGAATGGCAGCAGATATACAAAATAAAATGTAAATTTTAAAAGTTCCATAATAAGCAAGTGAAAGAGTTAAGAATGCCTAGGGAATTAGAGAGATCTAGTTAGTGACTAGCGTCTTTTGAGCTGTGTAACTTAGTCTATGAAGAACTAAAATATTTTACTTGCACTGTTGAAGTTAACCACCCAGAGAGTATAATCTTTCTGGGATTATGATTTGTCTGAATAATAAACTATTGAAAGAGGTGCAAAAGTAAAACATATAATATTGTGTTACTTCTTCCTCTACCTCTCCTATGATTTTACTGAGTCCTTATAATTGGTTATAATTCACATTTTTAATGTATCAACTTGGTCTGAATATATTTATTATATCAAGCCTCTCAGGTTGGCAGTAATGTTGAGTATTTAGACTGGATGGTAAGCCACGCGACTATTCCTCGTTTCACATAAATTTTAGATTCTACATACATAAAGGAAAATGTGATTCACATTAATATAGACTATTCCATGCCTAATTTGCAAGTTCATAGCCAAATGACACTGTTAGTAAACACTTTGTTTTCTTCTGTTTAACCAAGCTGTCTTCCATTTATTAATTATACAAATGTTACTTTAGAAGTATTGTAGATTTTCAAGTCTGCTTTTTCAACTCTGGGTTTCTTAAAGAAAATAAATATGTCTGCCTAATTTCCTTTTTAAGAGTGTGAAAAATAATTTATATATACACACAACAGTGCATAAAATTGTATAATGCAGCATATCATATAACTGAAATCAATGCCATGTAATCACCATCTAGGTTGGAAAGAAAATTGTCACCTCTCCAGAAGTCCCTCATGATTTCTTGTCTAAACACACATCCTCTCTCAGGAGTAACCACCCTTCTAACTTTTATGGTAATTGGCTTTTAATTTTCTTTGTATTTTTACCACCAATATGTATGCCTGAAAGATCTGCAAATAACACATATGATGGCTTTGATGGTAATTACTTTTTTGTTTTTATTCTAGTTTTACTGCCTATTTGTATGTTTCTGTAACAGTGTTATTTATTTCTTTATTCAGAGACAGGGTCTCACTCTATCACTCAGGCTGGAGTGCAGTGGTGCTATCATAGTTCTCTGCAGCCTCAAAATCCTGTGCTCAAGGCATATTCCCACCTCAGCCTCCTGAGTAGCTGGGATTACAAGTATGAGCCAATCCTCCCAGCTATTAATGTATCTTTGACCTTTTTATAAATGTACTCGCATTGCATATTTTATTTTGTGTTAACATCACATGCAATGGTACAAGTTCCTAGGCAATTTCATTCAATAAAAAGAAAATGTTGCAGAAAAGAACACAGAGTAGCTAGTGCCTCTAGGATTTAAGGAGAAGATAGAAAAATGAAAGAAGATCAGCACTTAAAAATAATTGAGTAAAGTTTCTCTGAGTTCAAGAGACTAAATCTAAGACCGAAAGAGCTTGGAAAATTCAGCATGAATAAATAATAAAGAAAAAAAACAAATAAACTCCCCCCAAACAAAACAAAACGAAAGAAAACAAAACAACTCTAGAATATCCTGGTCGAATCAGTGAAGCATAACCATAAAGAGAAAAAAATACCTAATGTGCTTTCAGGCACAACAAATAACTATTAGTACTTATAAAGTATAAAATATTAGTCTGGCATTACAAACTTGATGATTATTAACTAATATTCATAGATGATGGAGAGGATATGGCCATAACCAAATTATGCGATATCCTTCCAAGGTACCTATACTGAAGGGGAAAGAAAAATCTATGCAAATAAACAAAATTTTAGAGACATCAAGCAGGCACTACACCTGAGGAAAACACTTGAAAAATAATTTCAAGAAAAGTCAGGCTTCAGTGGAATAAAAAAGTAGCAATAAAGACTATAACAGATCTCCTGTAACAAAGCTTAAACACAAGCCTCAAAGAAGTCAAGCTTATTCACAGATAACTTAATGACTCAGTCATAAGAAAAATCATACAAGATCCAACATAAACAAAAATTTACTAAAATTGAACAAAATAGAAAATGTAACCTATGACTTAGGACGAAGTTAACAGCAATTTAGAAATGGTACAGGAATGACCAGTGACTTTGATGATATAGCAATATAAACTATCAAAACTGAAGCACAGAGAAAGAAAATGCTGAAAAATATTATATGGGAGATTCAATGAGCTGTGGAGCAGTATCAAGTACTCTAAGAAATGTATTTGGAGACCCAGAAGGAGGGTTACAAATAAATATTTGAAAAAATAGTTTCTGGAGCAACTTCTGTCTGTTGTCCTTTAAAACTTCATGTTCTACCATGTGAATGATAATGTCTTACTTTTTACTTTTATTTATACTAACTTTAGGATGGGGCTTTAGCTTTACTAACTTGGACAAGGGGAATATTGTCATGTTCTCACAGTCAACTTGGACTGCTGGCCACAGGCTGAGAGGCTTTTTTAGCAAAGTTATTACCTTATCTTTATGCCTTTGGAGAGGTTGCAATTATACCAATTGTATCTCTGTGTTTAGAACATTATTGAACACTTGAAGAAGTAGACAATATGGATATCTGGAATTTTTCTATGTAAATTACATGTTATTCATAATAATATAGTTTTCATAAGTACATGGTCTATGTCCCAAAGTGCAATGGCCAGTGTTTATCAAAATATTTTGCAAATGTTTATTAAGGTTCATCTATTTCTAGCCTAGAAGATCTTCAGTGCCTTCTAGTTTACTTCTTACAATGGACCAGTTACTTTATTAGGACCAGTTACTTGCAGTGTCTCAATTTACGGTATCTGAGTTTAGATAGGAATGATGAAAATGTGGCAGGATTAAAACATCCGTGAAAGTTTTTCAAACAGAAGAAGCATAAAGCAAATGCAAATGTCATTATAAGTGACTAAATCTGAGGAATGGTCACAGAATTTAAAAAGAAGGCAAGTTGAGTTTGAGCATAGGGCTCAGGGAGGACAGTAGAAGAAGTTGAGAAG